>NC_056727.1:1173636927-1173994427 GCF_019279795.1 Protopterus annectens
CATTTGAACCAGCTGCTACTGCCGATATAAAGTTCTTATGAAAAACAGCTCTTCTGCTAGCAATTACTTCAGCAAGAAAAGTCTCAGAGCTACAGGCCCTCATGGCTGTGGAGCCTTTTATCATATTTTACCCAGGCAGGGTGTCTCCAAGGACAAATCCAACATTTATGCCTAAGGTGGTTTCCAGTGTGGTTCTTAACCAAAAGTATTCATCTGCCAACCCTTTATCCAAATCCGCAGAACAAAGGGGAGAGAATTCTGTATTCCTTGAATGTACACACAGGCTAAGATTCTACTTGAGCAGGACTAAAGCTCTAAGAAAAACTGAGCAATTACTAGTGACATATGCTGCAGGACCAGAAGGAAAGGATGTTTCAAAGTGGATAAGCCACTGCATTCGTTTCTGCTACTTACACCATGGTAAACCTGTGCCCAAGGGCATTAGGTCTCATTCCACCAGAGCTGCAGCTACTTCAAGCAGCCTTTCTCAGAGGAGTACCAACCAAAGACATTCTAGAGGCTGCTACTTGGAGTTCTGTTCACGCCTTTACAAAGCATTATCATTTGCCACTCTACTCTAAGTCCAGGGCAGGCTTTGCCACTGCAGTTCTGCAGGGCCTTATAGCCGCACCTAATGCTGTTTAGCTCCAGCCTCCCAACCATAGCTTTGGGATTCTACCCAAATGTAATGACTGCAACAGTGAAACGCGAGGAACATAGTACAGCTGTGTACACTTACCATAAATGTAGATGTTAGAGTGTATTCACTGTTGCAGTCTGGGTTACCCGCCCGCCATCCCCCTTTCATTCTGGAGTTTATCTTTCCTTCTCTATCTTCTACAACCTATGTGGTGTATTTGCTTGTAGATGACTGTAAAGTTTATATTGATGCATGTATATATAGTTTTTATACATGCATATTTTTGCTACCTTTTTGGGGGCACCTGACATCTGGGGCAAGAAAATTTAAACAAAATGGCGTCTGCTTCTTGTTTTATACCCCTGACGACCTGACATCATGGAAGAGGAGACCGCAACCGTCGCAGGACCCAAGACTTTGGAATTCAGGCCGACTGAGGGCAACCTGCCAGCAGATTACCCAAATGTAATGACTGCAACAGTGAATACACTCTAACATCTACATTTATGGTAAGTGTACACAACTGTACTTTTAACCTCTCCAGAAGGCCAATAGTCTGGGGATGGTAGGAGGTGTTTTTTTAGGTGCTTCAACCCACAGTGCTTCCACAGACAAGCCAGCAGGTCTGACATGAAATTGGCACCTCTTGTCGGTCAGTATTTCTGTCAGGATTCCTACTCTGCTGAAAGTTTCTAACAAAGCATTTGCCACCTTCTTTGCATCAATGGAGAGCAGGACCCTGCCTCAGGGTATCAAGTAGCATAGTCTACTAATCAGGATATACTTCCTCCTTGTGGAATTTGGGGTGTTCAGAGGCTCCACCATATCTATAGCTACCCTCTGAGGCAAAGGCATCAAAGTAGCTTTGACTTTTTCTCCTGCCTTGCCTACCTTTCGGCACTGCTCACAGGTACTGCAGTACCATGCTACATCCCTTGCAATCCCAGGCCAGTAAAAATTCTGCATAATATGTCTTTGTACACTTTATGCCCATGTGACCTGAAAAAGGTATGTCATGAGCTGTGGCTAGAAGTGCCAGACAGTAGGCTCTAGGCACTAACTGCTGTATTACCTCACTCTCTTGCCCTCCCTTAGGGGTCCACTCTCTATATAGTAACCCTTTTTTCCAGTGTACAGATTTCCCCTTTCCTTGGGAATCCGGTGCATCCATATCTACCTCCCTCAAGCCTTGTAATATAGGGTCTGAGAGCTGAGCCTGTCTCAACTCTGTCTTTGTAACTCTTCCCAGCCCCCCTTTCCACAGGAAGTCTTGTATCCTCTGACAATGGTGCCCTCACTGTCAGCTTGAGAACTACCACTCCACCTGTGCCCTTGCAGTCACTCTGTCCAAGGGAACGTCTGTACCTACCAGCAGCTGTGGCTCACCTTCAGGCTCACTGCTACAGGGTAGCTCCCTTCCTGAAATAGCTACCTCACCAGTCTGGCTTCAGGTGTGTTGTCTTTCTGGGTCTTCCTCAGGCTACCAGACCCACAGTCCTGTCTTCAAGGCTGAGTCTGTGTAACTGCGTGCACACAAGGTACTACATTATCAAAATCCTTCCCTATCAGGACATCTCCAGGGATGTCCTCAAACCACACCTACTTGCTTGCCTCCTTTTTCACCCTCCCAGTCAAGGTGAACCCTGGCCATCGCTATTTGGAATTGGTTCCCTCCTAAAGCTCTGACTGCATTGGACTGCCCAAGCAAGTACTGCTGCTGTTTAACCACTGCAGGCTTCATAATGGTTATTTCAGAGGCTGTGTCTCTTGGCAGTGGCCTGTTCTCCATCCACCAAGTTAGGCTACAACATCTTGTGATAGTTTGGTACCCCTGTTGTCTCCAGAGAATTTACCACTGGCATACTGTTCCCATTTGCTGGCTCCCCCACCTTTTGTTCCCCACCTTGCCTCGGTGGACATCTGTATGATACATGGCCACACTGGTTACATTTAAAATATTTAACCATTGATTCTGGCCATGCACCTGAAACAGTGGCTTCTCCTGTTACTGGTGGACTCTGGGGTGATTTAAGCTGTGAACCATGGGTTTCCTTACATCCATGTGCAGCACTGGGTATCTGCTTCCTGCACAGTAATGCTCTTCTCGCTAAGTAGAGATGCCCCCTTTCCTCAGGTAGTCTCCAGAGTTACATTCTCCCTGAGGACATAAGAATCTGGTTGGCAAAGTGCTAAGGGCTTGATGTTCATTGTGTTACCCTGCTGCAGTCATCACACTTGGGTTATCCTGTCGTCAGGCGGTCCCGCAGTCGGCCGGATTTCCAAAGTCTTGGTCCGATGTCGGTTGCCGTCGCCTCATCCCTGACGTCAGTGCGCCAGGGGTACATATACTGCAACCAACGCCATTTTCTTCAGTCTTTCTTGCCGCGCGGTGCCCGAAGCAGAAGCAGTTCGCAAGTGCCGGTCGGCCGACTCCTGAGATTTTCGATTTCGAATTTCAGACCGAAGTCTTCTATAAAGCTAAGTACCCCATTGGGGAAATTTTCTTGCCTCAGACCGATGTCAGAAAAAGTTAACAATTGTATTTCTTGTGGGAAGCAAATACCTCATAAGGATTTTCATTCTTATTGCATACCTTGCCTAGGCCCTGATCACGACGTCACTTGTCGTTTTTGTGCTAGATTTAATAAATGTACTATTAAGACTATTTGAGTTCGCACGACACTTTTTTGGCAGAAAATTTAATTATAGCATGCCGTCGGAGCTACCGACTACCGGCGTGCACAAAAGCGCAGGGATAATGATAGACAGCCCAGGCCTAAACCCGATTCCGAGGCCTCGGTTATCAATGAGGCTCCGACGCAGCCTCTGACTACCGCAGTTCAGGAACCCGAGACCACTACGGGTATTTTGACGGAATGTACTAGGCCGACGTAGCCTTTTACTTCAGGCCCTACAGACGACTTACCTTCCAAGGACGTCGGTACTTCTGAAACGCCATCACCTTCTGAAGGCGTTTTCAGACAGACTACTCTTACAGTCAAAACGTTTTCCAAATCGAAGACTCCTTCCAAATCAAAAAAGGCTTCACTTTAGTCTCCTGTTCAAGGCCCTATGCCTAAGAAACAGATGCTCAAGATGGCTGAAGATTTGATTACTCTTATCAGAGGTTCTCAGCCTCCTCCTGACAAAAGGCCTAGACAAGAGGAAGAATCTGCTTCCTCTGAACAACTGTCTATTTCTTCGGATTCCTCTGAGGACCAAGACTTTTCCTTCTCTCCTTATGAAGATTCTGATGCTGAGGACTCTATTCCCTCAGCTTCCCCTCCAGAAGATTACTTTTTTGGGGAAACTTTATACACTGAGAGAACATTTTCACTGGGAAGGTCAGGATTACTCTGATTCCGAGAAAAGGCTCAGAGCGTTTCTTTTACTCCCCCAGCACAGGCCTCTAGCCATCCCTCCTGTTTTGGACATTGTGGATGATGTCTATTTAGAATCCAGTTTCAACCCTGACTCTCTCTGCCTCCTGCCCCGGCCAAGCCTGACAGATACTACAGAGTACCCGATTCCCACAAATTTCTTTACAAAAGCCCAGTAGCTGACCCAGAGACCATCTCCCAGGGTCCCAAGGGGGCTAAGGCTTCCATGGCTAAACATCCAGTACCTTCTGAAAGGGATTCAAGAGCACTAGACAGATGGGGGAAAAAGGTTTACACCTCCGCCACTTTAGCTATGAGAGCTCTAAACTGTCAATTTCATATGCTTAAGTATCAGCAATTTCTGATCTCTCAGTTAAAACAAAAGATAACCACCCTCCCTCAAAAATCTGAATTGAAAGAAATACAGGATTTGTTGCACGCCACCGAGCAGGTGGGCAAACATACCTTACAATGTGGGTTTGATTCTTTGGAGGCCTCCTGCAGAGCAGCTGTCACTGGATCAGTTATACGTAGGCATGCCTGGTTAAAGGAACAAAGTCTGCCTGATCATGTTAAAGCTAAACTACTAGATGCTCCTTTACAGCAGGATGTTCTTTTTGGTGTTAAAGCAGAAGAAGTTTTAAAGAAAATGGAAGATAAGGCAAAATCAGTACAGACAGTCAAAGATTTCCTACAGGTACAACCCCCTCGCTTCAGCAGAAACTGGCCAACAAAAAATTGGTCCTTTCCAGCCACTGACAGGCCTCAGAGGGGTAAATACAGGCGCCCAAGGGGCAGAGGACAACCACAAGCTCAGTATAAACATCGCCAATGGGGCACTCCAACCCAGAAGGGAGGAGAAGACGGGTCCCAACCCACCAGAAGGCAAACTCAATGACTTGCACCTCAGCTGGCCAAGCAAAGCTCTTTTGTCAGCCCCCCTGGGGGGAATACTAGCACTATTTGCAGACAACTGGCACATGGTCACAAAGGACAAATGGGTCCTAGACATAATTTTATGAGGATACAGATTCCACTTTCACACCTTGCCAATAAAAAGAGGAATGCCAAACCTGCCACAAAATCAAAGGGCAGAGGCTCAAAAACAAATTGCAGCTCTCACGGCCATGAGAGCCATTCAAAGGGTACCAACTCAAGAACAAGGTCAAGGATTTTACTCAAGACTCTTCCTAGTGCCCAGAAAAGAAAATGCTTGGAGACCAATTCTGGACCTTTCAATTCTAAACACTTACAAGTTCCCAAATTCAAGATGCTAACACTACAGCAGCTACTTCCCATGTTGGGCAAGGAAGCATGGCTGGTAACGTTGGACCTCAAGGAGGCATACCTGCATGTCCCTATCAGACAAAGTTGCAGAAGATACCTCTGTTTCATTGCAGGTTCAACCCATTATCAATTCTCTGCACTGCCCTTTGGCTTATCTACTGCGCCCAGAGTATTCACAAAATGTTTGGCACCAGTAATTGCATACTGCAGACAAAGAGGAATTCAAATATATCCATACCTGGACGACTGCCTCATCCAAGCAGAAAGAAAAGACATTCTCTTACAACATCTGGCTTTTGTGAAGCATCTACTAAATTGTCTGGGGTACACAGTAAACGAAAAGAAGTCAAAACTAGTACCCTCACAAAAATTGACATTCCTGGGTGCCAGCTTGGACACAACGGCCCAGAAGGCTTATCTTACACCAGACAAGCAATTACAACTGACTCAATATTTCAAGACAATGGCAACCAAGACCCAATTAACTGCAAGAAAAATTCTGCAGGCTTTGGGCTTCATGGCATCTTGCATTCTGATAATACCATTTGCAAAACTACATATGAGGAAATTACAATGGTACCTAAAAAGCGTATGGTCTCAACACAGCCACAGCTTGGACACACTGATATCTCTCATTCCCTGCCTTCAACAGGAATTTCTATGGTGGGCACAGGCATGTCACCTCAACAAGGGTCAGCCTTTCACCTTGCCCCCACCCAGGCAAACTGTCACAACAGATGCTTCAGACTATGCCTGGGGGGCACGCATGGCAGGGCAATGCATTCAAGGCCTATGGACTGCAGAACAAAGGCAACTGCACATAAACCAAAAAGATGCTAGCTGTACAGAAAGCTCTGACAGCCTTCAAGGATCTACTACAGCCTGGACAACTGGCAATAAAGATGGACAACACCACAGTAATGTGGTACATAAACAAGGGGGCACACATTCCTATCCTCTTTGCAGGCAAGCAATAATCTTATGGAACACAGCTCTGGCCTACCAAGTCCAGTTACAAGCTCACTTCCTGCCAGGACAGAAAAACACTTTGGCAGACGACCTAAGCAGAAACATCAAAGATCCCCACGAGTGGAAGCTAGACCCACAAATATTTGCAATGATAACTCCAAAATGGGGCCTACCAAATATAGACCTGTTTGCCAGTCCTCAAAACTACCAGCTGACAAAATTTTGTACAAGGACATTCCACCATCAAGCTTGGAAAGTAGACGCTTTCTCCTTCAGTTGGAAAAACTGACAGCATATGCCTTTCCTCCATTACCTCTTCTCACAAAGGTCCTTTTGAAGGTCAAAAAGGAGAAACCTCGAATGATTCTCATAACCCCAGACTGGCCACGCCAGCACTGGTACCCGCTATTGAAGAATATGGCTCACAGCCCACCATGGATATTGCCTCAAATACCTCATTTGCTCATGCAGCAAGACAAGCAGATTCTACACAGCCAGATCAAAACCTTAAACCTGGCTGCTTGGCAAATCAGTTAAGCAGCCAACCAGCCCCTCTTTCACAAGCAGTACTGGATGTTATTCTAGAAGCCAGGAGGCCAAGCACCAGGAAGGCTTACTCGGACAAATGGAAAAGGTTTTCTGCTTGGAACCAAGCTAAAGGCCAAGACACAACTCAGCCTCATATGCCTCACATTCTGCAGTATTTAGCTGAGATGTTGCATAAAGGACTTTCCTTCTCCTCAATTAAAATCCATGCTTCAGCTATTTCAGCTCACTACGACACAAAATCCACCTTTATTTTCAAACCCACTACTAAGGCAGTTCCTCAGAGGGGCAAAAAACATTAGACCACCTAGAAGAGCTCCTACACCAACATGGGATCTCAACTTTGTTCTGGAAAAACTAACACTACCTCCCTTTGAATCAGCTTTTTCTGCAGACCTTCAGTTCCTATCTTGGAAGACTGCCCTGTTCCTGGCAATAACTTCTGCTAGGAGAGTTTCAGAATTACAGGCACTTATGGCAAGTGGAACCTTTCCTCATTTTTCATCAAGACAGAGTTTCTCTACGAACTAATCCTACCTTCATGCCTAAGGTGGTTTCCAGTGTAGCGTTAAATCAAACCATCCATCTACCCACTTTCTTCCCCAATCCACAGAACAAAGGTGAGAGACTCCTGCATTCCTTGGACATTCACAGACAGCTTCGATATTACTTGGATAAAACTAAGGCTTTAACTGACCAGCTCTTTGTTTCCTAGGCTACATCTTCTCAAGGGAGGGCCATATCCAAGCAAACCATTTCTAAATGGATAGGCCATTGCATACGATTCTGCTATACCCATCATGGGAAACCAGTTCCTCCTACCATTAGATCCCACTCTATCAGGGCAACAGCTACCTCTACAGCCTGTCTCAGGGGGGTTCATACCAAGGAAATTTTAGAAGCTGCAACTTGGAGTTCTGTACACACCTTCACCAAACACTATCACTTACCTCTTTATTCTAAGTCCAGGGCAGGCTTCGCCACTGCAGTTCTGCAAGGCCTCATTGCCTCCTCTAACCCTCTGTAATGCCTCCACCCTACCTTAGCTTTGGGACTCGACCCAAGTGTGATGACTGCAGCAGGGTAACACGATGAACATAGTACAGTTTTGTACCTACCATAAATGTAGATGTTCGAGTGTTCACCCTGCTGCAGTCCAGGTTACCCTCCCTCCAACCCCTCTGATCTACTGACTAAATTTTTTCTATGCCTTACTGATGTATTTGCTTATAGCTGAAGGGTTTTTTGTGTTTGTACAGTGTTCTCACCTTTTGGTACTAATTTGGATCACCTTTTTGGGGGCACCTGACATCTGGGGCATGAAAAACTGAAGAAAATGGCGTCAGTTGCAGTATATGTACCCCTGGTGCACTGACGTCAGGGATGAGGCGACAGCAACCGACGTCGGACCAAGACTTTGGAAATCCGGCCGACTGCGGAACTGCCTGATGACAGGATAACCCAAGTGTGATGACTGCAGCAGGGTGAACACTCAAACATCTACATTTATGGTAGGTACAAAACTGTACTTTCCCTCACTAAAATGTCTGCCAGGCTTTCAGAAAAGTGGTGACCCGACACCCACTCCCCCACCTATGAAAATAAGTGCCTAACTCAGCAACATAGGCATACACGCTCTTTCATCTGCCTTGCGTCTTTGCTCATGAAACCTTTTTCTGTAAGCTTCAGGTGTTAGCTTGAAGCTTTTAAGTAAACAACATTTAATTTTATAATTAAACAGTCGGTATCAGACAATTTAGAAACAATAGTTACAGGTTTACCATGGAGTAGGGTGTTAGGATCCACACACAGAGCCCTTGGTCAACATTGTACTGTTGACATACTCTCTGAAATATATTCAAATGTACAGTGGATATAAAAAGTTTGCACACACCTGTTAAAATGCCAGGTTTTTGTGATATAAAAAAGAGACCACAATAAATCATTTCAAAACTTTTCCCACCTTTAATGTGGCCTATAACATGTACAATTCAGTTGAAAAACAAATCTGTTGGGCGAAAACATATAAAAAACGTACAGTAAGCTGGTTGCATAAGTGTGCACACCATTAAATCAATACTTTGTTGAAGCACCTTTTGGTTTAATTAAGCGTTCAGTCTTGGGTACACACCTGCCATCAATTAGAGACTGATTAACCCCAAATAAAGTTCAGCTGTCCTAGTAGGAATTTCCTGACATTTACTCAGTTGCCTGCTACAGCAAAAACCATGGTTCAGAGAGAGCTTACAAAGCATCAAAGGGATCTCATTGTTGAAAGGTATCAGTCAGGAGAAGGGTACAAAAAATTTCCACAGCATTAAATATACCATGGAACTTAGTGAAGACAGTCATCAAAAAGTGGAGAAAATATGACGTGGCAAAGAACTGGACGTCCCTCCAAAATTGATGAAAAGACAAGATGAAAACTGGTCAGGGAGACTGCCAAGAGACCTACAGCAACACTGAAGGAGCTGCAAGAATTTCTGGCAAGTACTGGTTGTGTACTACATGTAACACAATCTCCTGTATTCTCCATATGTCTGGACTGTGAGTTAGGATTGCAGGACGGAAACCTTTTCTTACACAGAAAAACATCCAGGCCCAGCTACAATTTGCAAAACAATGCTTCAAGACTCCCAAAAGCATATGGGAAAATGTGTTATGTTCTGATGAGACCAAGGTCGACCTTTTTGGCCACAATTTCAAAAGGTACATTTGAAACAAAAAAAAAAAAAAACAATTTGCATCACCAAAAGAACACCATCCCCATGGTGAAGCATGGTGGTGGCAGTATCATGCTTTGGGGTTGCTTTTTTTCAGCTGGAACTGGGGCTTTAGTCAAGGTGGAGGGAATTATGAACAGTTCCAAAAAACAATCATTTTTGGCCCAAAACCTTCAGGGGTCTGCTTAGAAAGCTGAAGATGAAGAGGAATTTCACCTTTCAACATGAAAATGACCCCAAGCATGCATCCAAATCTACAAAAGAATGGCTTCACCAGAAGAAAATTAAAGTTTTGGAATGGCCCAGCCAGAGCCCAGACCTAAATCCAATAGTAAATCTGTGGAATAACCTGAAGGAGGCTGTGCACAAGAGATGCCCTCGCAATCTGACAGATTTGGAGCGATTTTGCAAGGATGAGTGGGCAAATATTGCCAAACCAAGATGTGCCATGCTGATAGACTCCTACCCAAGAAGACTGAATGCTGTAATTAAACCAAAAGGTGCTTCAACAAATATTAGGTTGAGTGTGCACACTTATGCAACTAGCTTATTGTATGTTTTTTTTTATATATTTTTCCCCTAACAGATTTGTTTTTCAATTGAATTGTACAGGTTATAGGTCACATTAAAGGTGGGAAAAGTTTTGAAATTATTTATTTTTTTTATATCACAAAAACCTGGCATTTTAACAGGGGTGTGTACACTTTTTTTTTTAAATGCACTGTATGAATAAAACTATCAAAATTATCACCCTCTGTAGATTGTGGAAGAAATTTGCTGACCTTATTGCTTCTGGGGTTCAGTTATTCCCTTCCCCATTACCTCCATGACCCTGGTGAAGTCAGCATCTCACTCTCATGTTGACGCTGCTTCTCATTTTCTTTAGCCTCCAAACACCGCAGTCTCTGCTTATTCTAATTCCATCTGTTTATCCTGCTACAGTCTCTCTGGTGATTCTAATTCCCAAATGTTTGGCCTCCAGTTCAAGTCTAACTCCAGATGAATTTTTAAGTCCTCTGAAGAAAACGTTAACTGTCCCATTTCTGAAGGCTGTACATCCCCATCACTGAACTGGTTGTCGTCCTGGTTGCGGGACTGAGCTGTGACTAAGGCTGAAATAATTTTCTCTTTAGTCAGGTTGGGATACATCAGTCCTTTGGCTTCACACACCTTGGCCACCTGGTTCTTTGTCTGTTTGCCATAATCCTCTGCTGACATCTTTGCCTACTTTCCCTGATTAAACTAATCTAAGCATGAATAAATAAATAGAACTGTTGTGAAATGAAACTCTGAATGCCTACCTTGTGGCTGCATGAAAGTACACCCACCTTCAGTTGACAGTTGCCTGTAGAGCAGAGTGTGATGTACCTTTAAGAAGCATTCCAGTCAGTGGACGCATGCATACAAGTACTGAGCACATGCAAGCAAGAGTGCCATTTTGAGTGAGCAGTCAGAGTGAAAGTATGTATGAGTGTAGTGGTCAGTTTGTTTAATGTTCCTGCTATCCATCCTGATGCGTTTGTGTGTAATAAACTACTTAAACACCCAAGCTTCATCGTCTTATTCAGATACACAAGACAAAAGCAACATGGTGTCAGAATGAGATCCAGATGCAAAACCATGAGGCATGTGGTTAGAAATGGAGGAATATACAGAAGTGGATCATCCGAAGCTCAAACGACCCTGAAACAAGTCAGAAACGAATCCCAGGTACTAAAACTCGCTTAAATGATTTTTTCCCCCAATGAATATAAAATGAAGCACTCAGAATGATCAAAGCAGATTACTAATTAAACAAAACGTCCAAAACTGAGATGTTGATATAAATTTTCGAAGTTACGATAACATTTGAAACAATATCTGAATCGCATAAAATGTATAAAACGGAAAATTACTGTATTTATTGCTATGTACTACTTTGCATTAAAGCTAGTCAAAATATCCAAAGTGTGAAAATGTTGGCAAGTGTGTGCAGTATTATCGTGCATATATTTCTCAAAGTACAGTCATTTCAAAGAATATTTTGCAAAGGACAGTCTTTCAAAGAGTTTATTATGGATTTGAATATTATAAGTACCTGGTGTGTGTGCATGTTTGTACGTGATTACAAGAGCCAAGATTGCGTTGTTTAAACTATAATTTGTTGGCATGGCAGAAGGATTTCTCAGACCCACACCACTTGTGTTTGAGAACAATATTGCAGAAAATTGGAGTGAGTTTGAGCAAGAGTACCATATTTTCATAGAGGCTGCTTTTTCTGACAGACACACATACAAAGGCATTTATTCTGCTTAATTTAGCTGGTTTTGAGGCCATTGAAAGAGAGTATTCATTTGTGTATGCACCTGCTGTGTTTGCAGGGGAGGGGAGAACCACAATATTGTGGCACTGGCTGAAACGCAGGAAGAGCCAGTGCTTAAAACTTAAATTTAGAGAAATGTTTAACCACCAAACAAATATAAGAATAGGAGGACACTTATTTTACACAAGGGATCAAACGTCTGGTGAAAGTTTTGCACCATGTATAACTGACTTGAGAGATAAGGCTAAAATTTACAGATTTGGTGATCTAAGAGAGGAGTTGGTAAGACAGGCTTGTATGTGGTATTAATGACACAGTGAGAAAAATTTTGCTTCAAGACAGTGGTTTAACTTTAAACAAGGTCATTGAGATTTGTAAGATATATGAGCTTACAGAAAAGCACGCAAATATGCTTACAAATGAGAAAAGCATGCTTTCAGTGTCTTCCAAAGCCAATGTAGATAGTATGTAGCACAAGCTGAAAAGATACAGGCCTAAGGGTGTGGCCGCTGCAGCAAAATGCAGAGCAGCTTCAGTAAAGTCCAGGGTACAGGTAGCAAAGCACAGGGGTGACTCAGCAAAACCTGTAGCTAGCCTCATGAGAAAAGTGCTTAGCTGTTGGTCAGCAGTGCCATTCTTGTAAAAAGTGAAATCATTTCAAAAGGTTTTATAAATCAAATAAGGCACATTCTTTTACTAAGACAGCATTTGTAGAGGCAAGTTGATCAGTTAGGAAGCTGCAACCCTATTTTTTTATGTTGATGTCTGTTGAAACAGTCAATGCAGTAGATTTGTGGGCAAAAATTAAATCTTTTGTACTCTTCGGATTAATGGGAGACCATAGAGCTTAAAGTTGACACTGGTTCAAAGTGCAATGTTATATCAGCAAAACATTTGCTAGAGTAAAAGCTGCAGAACAATTTGATTTTGCAAAATGTGCGAAGCTTGTTTCTTATGGTGGTAAAGAAATTCAAACTGAAGGCTCAGTAGTGCTTTCATGTTACTCTGCTGGGAACAGCTATTGCTTGCAGTTTTTCATAGTCAAGACATTTGCAATTATTAGGCCTTCGAGATGGTTTGAAAATAGGTCTGCTTTCATTTAACAAAAAAGTCTACCATGTAAGCTTGAAAGAGAACAGCTCAACTCTTACCCAGACCATTTTTTTCTGAGTATGCTGATATTTTTACAGACAAGCTAGGCAAACTCCCAGTTGTGCACTTCATGAGGTTAGACCCGGAGGTCGGCCCATTTGGGCTGGAAAGTTCCAGTTGCTATGCAGAACAGAGTCAAGGCAGAGCTAGACAGAATTGTCCAAGTAGGAGTAATTTGTCCAGTAGAAGAGCCAACTGAATGGGGTATCCTCCATGGTAGTAGCTCATAAGAAAAGCTCAGAGGATACTCGAATATATATTGATCCAAGAGACCTAAAGCACTAAAAAGACCTAATCATTCTATGCGTGCAGTTGAGGAAGCTGCTGCCCTCATGCCAAGTGCTACTGTTTTTTTCTGTCTTAGATGCAAAAAGTTCATTTTGGCAATTTCTGTTAGATTAAAAATCTTCATTGCTAACCACATTCAGTACACCATTCGGAAGGTATACATTTCTGAGAATGCCATTTGGAATAAATTCTGCCAGTGAGGTCTTTAAAACATATGCTGGAACAAATTTTTTCGGGCTATCCATGTGCTGTTATAGTAGGTGATATTCTTGTAGGAGGCAGCGGTGAAGTCAAATATAATAGAAACCTCAAAGTTCTATAGAGCTTGTGAAATTAATCTTAAGCTAAATCCTCAGAAGTGTAAATTCAGGCTACAAGAAGTAGGTCATTTGCTTACCAGTTTAGGCATACGACCAGTTCCTTCCAAGCAAACAGCAATTCTTGAGATGCCAGCTCCAGACAATGTCCACGCCTTAGTGTTTTCTGTAGGCAAGTTAATTCTAGATTTGAGCCAGCTTTCAGCACTGCTAAGGTACAGTAACTAGGCTAGACGTAACAGAAGTTGCATTTCATAGGGCATGTCTATTTAATTGAGAACTTTGATAAACATCTAGTAACTATTTCAGATCATGTGCCAGTAATTATAAAGATAAATATGTAGGGTAATGAACTAAAGATGTGACACTGGTGCTTCTCCACGTACCTGAAAGAGAGGAATTTAAGGAATCGGTAGTAGAAATTATGTGGGAGTTATAAGGAAGATGGAAAGTACTTGAAGTCACAACTTGTGAGTGGGATAAAATGAAAGTGGCATTTAAAAATAGGGTAGAGATAAAAGAAAGAGATCTGGTTAAGTAGTAAAAATTAGAGGGTCCGACAAAGGTTAAAGTGTTACAAAAATAAGAGGAATCTCACAGAACAAGAACAGTCATAGTTGCATAGTGCTGAAGAGAAAATAAAGGGGTACCTTGGTAATGGAAATTAGTTTTTGGCAATAACTGCACAGCACAAAAATGTTTGGCATGACGAATTAGGCAACAGAAAGTAGAAGATGCTCTTGCCAAGCTCCGTGAGCCTTTAACAAAAATAACTAGAGATCATGTTAAGGTTTTAGAGAGATTTTGGAAATGTTATGATCATCTGTATAAAGCAGAGAAGTGGGGAAATCAAGAAAAAAATATGCCAAGGTTAGAGGTAGATGAGAACTCGACAACCAGCAGTTAAGATAGGAGGCAATGAGAATAATGGTGATGTATAACCAATCTACAGGAAAGTCTCCAGGAATGTATGGTAGTCTGGTTGAAATTTGAAAGCTAGGAGGGAAGAAAGTGATAAAGACCTGGAAGGTTTTGTTCAGTGGTGCTTTAGAAGGAGGGGAGACACCAACATCTTGGAAAAAAAAGCTGTGGTGGCTGTAATACCTAAAGACTGTAAAGACCCATGTGATTCAGCTTCATATAGGCCCATTTTATTTTAAACAATGATGTTAGTGTTTTTGTCTAATTGCTGAAAGAACTGCAAATGTGACAGAATTGATATATGTGGACCAGTGTGATTTTGTCAAGGCAAGGCAAACATTTGATAATATTAATAGAACGATGATCTTGAGGATAGCAGAATGTAAGAAAATACCACTGTTATCTCTGGGTCTTGATGCATCGAAAGCATTCAACAGAGCAAGCTGGGTTTTTGAGTAGAGCTTGAGAAGCATTTGCATTTCTGGATGCAATTATAAGGGTAACTAGAAAGATATATGAGGGATCAGAGGGAAAAAGAAAAATCTAGGTGAGAGTGTTCCTCTCCGATAAGTTAACTGAACAGACAAACCAGGTTAGGGTATTCTCTTTTCCCTTTGTTTGCATTACATTTAGAGCCATTGACAAAGAAAATAAGGGACTTAAAATTCAGGGATATAATTGGTATGGTGTTGAATGCTTTTATTTGCAGATGGTATTATTTTGTATCTGATCCAGCAATACCCATATTTATGGAGACATGATAAAATGAGGTGATTGAGTATTGATTAAACATGATTAAGTTATGGCAGCTAAGGATACTTGGGAAGAGACTAAAAAGGTAATACAAAACTGGGGAAATGGAAGCTCATGGATAGCAAGATACAAGCGGTAAAAATGTTTTTTGTCCCTTTAGTTTTATATACAGGTCAGGTGTATTTTTATCAGTCATAGGAGAGTGTGAGGATAAGACTTTTGAAGGGTTTTATTTTGGAGGGGAAAAGGGCAAGAGTCAAGTGGGATAAGTTGATCATTCCAGTAGAACAAGGAAGTTTAGGGATTACTTGATTTGAAGGGATGTTTCAGAGCTACGTAGTTAAGATGCTTAAATATCCCAAAAAGAAAGCTGCAATTCAAAGTAGAAAAGGATGATCAAGTGTGTTGGGGGAAAAGGGTTCAAGAAATAAGGAAAGAATGGGATTTTGGATGCATATCCTCAAGGATAGTAGTTGTATGGAATATTGTATTCATAAAGTAGCAGTAAAGTATACTGAGAACTAAACCAACACTGGATGGAGAAAGTAGATTTTTCTGATAGGGGTGATTGAAATTAGGAATACAAAGAGTAGCTAAGAGGACACTGTAATTTACTGGAGAAAGATGGTAAAGGAACCAAGATCTTGATAATAAATTAGAGAAATAAAGGTAATATAATAAAATGGAAGGAGACCAAGAAGACATTTGGATTGCAGGCAGTTGCTTTCCCTGTCAGGGATTGATATCTGAGTATAAATAAAGGAATAGGGTAATCCTAATTGAAAGCTCTACACTGGTTGATTTATTTAGCTGAATCTGGTACAGAATCTGCTGTTAAAAAAAGGGTACTACTGGAGTTTATCAGAAGAGGTCAGAAAAGACTTTGAAAAGAGATTAGATATGCAGTAAAAAGAAACATTGGGAGGACATAACTACGGCCCCCACATATGCAAAATAATGCAGAAAAGATTTAGCATTTTTGCCCTGAAGTAATTTGCATACATTTATACCCCAAACAAACTCCAAAGAATTTTTCCAGACGCAGATGGCAAATGTTGGAGGTCTGATGGGGAAGAAAGAGGTGACTGGCAACAAATGTTTTGGAGTGTAATGAGATGGCAAACTGTAAAAATTATCAACGATGAAGTCTCTTACAGCTTGAGACGAAAGCGCTTAACCTTTCATATCATGTCAAATAGTTTTACTTGCCCTTTGGATTTTTTTGGATACTACTGGCATTTGTATTGGATGCAGCACAGTCATGTGGAGTCGTTACTTGCTCAGGATGGCTTTTCATGTTTTTTGATAGTTTTGTTTGAGCCATCTTTGTTTTTGCATTAGACTTTAAAATTCCCTACAGAGTACTGTGTCAGGAATGCTGAGCGAACAAATGAGTGTAACTGAGGTGGGATTTAGGATCTGAATTGCCTAGACATAGCAAGGCCTTGTTAAGTTTAATTATTGTGGCTGCCAAAAAAGCAATCACTAGAAAATAGAGATCAAAATCTAAACCATCTATTCTTGAAGTGGTGAATATTGTAAAAGAACAAGAAGTGGGACTTTTATAAAAGGGTAGGAGTAAATTCTATAGAAGAAATGGGAACTGTAGGAAGAATGCATGCAGAAAAATGTTTTGGAGGAGGAATGATTAAGAGAAGACAGGAATTTAATAATTTGTCATGTTGTTTAGATTGTATATCACATATATAATGTTTGTAAATGTGAACTTAACATGGTTTGATTAGTTTTAAATAAATGTAAGTTTGCCTACACCAAAAGTATTAATTCAGTAAAGGTGCTTAAAGGGGGGAGGTTCAAAGAGTGGATGTTCACTTTCATTATACCTATTTAATCTATATGTCAAAGTTCTTTTTTCCTCACTTTAATCCAAAGAATTTAACCTCCACCCCTAGAATTTTGCTGTCCACTCTGACAAATTTAACCATGCAACTGTTTTGCCCCAATGTAGATATGCCTAGAATTTTGAATAATCAGAAATTATCCAGTTTTGCAAATTATAATTTAAAGCTTCAAAATTCTTTTGTCTACTCTCCATTCAAAAATAAACCATTCTTCTGACTTATCAAAACTTAAACAACAAACATTAACCACTGAAGACTGCAATGTTAAAACAATGACTGAAGATTAAACACAAGTACTGCAATTGTTTTGATTTTTGTCAAATTGTGCTGGTTTTATTTTGATTTTATCAAATTGTGTTGGTTTTATTTTGATTTTATCTGCAGAACATGCACTCTACTCTGTCTTTGTTGTGATATTGCAGTGCTTGTGTTTAAACTTATCAAAACTTGAGAGTATTAGCCTGAAATAGACAATTAAATGTTTGGAAATAAACTTCTTATCAGACCATAATCTCAACTATTGCATGTTTTTTTAAATGTGGTCTAACATTACTTGTATGAAAAGATTGCAATCCCTTCACTTCTCTTTCTTAGCTGTAATAGCAAATATCAAAATGAACATCTTTCCCAGACTACTTTTCTTTCTCATGTCTACTATACTGTTCATCTAACTATACTTTGAACTATATGTATTCTTTTTTCAAAGTTTAGAATGGTTCCCAAAATCAATAAGAATTTATTATAAGATACTAACCCATCCTAAAGACCATGAAGGCTTGAAATTGCCTAACTTTTTATTTACTATATAATCACTAAAACATTGATGTAACCTAAAATGACAAATGTCTCTTTTTCCAGCTAAGAGTATTTTTGGTTCTCATCTCATAAAAAATACAGGTACTTGGGTATTATCGCAACCAGATGTGGAAGTCGTGCTACTTCCTAATGTTATGCCGAAAGTCGTTTATTCTGCAGTGCAAGATTTGTTTAAACTCCAGTTAACTTTCCTATCACCTCTGTTCTGCAACAGGGATGGGAGAACTGGCTAAATTCCACCTTTTGGGTTGCATTCTTTACTGCCATAATGAACACTAAAAATTGGTTAAGGCAATAGCGTTCCAGCTTGCGTGTGACACTGGGTAGTCGGGCCATTCATTAATGTGTTTCGTTACAAATGCATTTTAAACATTTTAGTTTGTTGCAACTTTATGCAGGGCTGAAATAAGGTGTGGAAGCCATTTATCTTCCGTGTCTTCATGTCTTATTTGTACAATGTGTATGTATTTCTGTTTTCTGTTTTACAGCACTGCGATCTTGTGCAACACGCTTCGGGTCAAGACACTAGAATCCCCTGTGTGTTGCATGTTGCAAGGACTTGTGTGTTGGGATTAATTGCTTTTCCTTACAGGAATATTCCTTAACAGTAAACCCAATCTTGATTCCTTTTGACTGTGGAAGAATCTGTCTAGAAAGTGGTGCATGTTTTCATCTGCCCGGTTCAGTTCATTTGCACCGTCCCGAGAAGACAAATTGCATACCAGTTCCTATTCCCATGTCACATACAGGTTGAACCACTACTGATTTGCAGTCCATACACCCCTGTTCACTTCAGAAAACCCTCGTTTCGCAATAACATCAGGAATTATGCCTGGTCCCCAATCTGGTTGCAATAATACGCAAGTACCAAAATACATTAAGGCATTCCTGCTGAGTTTGTGATCCTGAAAAAGTGTGTGAAATGTATGCATATGGTGAATTGAATGTTAAAAAAAACACCCAGTTGGGTGTTGACTACAAGAGGGTTGAAATCTAGCAGTGGTTATTCCAGGCATTAAGACACACAATGTTCTTTTCATGTAATGAACTTCACTGCAGTGATGAGGGAACTTTGTAGTTCCATTGACAAACTTCCCTATTCAGGGGAAATGTATAGCATTTTTATTTCTAGTAAAGATGTATATCTTTATTTCTGTGTAGTATTCAGAATGTAATAACGTATAGCACTTCGTATGCACTTTATGTTGTATTATAAAATAGTTTCATTTTCGGAGAAAAGGGTATTGTATTTTTCATTTCGTAAGAATGCACTGAAGGTTTCAGTTATGGAGCCTGTCGGCTTGAAAATTCTTGTGAAGTGTGTGTGTGAATGTGTGTGGGCAAAAAAAACACTCCATAATCCTGTAAGATACTTGGTGGTGATACTTGGCAGTCTAGGACCATACATCTGAAACTTTTTGAAATAGTATAGCAAATTTTTCAGAGTAGTATGTAATAACTTTGAGCTACAGAATGCATTTAGCTATTTATTCTGGATATTATCAAGATACCATGCACATTATCTTCATGTAATGCACTTCACTGTATGCAAGTCTAGATTGGGAGGGCATTCATAATTCCAGTTACAAAATCTTCCCTATCAAGAAGAAATAAGTAAGATTGTTCTTTCTAATACAATTACAGATGTATTTTATATCATTATATTCGGAACACTGAGCAGAAGTCGGGTACAGCACCTTCAGTAGAAATCACCCGCAATGCAAAATGTTAGCTTGTAATAGCGTACTTCTGTAAACCTTTTGAATTTAATAACTGTACATAAAATGCTATATATATCAGAGCTCCATAAAGATTTCTATTACAAAGGTTTCAGGGAGTAGTAGTGATATGATTAACTGCACAATGCAGCGTAGTATGCTTTTCTGTCCTTGGGAAGTCCATTGCAGCTCAGTGCTGAGTTTGAAAGTGCCACTTGAGTTGCTTCAAATCATGGTGCGTTAGCCATGTTGTAACTCTAGAAAAAAATCTGAAATGCATAAGATTGTTTACTTCTAATGTAGTGGCAGCCCAGTGAAGATGTATTCTAAATTCTAAATTGTTACTGTGTTCTGCGTATTGTGCAGAATTTCTTTTCAGCTCCCCAGTGGAAACACTACAATACAAAAATGCCAGGTCTGTGACAATTGAAAGCCATTGAACCCCTTCATTTGGTGCCTGTGAATAAAAGGTCATCTTTCTTCCTTTGATATTTCATTATGAAGCTTTCCAGTAGTAATAACAGGGATTCCAGCTACAAAATGCATGATCATAAGACTGATATTTTATACATAGTGATTTTGTTGCAGCTCGATTCTGAATTTGGCCTCACCTGTTTAGCTGCTACAAACCATGGCATTTTAACCAGTATATGATACAGCTGGCTGAATTTTTTTTTCTGGAGAAATCTATGGAATGTTTCTTTCTGATGTAATGACATCTTGGTAAAGAGTAGATTCTAGACCATTGTTGTATTCGGCTTACTGAGCGGAAGTTCAAGGCAGTACAGTATCCTCAATAGAGAAACAGTGTCATGTAGTGTGTCAGACTGTATTAGTGAAGGCACGTCAGCTTCTACATTTGGTACCAATGCATAACGACCCATATCTCAACCCCCTTCAAAACTTCATTATGAACTTTTCAGGCAGTAACAACAATGTATGTCACTACAGAATGCACATAAAACTGATTTCACTCCCTAAGGGATTTTGTTGCAGCTGTGTGCTGAAGTTTGACAGTATTTTAGCTGCTTCAAGCCCAGGTGTTTTAGCAGTGGTAAAATCCAGAATTGTCTTGTTGTAGAAGAAATATGTAAGATTTTTACTTTTAAAGTAATGATATACTTGGTGCAAATGCATTTTGGAAATTTGTTTCACACCATTTCCTAAGCAGCCAGGGATAATGCTAGACTATAACGCCAGAAGTCTTTTGAAACAGTGTGTTTTGGTACCCATGTATGCTACCATACGTGTTCTTTTTTTTACAGCTTATAATAAATGATGGGAATTTCTAAAATTATTCTTGGATACAGAACTTGCTCCAGACGGTCATTCCATCCTAAAGAATTTTACTGTATCTCACTCTTTATTTACATAGTAGCCATTACCTCTTAACTGTTCAGATTTTCACAAAATTTCCATATTTATGGCCTGTTCTTCATTAAATTTGTGATTTTCTGGGTTTTTGTGGCAAATCAGTGAGGACTGAATTCATTATATAATGACAGGCATTTGAGTTTCAGACATCGTATACTTCAGAAAATGCATGTTAACACAAGACCTTTTTATTGTAGCAACTTCTTAATTTTGTAAACAGTAAACTTTGTCATTCAGACTGCGCACACACAGAAATGCACAGCTGAGCAAAATTGTTTCTTCAGGGTCATATCCACACAGACAAGCACATATATAACATAAACACAAATAAATGTACAGAAACACAACAGCAGCATAGTCCAAACCAACTGAAGGCACAAAGATTCATCAGTTGTACACGGTTCATTCACAGTCACAGTGACTGCATCCATCCACTCCCTCCACACTGCAACTAGCTCCATTTCAACATCGAAAAGTCCCAGTCAGGCTCCTTCCAACCAACAGAACTGCAACTCCATATTTAAACAGTCTGACATAGTCTGGTCTTCTGCTACCTGTATCCATCACCACTGTCACCAGCATGAACGCCAGAACAGCCTCAACCAGTTCAGCGATCCCCCCATGGTCTTCCACAATCTCCTTCATCCACCTTCTGGTCTTCCACAATCTCCTTCATCCACCTTCATCCATGCTGCAGTTGTCCCATCCCCAACACCAGCAACATCCTTAAGAACCAGTCCGGTCCCACCAACCAACAATATCCGATCAGATTCACTGGGCAGACAAAAGCCAACTGCATCCAACCATCTGAACGGCTGCAACCAGCACAAATCTCCGAATGCAAACAATCCAACAGACCATGGCTGCAGACAAACTGCACACCTGATGAAGTCAGAAAGGACTCCCCAGACAGACAAAATCTCAACAAAATTCACAATTTTAACACAAAAACACAGAACACATGTTGGGAGCTGGAGAGGCCACTGCTGCACAAGGTGCAGACATCTTGCCCTTATAAGAGCTTGTTTGTGTTTGTGTCTTTCGGCTTTTCCCGGTTAGGGGTCGCCACGGCGGAACTCCGGTCCGTTAATGATTGGCAGTTGATTTTTACGTACCGGCTTGCCAGGCCTGACGCACAACCTTCAACGAAGGTATGCCCATTCATGCATGTCTCCACGCAGAAGATGCTCTAGCTGAGAATCGAATCGGACAGTGTCTTACTGTGAGGCGACAATGCTACCGCAGGACCACCACCGCAAGCTTGCCCTTATAAGAGCAATGTTTAAAATTTTCCCTATTTTTGGGGTTTTGCCCCCCATTATTTTTGGCTTTGACCAGATTTTTTTGTGCAGAGAGTTTGAGCGCTTTGATAGCGGCACATTGCTTTTGTCAGTTAATGGAGCTAGGCATAGCAGTGTGAGAAGTAAGAGAAAGGTTGCTGTTTTTGGTGAAATATTTCAGGTCCTTTGATTCCTATGTTCTAGTATTCTTAGTGTGGGATTCCCCGCCTCCGGTGACCCGAACATCGGCTCCTATAGAAAAGCTTAAGCCTGGTTGCTGTAGGTGCGTGGGACATCACATGTAGGGCCATAAACCCAGGGACATTAAATGTGACATCTGCATGCACAGACATCAGATGATCTCAGCCGCAGACAACGTCACATAGATCGCTTCGTTCCTACACCCGAAGACTTATAAAAAGCTAAGTACCCCGTTGGGGAAATTTTCTGTTTCTTTGCTCGAGCTTGGTTAGCTGTAGTAACCGTTAGCTGGTGTCAGCTAAGAAGGGCAAATGCTGTTGCGGGCATCAGATACAGCATAAAGATACACATGACCATTGAGCCTTTTGTCTAGGGAAGGAACACAACCATACTGCTTGTTCCATTTGCCAATCTTTTGTTTGGAAGATCCTTCATAGCAGTCTGGCCGCCCTCAACTTATATTTAGGGAATCAACGTCTCAAAAAGCTTGCACTCAGGATGGATCCCAAATTAGCTGTTCTGACTGAACCACCATGGAAAAAGACCAAAGTTTTCAGGCCTACCTCTGTTGCCTCTCCGCCATCTAACTCTTCTGATCTAGGGGTTGATTGACATCTGATTGAACTGTCTACTTTGATGGCTTCCACCAAGGAAGCCACTTTAGAAGCAACTGCCTGCGTGTCCTCTGAGACAGCACAGTCATCAGTCCCTACTGATGTCAAGGGGGAACCAAAACAGTTGGACGATCGACCGAGATGCCATTACCTGAAGCCCAGGCCTTCTCCCAGACCAACGCCTTCTAAGCAAAACAAAAAAAAAACAAGCACCTGACTCCTATCCCAGGAGTCGTCCCAGACTGGCAATCGCTTACTAATTCCTTGATGCAGGCTTTTATGGCTCTTAGGCCCACAACCTCTTCTCCCTCCACTATTCCAGTGCTTAGTCCTAGGCCTGCCTCTGCCACTTCTCTCCCCTTGCCTACTAACCAAGAATGAGAGGAGGATTTTGGAACTTTACTACTCATCTTCTGATGAGTCTATTTCTTATGCCTCACAAATTGCCTCTCCTCTGAATAATATTCCCTAGATGTGGAATCCATTGAAGTGGACTCCCCACCAGAAGTAATTACCTTTGGGGAAACGATTACAAAGATGAAAGAATACTTCAAATGGGACACTACCCAGATTTGAACTCCAAGTGGAATCGCCTTCCCCATCGGCCAATCTCACCTGCCTATCTGGATGCTTTCACCTCTGCATCCAAGAATCCAAACTCATAGCCACCTGCTCCTAAGAGACCTGACAGGTTCTATGAAGTGCCTGATGATCAAATATTCTTAGTTAAGCCTCCCCTGGCAGACCCTGCAGTAATTGCTCTCTCCCCTAACGAGCTGTCCAGACTGATTCCTTCAACATCTCCTTTGCCCACTGATAAGGATAGCAAAAGCATGGACAGGATTGGGAAAAAAGTGTACACCACCTCTACCCTGGCCTTCCGAGCTATCAATTACCAAACACACATGGTAAAATATGCCCTGGACCTAGTTTCACAAACCTCCAATCTCTTGGCTGCCATCAGACTGCCCTACCAAATCTGAGATAGCATCTAAACTGTCACTGGCTTCTCAGGTAGCCAGACATTCCATTTGGTGCAGTTATGATGCCGCAGAGGCCTTTGCTAGGTCTGCAGCTTCTGCTTCAGTTCTCTGCAGATATTCTTGGCTTCGCTTACAACCACTCCTTGAGGATTTCAAATCTAAAATTATGGATGCCCCATTAGACCACAACCTTTTGTTTGGCAAACAATCTGCAGAACTTTTTAAAAACCTGCAGGAAAAAACCAAGGAGCTGCAAGGACATCAGACATTTGCTTCTGTCTCCTATTTCTAAGTATTACATGAATTATCCTGCAAAAACTTCTTTCGTTGGGAGAACTCCTTCCACTGCCAGGCCCTGGAGAGGAACCATGAGGCAAACTTACACCAGACCTGCTTCCTTTCAACCTACTATAAGACAGCCTTTTCAGGATAGAAGTGCACCCAACAATGCGTGACTGCCATGCCCATCTACCTTTGCCAGCCCGCCTCCCCTTTCGGAAAAAAATCACATCAGATCAATGGGTACTGACTATCATTCAAAGTGGATACTTCCTTTCTTGGAAGGAAAAACCCATCCCCTTTCCACTGAAATATCAAATCCACTTCTTTCCTCACATTCTACTAGACTTTCAAAGATTAGGAAAATTAAAACCTTTCCCCTCCAGGGCAGGAAAGGAAGAGGATTTTACTCGAGACTCTTTCTGGTCCCCAAAACAGATGGGCCTTGGAGACCAATACTAGATCCATCTTTCCTAAACCAGTTCCTAAAAGTATCATCATTCAGAAAGCTATCCCTTCAAACTCTTCTCCCTTTAATCCCAGCCCTACATTGCCACACTAGATCTAAAGGAGGCTTCTCTCCATATTCCCATAAAACCCTCCAACAGAAAATTCTTGCGTGTTGTACTGGACCCTGCTCTCATTTTCAGTTTACAGCCTTGCCCTTTGGTTTGTCTACTGCACCCAGGGTATTCACAAAATGCCTAACCCCAGCCATTGCCTACTGCAGGACAAAGTGCTCAAATCTATCCCTACCTAGACGATATTCTCCTCCTAGCAGAAACAGACTACCTCCTCCAAAATCATCTCAGGTTCACCACTTCCCTTCTACAAAACCTGGTTTCACCCTCAACTTAAACAAATCCTCCTTACTCCCGCAACAAGACAAAGTCTTTCTGGGCTGCAGGATCAGGACAGACCTGATGTGGGCTTTCCTTCCCCAGGACAAACTCATGTCCCTCTCCAGTCACTTCCAAAACCTTACATTAGCTTCCCAGATATCTGCAAGCAATTCCTGCAACTCGTGGGGCTGAAGGCAGCCCCACCATCCCTATGCTTCCCTTAGCAAGAATGCACATGCAGAAGTTCCAGTGGTACCTGAAAAATATGTGATCACAACACCAACACTCCCTAGAGCAACTAATTCCCATTTTGCCTTGCCTCAAAACAAAACTAAGGTGGTGGATTCAACAAGTCCTTCACAACCCAGGACTACCACTTCAAATCCCCTCCCCAACCCAACTTATGTATACAGATGCATCAGACCTAGGGTGGGGAGCCACCTGCAAAGGTTTCAGGGTACAGGAGGCATTGAATCCTACCCTATAAAAGAAGCATATCAATGTAAGGGAAATAACTGCAGTTCTTCTGGCCCTGGAGACTTTTCTTCCTGTTCTCCAACTGGACCGTCTTCAAATATTCACAGACAACGCCACAGTAATGTGGTATCTCAGCAAGCAAGGAGGGACCAGAACTTATCTCCTTTGCAGGATAACTATACAAATTTGGAAACTCGCCTCCAGACACAACTTGACCCTGCAGACCTCATATATCCCCTCTCAGGACATCAAACAAGCGGATATTCTCAGCAGAACATCCTCTCCACAGCACTAGTGGATGTTGAACAGGGAGACCTTTCTAGACATTGTCCACTGGTGGGGCACACCAAGTGGATCTGCTTGCCTCCCCCAGAACAGACAAGTGAACAATTTCTGCACCAAGGATCACTCTCCACTCGCCTGGAGGGTGGTGGATGCCTTCAGCATTCCATAGAAGGGACTGTTTCTATATGCTTTTCCACCCTTCCTATTAATCCAAAAGGTCCTGCTGAAAATCAGGAAGGACAAACCAATCTTGCGTGACTCCCTACTGGCTAAGGCAACATTGGTTCCCCCCTACTTCTGTCATTAGCCAAGGGCAATCACCACAAGTTACCCCACAAGGTGGACCTACTCACACAAGAAAAGGGAACTCTAATTCACCCTCACCAACAGATGTTAGGCCTAACACTCTGGGTGATAAACTTCTAATCCCTTTCAGACACCACTACACAGAGGGCGTGCTTACAGTCTTGAGGGAGACCAGGAAACCTGCTAGTAGGAAATCATATTTATCAAAATGGGAGAGATTCTCCAAATGGTGTCTACATAAGGACAGGGACCTCGGCCAGGCAGACCCACCTCTAGTCCTTACTTATGTGTGTGAGCATATTAAGGATGTCCTTTCCTACTTTTCAGTGAAAGTCCACCTTTCAGCCATTTCACCTTGCCTACTCCTAGATCCCCCTTTGCTATACAGGCTGGATGTAAAACTTTTCATGAGTGGGGGTCTTACACATCAGACCACCTAGAAAACCCATCTCGCCACCCTGGGTCCTCAACTTTGTTCTAGAAAAACTAACACTGGCCCCATTTGAGCCAGCTAACACTGCTACTTTGCAAATGTGTACATGGAAGTCTGTACTGCTGATGGCTATTACTTCCGCTAAGAGAGTATCAGAGTTGCAGGCTATCATGGCCTTTCCCCTGTACACTACCTTTCACAAGGATAGGGTGACCCTCCACACTAACCCTTCCCTCATGCCTTAAGTGGTCAGTGAACTGTCCTTAAATCAGTCCATTCACCTACCTACTTTCTTCCCCTCTCCAACTAACAATAGTGAGAGGAATCTCCATTAACTGGATGTACACAAACAACTTGGATTCTACCTAGACAAAACCAAGTCCTTCAGAAAATCTAACCAACTATTTGTCTCCTTCCATCTCAGGGCTCTGGGCAAGGCAATCTTCAAATTGTTTCATGTTAAATCCGAAAATCCATTTCCTTCTGCTACTCATACCATGGCAAGCATTTACCCCAAGGGGTGAGAGCTGACCCCACCAGAGACATGGCTACTTTCAAAGCTTTCTCGAAGGGCTCGACACAGCATCCATTCTGGAAGCAGCCACTTGGTCCACAGTTCACACCTTCACCAAACACTACAAATTGGACCATGTCTCCAGAGCCAGGGGAGGTTTTGCTAGAGCAGTCCTGCAGGGATTTCTAGAATCTTCCACTTCTACCTCCACCCTTCCCTGTAATTAAGCTGTGGTACTCTCCCACACTAAATACTGCAACATAGGAATAGAAGGACATAGAGTAGTTGTGTAAAATCTTACCATAACCATATATGTCCTTCTCTTCCATGTTGCAGTATTCCTTCCCTCCCTCCAAGTCCCTGTATTTAGTTTGGACTATGGACATAACTCTTAGGCAGTGGGAAGCTGTACCCTTCAAGAGCAGACTAGCCAGCATATGACACTTGACACTTCTGTCTGACATCACTTGTTACTCTCTTTGGGACTTCCTGACTGGCCTTCAAGTTCTGAGGTCTGTGCGTGCAGATGTCACAATTAAGGTCCCTGGTTTATGGCCCTACATGTGATGTCCCACGCACCTACAGCGACCAGGCTTAAGCTTTTGTATAGGAGCCGATGTTCGGGTTGCCTTAGGTGGGGAATCCCACACTAAGAATACTGCAACATGGAAGAGAAGGACATTTATGGTTATGGTAAGATTTTACACAACTATTCTTTTTTGTTAACTTCTGATTTAATGACAACATAGCAGAGCGATATTCTGGCTGTGGTCTGCATTCGTCCACTGGTGAACTTAAGTTGTGTACTTAATGGAAACTCAGTGTAATGTACTTTTTTTGATATCCTGGCACTTTCTAATGATACTTTCAGAAATATTATCCAGAATTGAAACAGTTTACAGTTTTCTATTAAATCACTTAACAAATTTCAGTATTTGAAGCTGTAGTTATGTTTTGTTAGATGCAGAGGTAAAGGCACAAAAGAAATAGTTTTTGTTTTCATGTTATAAAAGCTAAACATGTTCATGATTCTATAAATTAAATGAGAGAAGTAAAATGTACATGTTTATTTTGAACTGAATCTAAAAAAGTTTGCAATAGGAAAACTGTAAAGTTCAAGTAGCAACTTGAAAGCTAATCTCTCTATTTGTAAAATATTAAAAGGCTATCTTTACCTCCTTTTGAACATGTACTGTCCTAGTGGAATGTACCCCTTTTAGGAATGGATCACCGCCTTTGATTGTAAAACAGTTTTATAAATAGTCACAGTAATATGCTTCACCTTTTTGTTGTCAGATATATGTTCCTCCCCCAAAAGAGCCATTTCTGTGATCATGTAACTTTTCTTGGCTTTCACACACACACGGCATGCTTCATTAAAAAGTCATTTTCTGTGAACACTTTTGATGCGTCATTGAGAAACAAGTGAAAGGCATAATGGCAAATATACACTACCCTGAAAAGCCATGTTTAATAATCATTTGACAGTGATCTTTTAGTTTCCATGAGTTTTCAAATATGTCTTGCTTCCACACCCCTACCTGCAAAGCATAACCATATTCTGTGTGCACGTCTGACATACGATTTGTGATGGAGGTGAAAGAAGTAATGATCACAGAAGTGTATTTCAACTGCTTGTTGCCAGACATGCTTAGACTGTCCCCTGTCAAGTCGTGTAATTTGAGTTTTCTGCAGAGGCCATGTAATTGTCCTTTACTTTCTCGCACACTTATGATGTCTAATTGTAAAAAAAAAAAAAAATCAGTGATCATGTTACTGACTTATGCTTGCGCACACAGCCTGCCTCCTTGATTCCCCAAATGATGGGTACCTTCTTTGTACCCCTCTGATGTTAGATTGTGATGAAAGGGAAAGACTGAAATGCCAAAGTAATGTGTTTTTCCTTTTTGCATTTATGTGTATAGACACTGTCCCTTTCTTCAGCAAGCTATGTTAATAGTCATTTCACTATTATCTTCAAACTGTCCTTTTTTCATTCCTAGGCTGCCCCATACTCACATGCAGGTAGCCACTTGTGGTAGTGAGCTGATGTGTGATTGCCGAGGAAGTAAACAAAGTAGTGGCCAAAGTAACGATTTTCACCTTGATGTTCATTGTGTTACACTGCTGCAGTCATTACACTTGGGTTATCCTGCCGTCAGGCGGTTCCCCAGTTGGCTTGAGTTCCAAAGTCCTGGTCCGGTGTCTCTTGCAGTTGCCTCCTCCCTGACGTCAGTGCGACAGGGGTATATAAGATGCAGCCGACGCCATTTTCTTCAGTCTTTCTTGCCGCGCGGTGCCTGAAGAAAAAGCAGTTTGCAAGTGCCGGTCGGCCGACTCCTGAGATTTTCATTACGAATCCAGAACCAAAGTCTTCTACAAAGCTAAGTACCCTGTTGGGGAAACTTTTTCTTGCCTCAGACCAATGTCAGTAAAAGTTAATAACTGTATTTCTTGTGGGAAGCAAATACCTCATAAGGATTTCCATTCTTAATGTATCCCATGCCTAGGCCCAGACCATGACATCACTGGTTGTCGGTTTTGTGCTAGGTTTAACAAGCGCACTATTAAACGTCGGTTTGATTTTGCCTGACATTATTTTGGCAGAAAATTCAATTACACCATGCCATCGGAACTTGCGACGACCAGAATACATAAAAAGCGCCAAGACAAGGATAGGCATCCGAGGCCCAAAACTGACGAATCCTCTTCTAGGCCAGTCTCCGGTTTTCAGCGAGGCGCCTTCGCAGCCCCTGACGACTGCTTCTGTAGAACCACAGGCCGCATCTGACTCCCACGTGGAGATGGCTGGGCCTTCGGACGCACAACATTTTCAGCCTACCGAAACTGTTCCTTCAGAGGGATCCAGAGTAGCTGAACAACCCGCAGCTTCAGAGGGTGTTTTCAGACCTACTCAGTTAAGCATTAAATCTTCTGCTAAGTCTAAACCTCCTTTAAAAACAAAGAAACAAATACAGCATTCTCCAGGACAAACCTCCATGTCTAAGAAACAAATGCTCAAAATGGCCGAAGACCTAATCACTCTGATGATGGGGTCCCATCCCCCTCCTGATAAAAGGCCTAGGCAGGATGCAGACTATAACTCCCTCCGACCAGGTATCCATCTCTCGAGACTCATCCTCAGACCTAGGATACTCTTTACCCCCTTATGAGGATTCTGATGCTGAGGAATCAGTTCCATCAGCCTCTCTGCCTGAGGACTACTCCTTTGGGGAAACCTTACATACCATGAGGGAGCATTTCCATTGGGAAGGCCAGAATTACTCTGAATCCAAGAAAAGGCACAGAGACTTCCTTTTATTACCTCAACACAGACCCCTTGCTATTCCGCCAGTGTTAGATATTGTGGATGATGTGTATATTGAATCCAGCTTAAATCCTGATTCCTTACCTCCAGCCCCAGTTAAGCCTGACAGATACTACAGAGTCCCTGACTCACACAAATTTCTTTATAAAAGCCCTGTTGCTGACCCTGAAACTGTTTCTCAGGGACCCATAGGGGTTAAGGCCTCATCAGCAAAGAATCCAGTCCCCTCTGACAGAGATCCCAGAGCATTAGACAGATGGGGGAAGAAAGTATATACGTCTGCAACTTTAGCAATGAGGGCCTTAAATTGCCAGTTTCACATGCTAAAATATCAGCAATTTTTGATGTCTCAGTTGAAATAAAAAATGCTTCCAGATTCAGATCCTCCTAATTTTAAGGAAATGCAGGATTTATTGCATGCAGCTGAACAAGTGGGAAAACATACTTTGCAATGTGGTTTTGATTCTTTAGTGGCCTCCTGTAGAGCAGCAGTTGCAGGTTCTGTCATTAGAAGACATGCTTGGTTAAAAGAACATATGTTACCAAATCATGTTAAAGCAAAGCTATTGGATGCTCCTTTGCAGCAGGATGTGGTGTTTGGAGTTAAGGCAGAAGAGGTATTAAAGAAAATGGAGGATAAGGCGAAATCTATGCAAAGGGTGAAGGATTTCTTACAGGTTCAGCCTCCTCGATATAGCAGAAATTGGCCAACAAAGAATTGGTCCTTTCCAGTTAGACGGACCTCAAAGGGGCAGATACAGACGTCCAAGAGGAAGAGATCAACCACAAGGTCCTTACAGGCCTCGACAATGGGGTGCATCAGGCCAGAAAGAAGGGGAGGACAGGCCCCAACCATATAAAAAACCGCCCCAGTGACTTCCCACTACAGCTGCCAAGCAGCTCTCTCTTGGCAGCCCCCTTGGGAGGAAAACTGGCACTTTTCTGTCACAATTGACATATGATCACCAAAGACAAATGGGTTCTCAACATTGTATCTCAAGGTTACAGGTTCCACTTTCACACTCTGCCAAGGCTAAAAGGAATGCCAAATCTGCCAGCAAATCAATGGGCAGAGGCTCAAAAGCAAATTACAGCACTCATGGACATGAGAGCTTTTGAAAAGGTACCACCACAGGAGCAAGGACAAGGATTCTACTCAAGACTCTTTCTGGTTCCCAGAAAGGACAAAGCCTGGAGGCCCATTCTGGATCTTTCTTCCCTAAACACTTGCCTGTATGTTCCGAAATTCAAAATGTTGACACTACAGCAGCTTCTTCCCATGCTGGGCAAGAAAGCTTGGCTTGTAACATTGGACCTCAAGGAGGCATACCTGCATGTCCCTATCAGACAAAACTGCAGAAGATACCTCAGATTCATAGCTAGTTCAATGCACTATCAATTCTTTGCACTGCCCTTTGGCTTATCTACTGCGCCCAGGGTCTTCACAAAGTGCCTGGCACCAGTAATTGCATTTTGCAGACAGAAAGGAATTCAAATTTATCCGTACCTAGACGACTGCCTGATTCAAGCAGAGAGCAAGGACATTCTTCTAAAGCATCTGGCATTTGTAAAAAAAGTTGCCTAGGGTACACAGTAAACGAAAAGAAATCAAAACTAGTGCCCTCACAAGAGATAATATTCCTGGGTGCCAGCTTGAATACAATGGCCCAGATGGCTTATCTCACGCCAGACAAGCAAGGACAACTGACTCAATATTTTTAATTGATGGCAACAAGAACCCAACTCCCTGCAAGAAGAATTCTGCAGGCCTTGGGTTACATGGCATCTTGCATACTACTAATTCCATATGCCAGACTGCATATGAGGAAACTACAGTGGTACCTAAAGAGTGTCTGGTCTCAACACTGTCAAAGTTTGGAAACAGTTAAACCACTAATTCCTTGCCTTCAACAGGAGTTTCGATGGTGGGCTCAAGCTTGTCACCTCAACAAGGGACAGCCTTTTGCTCAACCCACAGCCAGGCAAACACTGACAGCAGATGCATCGGATTATGCCTGGGGAGCACACATGGCAGGAAAATGTATTCAGGGCAACTGGCCCGCAGAACAAAGGCATCTTCACATCAATCAAAAAGAGATGCTAGCTGTACAAAATGCCCTTATAGCCTTCAAGGACCTGCTGCATCCAGGACAACTACTACTAAAGACCGACAACACCACAGTTATGTGGTACATAAACAAGCAAGGGGGCACTCACTCTTATCCCCTCTGCAGACAAGCCATGACCTTGTGGAACTCAGCTCTAAACTATCAGGTTCACCTGCAAGCGCAATTCCTGCCAGGAGAGGAAAAACACACTGGCAGACGACTTAAGCAGGAACATCATGGATCCCCACGAATGGGAATTGAATCCACAAATATTCAGAATGATAACACAGAAATGGTGGAGCCCGGACATAGATCTGTTTGCATCCCTAATGAACTGCCAGCTACAGAAATTCTGCACAAGGACTTACCATCCACAAGCATGGGAAGTGGATGCCCTCTCATTCAGCTGGAAAAACCTACAAGTATATGCTTTCCCACCACTACCTCTCCTTCCAAAGGTACTCATAAAAGCCAGGCAAGAAGAGCCAAAGATGATCCTGATTGCACCAGACTGGCCACGCCAGCACTGGTACCCAATCTTAAAGAACTTGGCACAAGAACCACCCTGGATTTTGCCTCAAATCCCACATCTGCTGACTCAGCACAACAATCAGATACTTCACAGCCAGCTAAAAACTTTAAACCTGGCTGCATGGAAGATTCCTTAGTCAAGCAAGCAATGCCTCTCTCCAAAGCTGTTATGGATGTCATTCTGAAGGCCTAGTACCAGGAAAGCCTATTCGGATAAATGGAAGCGATTCTGTGCCTGGAACCAGGCGCACAGCCTTGACCCTCTTGTCCCAAATATTCCTCAGATACTACGATATTTAACTGAGATGCTAGACAAAGGCCTCTCCTTTTCATCCGTCAAGATCCACGCCTCTGCCATCTCTGCTCATTACAACACGGATCCACCAATTTTCTCTAATCCTTTGCTAAAACAGCATCTCAGAGGGGCTAAAAAAACCCCGTAGAGCATCTACTCCAACTTGGGTCCTCAACTTCGTGTTGAAAAAGTTAACTTTACCTCCTTTTGAGCCAGCTAACACAGCAGATTTAAAATATATCTCTCGGAAAACTGCTCTGCTCCTGGCAATAACATCAGCACGAAGAGTTTCAGAATTACAGGCACTAATGGCAGTGGAACCTTTCATAATTTTCCACCAAGACAGGGTGTCTTTAAGAACTAACCCTACGATGTCCTTCAAGGATGCATCTGCAGTCCTAACAAATGGGTTGTCCTGTCGTCAGGCAGCCCTTCGGTCGGCCGGATTCCAAAGTCTGGGTCTGGCCTCGGCTGGTGTCGCACTTTACCCGACGTCATCTCTGCTGGTCTTCGGGTATAAAGGCATCAGCCGACGCCATTTTCCTCAGTCTTTCTTGCCGCGTGGCGCCCGAAGCAGAAGCTGTTGGCAAGTGCCGGTCGGTCAGATCCAGAGATTACTACTACCGAATACTACTTCGAAGACTTCTAAAAAGCTAAGTACCCCGTTGGGGACTCTTTCTTGCCTCAGCCGATGTCAGAAAAAGTGAATAACTGTTTAACTTGTGGGAAACAAATACCTCATAAAGATTTCCACTCTTACTGCTTACCTTGTTTAGGGCCAGACCACGACGTAGCAGCCTGTTTAGCCTGTGCTTCTTTCAACCGACGAACGCTTAGGCGTCGGTCGGAGTTTGCTGAACAGTTTTTCGGCTCAGATTTTGCGTACATTATGCCGTCGGATCCTCCGACTTCTCAAATTGTTAAGAAACGCAAAGAAAAAGACAGACACTCGCGGTCCGCGGTTTCGGCCGAAACCGAGCAAACGGGTCAATCTTCAGCCGAATCCATGACTACTACCGAGGCTCCTGCTACCCTAGCAGAATCGGCCTCTGAAGTTTTGCCTACTAATGTGGTTTCCCTAGAATTATCGGACACCATCCCTTTGGATGTATCTACCCCAGCACGTGGTGCTGCTAGGCCTCCTGCAGCCATGTCTATAAAGGCCTTTGCCAGGGCTAAAGCAGCCAAAACTGCTAAGTCTGTGCCTGTTAAGCCCCCCTCCCACAGGCCCAGTTCCAGTTCCCAAATGCTTACTCTGGCAGAGGATCTCATCTCCTTAATAAGGGGATCCCAATCTCACCCAGACAGGGCCTCTCAACCTCCAGAAAAGAGACCTAGAGCAGAGCCCCCTGAGCCAGTGTCCTCAGATGACTCTTCTGATTCAGACAATACAGACCATCCAGAGGCTCCTTTTTCTACTTATGAAGATTCCGATGCTGAAGAATCTATACCTTCTGCCTCTCCACCAGAGGAATTTTCCTTTGGGGAAACCTTACATGCCATGAGAGAACAATTCCAATGGCAGGGACAAGATTTCTCAGATTCAAGAAAAAGGCTTAGGACCTTTCTACACTTACCACAACATAGGCCCTTAGCTATACCTCCAGTTCTTCCTGTTGTGGATGATGCATTTAATGATGTTTGCACTGCTCCTGATACTTTACCTCCAGCCCCTGCCAAACCCGATAGGTTTTACAGGGTACCGGACACTCATCACCACTTATACAAGGCTCCCCTTGCAGATCCTGAGACTATCTCCCAGGGGCCTAAGGCAGTTGCTTCGACCTCAGCGAAAAACCCTCTCCCTTCTGAAAGGGAATCCAGGTCCTTAGAGAGATGGGGTAAAAAATAATACACCTCTGCTACTCTCTCAGCTAGAGCTTTAAACTGTCAGTTTCATATGATCCAATACCAAGAGTTTATGCTTGATCAGTTAACTAAGAAACTGTCCTCTGATGATTCCTTAGATAAGAAATATGTTTTAGAAATGGTGAATAACATTCAGCAGGTTAGTAACCATTCTTTAAAATGTGGCTATGATGCACTGGAGGCTTCATTTAGATCAGCCATGACTGGCACAGTTATAAGAAGGCATGCATGGTTGAAAGAACAGGTCTTGCCGGATCATGTTAAAGCAAAACTATTAGATGCTCCTATGGATAAGGTCAGTCTATTTGGTTCTCCTGCCCAGCAAGTAATGAAGAAAATGGAAGAGAAGGCAAAATCTGCACAAACCGTTAAAGATTTATTACAGGTTCAGCCCCCAAGGTTTAGCAGGAACTGGCCTTCCAAAAATTGGTCCTTTCCAGACTCCTCTAAATCTCAGAGAGGCAGGAATAGACGTTCCAGAGGCAGAAATCAAACCAGAGGAGGTGCCTACAGAGGACGCCAGTGGCAAGGCAATAACCAACGAGGCACAGACACAACCACTGCCACTACAACAGGACAAACACAGTGACTTGGCTCTGACACCGCCTTCCAGGGAACAAATAGCAGCACCCTTAGGCGGAAAGTTAGCCTTATTTTCAAAAAATTGGCACTATATCACAAGAGACAAGTGGATTTTGCAAACTATAGACCAAGGCTACAGGTTTCATTTCCACACCTTACCAGTAAAAGAGGAATGCCAAACCTACCACCAAATCAAAAAACAGAAGCTCTAAAACAGATAGCTCAATTAACAAAGATGAGAGCTGTGGAAAGGGTGCCACCTACAGAACAGGGCAAAGGATTTTATTCCAGACTCTTCCTAGTACCAAGAAAAGAGAAAAGTTGGAGACCTATTCTCGATCTGTCCGCTTTAAACACATTCATCATTGTTCCAAAATTCAAAATGCTGACTCTACAGCAACTTCTTCCCATGCTGGGCAAGGAGTGTTGGCTGGTAACTCTAGATCTCAAGGAGGCATACCTGCACGTCCCCATACGACCAAATTGCAGAAGAGACCTCAGATTTCTTGCAGGATCAGAGCATTATCAATTCTCAGCATTGCCCTTTGGCTTATCTACTGCGCCCAGAGTATTCACAAAATGCCTGGCATCAGTAATAGCTCATTGCAGGCTACAGGGAATCCAAATTTATCCATACCTGGATGACTGCCTGATACAAGCGGACAACAAAAGCAAGCTGACACAAGACTTACAAAGAGTCATTTGCTTACTACAAGCCCTGGGATACACAGTCAATTTAAAAAAGTCAAGACTGATACCATCCCAAACAAGAACATTCTTGGGTGCAGAATTGGACACAGTAAAACAGATGGCATTCCTAACTGCAGAAAAACAAGAACATCTCCCTCTTTACTTCTTGGCATTAACAAAGCAGAACAAACTAACAGCAAGGAAAGTACTGCAGGCCTTAGGCTTCATGGCATCATGCATAATCCTGGTCCCCCATGCCAGGCTGCATATGAGAAAGCTACAGTGGTACCTAAAGAATCTATGGTCTCAACACAGGCACAGCTTAGAAACCGAAATACCACTAATTCCATGCCTGAAACAAGAGTTCCTATGGTGGGCTCAAGCATGCCAGTCAAACCCAGGTTTGCCCTTCCACAACATTCAAGCAAGCCAAACCATCACAACGGACGCCTCAGACCTAGGTTGGGGGGCCCACATGCTGGACAAATGCATTCAAGGATTATGGACTCCAGATCAGCTGCACCTGCACATAAATCAAAAAGAAATGCTGGCAGTAAAACTAGCAATCCAGAATTTCAGACCATTCCTCAAAGAAGGCCAATTAATGATAAGGACAGACAACACCACAGTCATGTGGTACATCAACAAACAGGGACGCACTCATTCATACCCCCTTTGTCGAATGGCTCTGGACCTATGGAATATGGCTCTGAGCTACAACATTCAGTTACAGGCAATATTTGTACCGGGAAAAGAAAACATCCTAGCAGACATGTTAAGCAGAACTACCTCGGATGCTCACGAATGGATGCTACACCCGGACATCTTCAAGGCCATCACAAAAAAATGGGGAATGCCACAAATAGACCTATTCGCATCCCCACTCAATCACCAGATCAAGAAATTCTGCACAAGGACATACCACCCACTTGCTTGGAAGGTGGACTCTCTATCCTTCAGTTGGAAAGACCTGACAGCATATGCATTTCCACCTCTTCCTTTGATGCACAAGGTACTACTGAAAATCAAAGAGGAACGTCCAAGGATAATTCTGATAGCTCCAAATTGGCCAAGACAACATTGGTATCCATTGCTGAGGAGCATGTCTCGGGGGGGGGGGGGACGTGGACACTACCCCTGATTCCTTTGATGTTAACTCAGAGCGACTACAACATCATGCATCCAAACCTGAAAACTCTACAACTGACTGCCTGGAACATTACATAAGAGCAACTAACCCAGATTTATCCCAAAGGGTTAAAGACATTATCCTTGAGGCCCGCAGACCTTCAACAAGAAGGAACTATGCAGGAAAATGGAAAAGGTTTGTCATTTGGAGTAATGAAAGAGGAAAAGATGTGTCAAAGATAGATATTGCCAACATCCTGGAGTATTTGGCAGAGCTTCTCCATACAGGCCTGTCCTATTCCTCCATCAAGATACATGCATCAGCTGTTTCTGCAGAATACAGCTTCGATCCCCCTGTCTTCTCACATCCTCTACTCAGGCAGTTCCTCAGAGGAATCAAGAATGTAAAACCTCCTAGGAAACCACCATTACCAGCATGGGACTTGAACTTTGTGCTAGAAAAATTGACACTCCCTCCATTCGAACCAGCAGCAACAGCAGACCTTCAACACCTATCCTGGAAAACTGCTTTCCTACTGGCAATTACTTCAGCAAGGAGGGTTTCGGAACTACAGGCCTTAATGGCAGTACAACCCTTCCTAATCTTCCATCAAGATAGTGTGTCCATGAGAACTAATCCTACATTTATGCCTAAGGTGGTATCCAGAGTGTCTCTAAACCAGGCAATCCACCTACCTACCTTCTTTCCCAATCCACAGAACAGGGGGGAAAGACTGCTGCATACCTTGGATGTACACAGACAGTTACGCTACTACCTGGACAGAACCAAGGGCAATAGAAAAACTGACCAGCTTCTAGTAGCTTATGCAACAGGAAGGGAAGGAAAAGCAATTTCCAAACAGACAATCTCCAAGTGGATAGGAAATTGCATAAGATTGTTACTCCTACCATGGAAAGCAAATTCCACAGAACATAAGGCCTCATTCTACAAGGGCTACAGCCACTACCACAGCTTTCTTACGAGGAGTGGCTACCAAGGACATTATTGAGGCGGCTACTTGGACCTCCGTGCATACATTTGCCAAGCATTATAACTTACCTCTATACTCTAGATCCCGAGCAGGCTTTGCCACTGTTGTTTTGCAAGGGATCCTAACTACACCATAATTCTTCTTCCTCCTCCCCTAGTTTGGCTATGGTATTCTACCCATTTGTTAGGACTGCAGATGCATCCTTGAAGGACATAGTACAGTTTTGTACCTACCATAAATGTAGATGTCGAACAGGATAGCATCTGCAGTCAGGATTACCCACCCTCCTTTCCCCTCTGTGGTACTCCTAGGGTATTTACCCTCCTAATAGCTAGCTGGGGGGATCTCTTATGGTGTATTTGTTTGTATATATGTACATACATGCTTATTTTTTGTTTGCCTTCTACTTTTTGGAAACATTGGCATTTATCCAAAATTTAGCTTTCCAAGAGGGCAACTGGCATCTGGGGCAAGAAACACTGAGGAAAATGGCGTCGGCTGATGCCTTTATACCCGAAGACCAGCAGAGATGACGTCGGGTGAAGTGCGACACCAGCCGAGGCCAGACCCAGACTTTGGAATCCGGCCGACCGAAGGGCTGCCTGACGACAGGACAACCCATTTGTTAGGACTGCAGATGCTATCCTGTTCGGACATCTACATTTATGGTAGGTACAAAACTGTACTTTTATGCCAAAGGTGGTATCAAGTGTGGCTCTAAACCAAACTATTCACTTGCCAACTTTTTATCCAAATCCACAGAATAAAGGGGAGAGACTACTGCGTTCTTTGGACATACACAGGCAGTTATGCTTCTACTTGGACAAAACCAAAGCTTTCAAAAAATCTGAGCAATTATTGGTAGCATATGCTGCAGGAGCACAGGGAAAAGCCATTTCAAAACAGACTATTTCAAAATGGATAGGACACTGCATACGTTTCTGCTATACACACCATGGGAAACCTGTACCTAACAGCATTAGATCTCACTCCACCAGGGCAACAGCCACTTCAAGTGCCTACCTCAGAGGAGTTCCTACCAAGGACATTTTGGAAGCAGCAACTTGGAGTACTGTACATACCTTCACCAAACATTACCATCTGCCTCTATACTCTAAATCCAGAGCTGGCTTTGCCACTGCAGTGCTGCAGAGCCTTATAGCCACCCCTAATGCCTTATAGAACCAGCCACCCTACCTCAGCTTTGGGATTCTACCCAAGTGTAATGACTGCAGCAGTGTAACACGATGAACATAGTACAGTTTTGTACCTACCATAAATGTAGATGTTCGAGTGTATACACTGCTGCAGTCCAGGTTACCCTCCCTCCCTCCCCTCTTACTTGTTGGTACGTACCTATGTCTTCTACCCTTTACTACCTATGGGGAGTATTTTCTGGTATCTGAAAGTTGTTGATTGGTTTTCTTATGTATGTTTTATTAGCAATTTGAATTGTCTACCTTTTGGGGGCACCTGACATCTGGGGCAAGAAAAACTGAAGAAAATGGTGTCTGCTGCATCTTCTAAACCCGTCACACTGACGTCAGGGAGGAGGCGACAGCAACCGACACCGGACCAGGACTTTGGAACTCAGGCCGACTGGGGAACCGTCTGACAGCAGGATAACCGAAGTGTAATGACTGCAGCAGTGTATACACTCTAACATCTACATTTATGATAGGTACAAAACTGTCCTTTTATGTCATGGAGAGCCACTCCAAACCTGTAATTGTAATAAAATCAGTGAACAAAATATCAGATTCTGTGGAAAATGTGCTGTTTCTACCGCTCACAGATGTATCTTTTAATGTTCTTCCATATCACTGTAGCAGTATTCATTACCTCTGGGATCTCCTGCCAAGGATAGCTTAATGTCTATCCAGTATTCCAAAACCTTTATTACCAAGGCAGTATTGTATATTAGACATATGCTTCCCGGGCAGATGTAGGGCATAAAGGTGATGCATGTATGTTCCCAACCCAGAACTTTTTGCTGCCACTCCAAACTACATTACTGTACATTGGTCTGAATGTCCTTTGCTTTGCTGATTTTACCAAGCCTACTTTTTTCATATAAGTACCCAGTTGGGTTTGCTTTTTCTTATATTGTTTATTGAGTTACATGTTGTGACTTCTGGTTAATATCCCACCAGACTGCCACCAATATGTGATGTCGCCCCACTTATAACCAGGGTCAGTAATTAAAGGGCCTCATTCCTCACCACTGAACCAGTGTGGGAGCATCACGGAAAACGCCAGAGCACACAAGAGAAAAATCTGCAATTTCCCTTAAGAGCACAATAGGAACACGCTCTATTTCCTGGGACTGGACTATATACCTCTGTCCACCCTAAATGTATTCCCTTGTTACACACTTCAGAGCAGTGTGTTCTAATTAAGACCTCTGACTCACAGTCAAAATATATTCAAATCTCTCGCATTCAAGCACCTGTGGGAAGCCTGACACAGATTTTTAGATGTCCCCTCCCCAATACAAATGGTATGCTGCCACCAGACAGGTCTACATGCCCTTCAAAGGCTGCTCAGTTATTAAAAATTACATATCAAAATCAATGATGGCTATGACCAGAAGCAGCCAGGCATTTGAGGTGAGATGGGGAGTATCAATCAGGTATAAACGCTCCCTAATCTGTAAAGAATACACTGATTTCCAGTCACAATGTAAAGTAATGAAAAACATTTAATAAGTAAACTGATAAAAAAGAATGTAAATCAATAACTTTCAATAAACTCCAGAATTCAGTCACCAGAAGTGTAAAATTAAACTGCAGGACAGAAGTCCGTCATTTTAGAAAGTCATCTAAATAACTAAACTTTCCTAATCTATCTAGAGAATACACTCTCGGATCTAATGTACAACATAACACCAAGGCAAAGATAGGCTTGCAGTTTTTGATGAGTCATTTTTCTTGAGTATCCACTGCCCACAGCTGATTTCAGCAGTCTCTCTTATAGTCCAGGTTAACAGTGTCAACTGTGTTAATTTAAAAATAACAATCAGCTGTTTGGAAAAGTTCTTTTTCTGTTCGTCATCTGTTCAAATAATCACCTAGCAACCAGGAAGATTCTAATGACATCACCTACTGATTCTTCACAGACTGTACTTTAGAATTTCCCTCACAAACATGTGCGATTAGAAATGTATCAAAACGCTGACAGTTTCTTTAAACATTTTGTATAAACAGGGAAATGCTCAACATTTTAAAAATGTATTTACATTTTCACAATTAGCCATGCTTGCATGCAATACAAGTTAACCTGAGAATATACACAAATCTCCTGCCAGACATTCTAACACACATGACAGTGTTTTAATTTTCTTCACACGTCACCCAAGAAAGAGAATTGTCAGTGTGGGAAGCAGATTCCCCATAAAGACCATAACTGTAGGTGCCGATGTTCTTTGGTGTGTCTCACAACCTCATGCATTGTTCCATCTGTCAGGCTTTAGTTCCCAAGATTAGCATAGTCACCTTTCTTCCCTTTCTTTCCATTTACCTTGAGAATCGACATCTCAAGCTTTTGGCCCAAGGTACCATGGCAGAATTCACTTAACCTGAGGAACAGCCACCACTTGAAAAGAAGGCCAAAAAGTCTAAGCCCGGGTCTGCTGCTGTCCAGTCTTCACCAGCTCGACGTTACCTTTGGTTTCCTCTTCCACAGCCACCTTGGAGGCCAGTGCAGAGCCTGCTTCTCCCTCTTCCTCACCTTGCAGGTGTCTGCTGCAGAAGTTGTGGGGGAACTATAGATGATAATTTCCGAGGGGCCTAAGGAGGTTTCTCAAATCCTTTCATGAGAAGAGGTACGAGGTACCTTGAATGAATCTAAGCCAGGGTCTGAACCTCTGTGTTTTGTCAGAGCAGATGTCCCTATGAGGAAAAGGCAAAAAACTAAGCATGTGGTGCCTGCTCCTAGGGATCCACAAAAGGAATGGCAGGGCTTTACTCAGATCTTTAGTGCCTTTTTAGTGCCTTGACTGCATTGAAGCCTCCTCAAGGGGTTTCATATGTTCTTCGTGTTTCACTGTTGCAGTCATCACATTTGGGTTGTCCCTGCCAGGGTAGCCCTCAGCCGGCCCGAATACCAGAGGCTTGGTATTTCTGCATTGGTTGCTATCACTTCAGGACTGATGTCAGGTAGTCAGTAGTATAAAGTAAGGTAGCAGACGCCATTACATCAGTCTCTCCTGCCGAGGAGCCCAAAGCAGAAGCAGTTCGTACAAGTGCCGGTCGGCCGTTACTTGAGTTTCGTCTTCCGAATTGAAGCTTAAGTCTTCTAAAGTGAAGTACCCCGTTGGGGATCCTTTTTTCTTGTACTAACAGATGTTGGAAAAAGTTAACAATTGCCTTTGAAAGCAAATACCACACCGAGACTTTCATTCTTAATGCATCACTTGCTTAGGCCCAGACCATGACGTCCCTCGCTGTCGCTTTTGTGCTTTAACACCAGAACTATATGTCATTGGGCCCTTATTGTAGCTAGAAATCTTTGCTTACAGTCCTCAAATTCCGATATGGCTTTCATAAGCCATCAGACAGCAGCTCTTCCTAAAAAATGTAAGGATAAAGACAGAGACAGACTGCACAGGTCCAAACCTACTGATGAAACTTCCGTTAAGCTAGGCAGTTCTCCAGTCCTCAGTGAGGCACTTTTTCAGCCACTTATGCCCGCTTCTGTGGATTTGCAGGCTGCTACCAAGACCCTTTCGGAGTCTGGTATGCCGCAACACTCTTCTCTGACTAAGGATCCTGTGGTTGTCTCTCCCTTGGATGGGTCCGGAGCCACTGAGCAGGCACTGGCTTCAGAGGAATTACTTCGCACTACCAATTCTCGACACAACCTGCCTTCTTTCGCGTCTACCGTTCTTTTGACAACTACCGAGTTTCTAAGGCCCAGGGTACAAACCACACCCAAGAAACTGACCCAATCTCAGGCACCTGCTTCCTTGCCTCAGTCTCATGCTTAAAATGGCAGAAGACCTTATCATGCTCATCAGGGGAAGCCAAGCTACCCCTTCCAAAAGAAAAAAAATCTGTCCCCAGTAGTTTTGTCTGAACAGGAGTCTGATGACTCTGATGCATCTGAATATGAAGAGATGCAACCCCTCTCTGCTTTTGAGAATTCTGATGCAGAGGATTCCATTCCTTCAGCCTCTCCACCAGAGGACTTTTCCTTTGGGGAAACCCTTCATACCTTAAGGGAGCATTTCCAATGGGAATGTCAGGACTACCCTCAGTCTGAAAAGAGACTCGGAGAATTCTTATATCTTCCACAGCACAGACTGCTGGCCATTCCCCCAGTCCTGGATGTTGTGGACGATATCTAGTTTGACTCCTGACACCCCCGCTGCTGCACCCAGAAAACCTGACACCCCCGCTGCTGCACCCAGAAAACCTGACACCCCCGCTGCTGCACCCAGAAAACCTGACCGGTATTAGAGTCCCTCACTCTCACAAAATTCTTTTCAAAAATCCTACTGCTGATTCTGAGGTAATTTCTCAAGGGCCTAAAGGAATTAAAGCAACCTCTGCTAAGAATCCCACCCCCTCAGATAGGGATTCTCGAGCACTAGACAGATGGAGTAAAAGTATACACCTCTGCTAATCTTGCTATCATAGCACTAAATTGCCAGTTGCATATGCTACAATTTCAATAACATACCGTGGAACTCCTCAAACAAATTAAAGTGTCTTCCTTTCCTGCATGTGCTAAATCTAAAGAGTCCAAGAGTTAATGCATTCTGCAAGTCAAGTGACTAAACACACCTTACACTGTGATTTGATGGTCCTAGAAGCTTCTTGCAGGGCAGCAGTCACTGGTTCTGTCCTTAAAAGGCATGCATGGCTTAAGGAACAGCCCTTGCCAGACCATGTTAAATCTAAATTATTGGATGCACCCTTGCACAAAGACAAGTTATTTGGCACTAAGGCAGAGGAGGTCTTAAAAAAGATGGAAGAAAAAGCTAAATCTATGCAGACAATTAAGGATTTCCTACAGGTCCAGCAGGCATTGCCCCTCCAAGCACTGGTCCTTTCCTGCTCCCACCAGGTCAGTTCAGCCCAGACCCCCCCAGACACCAGCCACAGGGAATGCAGAGAACAAAACAGTGGAATTCCTCCACTTCCAAACCAGGGAGTTGTAAGCCACCCCCTCATGGTAAAAATTCAACAACTCTCCTCCCCCACCCCCTCCCTCTGCTCACCTGCATTTACCCCTAGGAGGAAAACTCTCCTTTAGGTTCATAGGTAGGTACTAGGCTATCGGCCCAAGGGCCTACGCAAGCCCAGCCAACAAGGTTCCCTGGCTTTACGCCACCCAAGAAAGTTATTTTCCTGTGCCACTGTCGAGCAGACACACAAGTGATCCCCGGGGTGTATTTCCTATTTCCCATCCACTCATCAAGATTTTTCTTGGAGTGCTAATGAAGAACTTTGCTTGACATAGATGGGTAGCCTGTTCCAGAGTATGGGAAGTCTCTGGGATAGGAATCTATCCCTCCAGCATGTCCTGTTTATTGTGGTAACAAGGTTTAGGTCCCTAGAGCATGTAGCTCGGAGGGATTGGGATTTCTTTAGGTGTAGCATGTCCAACAGCTCTGGGTTTGACATAGCTTTATATGTTAGGCAGAGATCACCTCTGAGTAGGTGATATGCTACGGAGTAAAGCTGGAGTTTTTTGAGGCGGGCAATGTAGGGCATTTGAGTCCAGTAATCCTCTTTGTGAGGTACTTCTGTGGCCTTTCCAGCTGCTGCAGGTGTCTTGTGAGGTACATTTCAAAAGGGGTGTTGTACTCTATAGTGGGTCTAATGAGTGTCGAGTAGAGGGGAACGATGACCTCTTTTTTTTTTTTTTTTTTTCCTGGATGAGAACCCCTTTATGATGTGGGCCACGTAGAAGGACTTCCTGACTACTGTGGCGATGTGACTATCAAAGGATAGACTACTGTCCACCTGGGTCCCAAGGTCTCTTATCATGCATTCGGTGTTAAGTAGATTGCTGCCTATGTGATAGTTCATGGGTACAGAGTTTTTACCAAAGGGGATGACACTGCACTTTTTGGCATTGAGCTTGAGGCCATGGCTCTGACACCAGGCATCTGTCTCAGAGAGGCCCTTCTGTAGGATGTTCACATCATTTGGGGACTTGACTATGACTCCTAGTTTGCAGTCATCTGCGAACTTCATTAGCCAGAGGCCTTCTGTGTTGGCCTGTACTTCAGAGAAGTAGATACCAAACAGGAGCGGTCCCAGGACGGTACCCTGTGGTACTCCACTTGTCACTGGTTTGAGGTCAGATTTGGAGTCTGCAACTTTTACAGTGCGAGTTCTGTCAGTGAGCCAGTTGGCAACCCATCTTGTGACGTAGGGATTTATGTCTAGTTTATTGAGTTTAGCTATAATTCCAGAATGGGGGATGGCATTGAAAGCCTTGGCGAGGTCAAGATAGGCTGTGTGAACCACCTTACCCTCATCTACGGCTTTGGTGACTGCCTCAAAGAAGTCTATCAGGTTCAGGAGGCATGATCTGCCTTTCACAAACCCGAACTGGGTGGGATCCAGAGTTTGGAGGTTACCAATGTCTTTGAGTTTCATGATGATACATTCCATGGTTTTGCAGACCAGGCTCGTCAGGCTAATAGGTCTATAGTTCCTGGGATCAGTGGTGGCTCCCCCTTTGTGGAGTGGGATAACTGTTGCTGTGCGCCATTTAGTGGGCACAAAGCCTGATGCGAGGCTATTATTGAACATGGTGCTTAAGTGGGGAGCCAGTTCAATCTGAAGTTCATGTAAAACGCAGCCTGGGATGTTGTCCTGTCCCATGGATGCTGTGTTTTTGGCTTTAGAGAGTGCAGCTTTCACCTGCGTAGTTGTAATTACAGGGACTCTGCATTCTTCCTGTATAGATATGGGCCCTTTAGGGGGTGATGGGGGGGGGGTAAAGTTAGCACTGAACCTATCTGCCAGGATGTTGGGAATATCAGTTGGTTCTGTAATTTTCGTGCCTCAGATCTGGGTGTTGCCATTGAGATTCTTGACATAGTTATAGAATGCTTTATGGTTGTCCTTGGAATTAGTGGCGATTTTATTTTTGTAGCTAGCTATGGAGGATCTTATAAGGGATCTCAGCTTCTTACTGAGGCTGACCAAGGGAGCTCCTCCACTCATGGGATTTTACTCTTTTGCAACAGTTTCTGTTGTACAGTTTGTTTATGGCAGGGGACCACCAGATTGGCTTCCTTTTTTTGGAGGATAGCATCTTGGTTCTGTTTGGGATAGCATGATCCATGCACTCATGCAAGTACTTATAGAGTGCATCTGTGTAGGATTCAGCAGTTGTAACTGTATTGTCCATCTGCATGGGTGTTATGAAGTTCACTACTTCTGTCTTAAGAAGCATGAAGTTGGCTTTGGAGAAATTTTTTACTGTGGTTTCCTTAATGGGGTGTGGGGGTGGGATGTGGATATCAAGGGTGATTAGCTTATGGTCGGATCGGACCAACGAGGAGTTGACTTCAGGTGTGGAACACTGGTCACTCATGTTGGTAATGACTAGGTCTAGGATATTGTTACCCCTGGTGGGGGTGTGGATAAGTTGATCTAGGGCATTAGAGTTTATGAATTCAGGAAAGCGTTGCGCTAAGGAGTTGGTACATGAGTAGATGTCCTTCAAGGATGCATCTGCAGTCCTTACAAATGGGTTGTCCTGTCGTCAGGCAGCCCTTCGGTCGGCCGGATTCCAAAGTCTGGGTCTGGCCTCGGCTGGTGTCGCACTTCACCCGACGTCATAGCTGCTGTTCTTCGGGTATAAAGGCATCAGCCGATGCCATTTTCCTCAGTCTTTCTTGCCGCGTGGCGCCCGAAGCAGAAGCTGTTCGCAAGTGCCGGTCGGTCAGATCCAGAAATTACTACTACCGAATACTACTTTGAAGACTTCTAAAAAGCTAAGTACCCCGTTGGGGACTCTTTCTTGCCTCAGCCGATGTCAGAAAAAGTGAATAACTGTCTAACTTGTGGGAAACAAATACCTCATAAAGATTTCCACTCTTACTGCTTACCTTGTTTAGGCCCAGACCACGACGTAGCAGCTTGTTTAGCCTGTGCTTCTTTCAACCGACGGACGCTTAGACGTCGGTTGGAGTTTGCTAAACAGTTTTTCGGCTCAGATTTTGCATACATAATGCCGTCGGATACTCCGACTTCACAAGTTGTTAAGAAACACAAAGAAAAGGACCATCACTCGCGGTCCGCGGTTTCGGCCGAAACCGCGGTTAAGCAAACCGCGAGTGTCTCTGTTTCGGCCGAAACCGAGCAAACGGTTCTATCTTCAGCCGAATCCATGACTACTACCGAGGCCCCTTCTAACGTGGTTGAATCGGCCTCTGAAATTCAACCTGCTACTGTGGTTTCACAAGAATTATCGGACACCATCCCTTTGGATGTTTCAACCCCTGCACGTGGTGCTGCTAGGCCGCCTGCAGCCATGTCCATAAAGGCCTTTGCCAGGGCTAAAGCAGCCAAAACTTCTAAGTCTGTGCCTGTTAAGCCCCCCTCTCACAGGCCCAGTTCCAGTTCCCAAATGCTCACTCTGGCAGAGGATCTCATCTCTTTAATAAGGGGATCCCAATCTCACCCAGACAGGGCCTCTCAACCTCCTCCAGAAAAGAGACCTAGAGCAGAGCCCCCTGAGCCAGTGTCCTCAGATGATTCTTCTGATGATACAGACAATACAGACCATCCAGAGGCTCCTTTTTCTACTTATGAAGACTCCGATGCTGAGGAATCGATTTCTTCTGCCTCCCCACCAGAGGAATTTTCCTTTGGGGAAACCTTACATGCCATGAGAGAGCAATTCCAATGGCAGGGATAAGATTTCTCAGATTCAAGGAAAAGGCTTAGGACCTTTTTGCATTTACCACAACATAGGCCTTTAGCTATACCTCCAGTTCTTCCTGTTGTAGATGATGCATTTAATGATGCTTGCACTGCTCCTGATACTTTACCTCCAGCCCCTGCTAAGCCCGATAGGTTCTACAGGGTCCCGGACACACATCACCATTTATACAAGGCTCCTTTTGCAGATCCCGAGACTATCTCCCAGGGGCCTAAGGCAGTAGCCGACCTCAGTTAAAACCCTCTCCCTTCTGAAAGGGAATCCAGGTCCTTAGAGAGATGGGGTAAAAAAGTATACACCTCTGCTACTCTCTCAGCTAGGGCATTGAACTGTCAGTTTCATATGATCCAATACCAGGAGTTTATGCTTGATCAGTTAACTAAGAAACTGTCCTCTGATGATTCTTTAGATAAGAAATATGTTCTAGAAATGGTGCATAACATTCAGCAGGTTAGTAACCATTCTTTAAAATGTGGCTATGATGCACTGGAGGCTTCCTTTAGATCAGCCATGACTGGCACAGTTATAAGAAGGCATGCATGGTTGAAAGAACAGGTCTTGCCGGATCATGTTAAAGCAAAACTATTAGATGCTCCTATGGATAAGGTCAGTTTATTTGGTTCTCCTGCTCAACAGGTACTGAAGAAAATGGAAGAGAAGGCAAAATCTGTACAAACAGTGAAAGATTTCTTACAGGTTCAGCCTCCAAGGTTTAGCAGGAACTGGCCTTCCAAAAATTGGTCCTTTCCAGACTCCTCTAAAACTCAGAGAGGCAGGAATAGGCGTTCAAGAGGCAGAAATCAATCCAGAGGAGGTGCCTACAGGGGACGCCAGTGGCAAGGTAACAACCAGCGAGGCACAGACACAACTACTACCACTGCAACAGGACAATCACAGTGACTTGGCTCTGGCACCGCCTACCAGGGAACAAATAGCAGCACCCTTAGGCGGAAAGCTAGCCTTATTTTCAAAAAAACTGGCACTACATCACAAGAGACAAGTGGATTTTGCAAACTATAGACCAAGGCTACAGGTTTCATTTCCATACTTTACCAGGAAAAAGAGGAATGCCAAACCTACCACCAAATCAAAAGACAGAAGCTCTAAAACAAATAGCTCAATTAGCAAAGATGAGAGCTGTGGAAAGGGTACCATCTATGGAACAAGGAAAGGGATTTTACTCCAGACTATTCCTGGTACCAAGAAAAGAGAAAAATTGGAGGCCTATTCTCGACCTGTCCGCTTTAAACACATTCATCATTGTTCCAAAATTCAAAATGCTGACCCTACAGCAACTTCTTCCCATGCTGGGCAAGGAGTATTGGCTGGTGACTCTAGATCTCAAGGAGGCATACCTGCACGTCCCCATACGACCAAATTGCAGAAGATACCTCAGATTTCTTGCAGGATCAGAGCATTATCAATTCTCAGCATTGCCCTTTGGCTTATCTACTGCCCAGAGTGTTCACGAAATGCCTGGCATCAGTAATCGCTCACTGCAGGCTTCAGGGAATCCAAATATATCCATACCTGGACGACTGCCTGATACAAGCGGACAACAAAAACAAGCTAACAGAAGACTTACAAAGAGTCATTTGCTTACTGCAAGCCCTGGGATGTACAGTCAATATAAAAAAGTCAAGACTGATACCATCCCAAAGAATAACCTTCTTAGGTGCAGAATTGGACACAGTAAAACAGATGGCATTCCTAACTGCAGAAAAACAAGAACATCTTCCGCTCTACTTCTTGGCATTAACAAAGCAGAACAAACTAACAGCAAGGAAAGTACTGCAGGCCTTGGGCTTCATGGCATCCTGCATAATCCTGGTCCCTCATGCCAGACTGCATATGAGAAAGCTACAGTGGTACCTGAAGAATTTATGGTCTCAACACAGTCACAGCTTAGAAACCGAAATACCACTAATCCCATGCCTGAAACAAGAGTTCCTATGGTGGGCTCAGGCATGCCAGTCAAACCCAGGTTTGCCCTTCCACAGCATTCAACCAAGCCAAACCATCACAACGGATGCCTCAGACCTCGGTTGGGGGGCCCACATGCTGGACAAGTGCATACAAGACTTATGGACTCCAGATCAGCTGCACCTGCACATAAATCAAAAGGAAATGCTGGCAGTAAAACTAGCAATCCAGAATTTCAGACCATTCCTCCAAGAAGGGCAGTTGATAAGGACAGACAACACCACAGTCATGTGGTACATCAACAAACAGGGAGGCACTCATTCATACCCTCTATGCCGGATGGCACTGGACCTATGGAATATGGCTCTGAGCTACAACATTCAGTTACAAGCAATTTTTGTACCAGGAAAAGAAAACATCCTAGCAGACATATTAAGCAGAACTACCTCGGATGCTCACGAATGGATGCTACACCCGGACATCTTCAAAGTCATCACAAAGAAATGGGGACTGCCACAAATAGACCTATTCGCATCCCCACTCAATCACCAGCTCAAGAAATTCTGCACAAGGACGTACCACCCACTTGCTTGGAAGGTGGACTCTCTTTCCTTCAGTTGGAAAGGCCTGACAGCATATGCCTTCCCACCTCTTCCTTTGATGCACAAGGTGCTATTGAAAATCAGAGGAACGTCCAAGGATCATTCTGATAGCTCCAGACTGGCCAAGACAACATTGGTACCCATTACTGAGGAGCATGTCTGGGGGGAAAATGTGGACACTACCCCTGATTCCTTTGCTGTTAACTCAGAGCGGCTACAACACCATGCATCCAAACCTGAAAACTCTGCAGCTGACTGCCTGGAACATTACATAAGAGCAACTAACCCAGATTTATCCCAAAGGGTTAAAGACATTATCCTTGAGGCCCGCAGACCCTCAACAAGAAGGAACTATGCAGGAAAATGGAAAAGGTTTCTCATTTGGAGTACTGAAAGGGGAAAAGATGTGTCAAAGGTAGACATTGCCAACATCCTGGAGTATTTGGCAGAGCTTTTCCATACAGGCCTGTCCTATTCCTCCATCAAGATACATGCATCAGCTATTTCTGCAGAATACAGCTTGATCCCCTGTCTTCTCATCCTCTACTCAGGCAGTTTCTGAGAGGAATTAAAATGTAAAACCTCCTAGGAAACCACCATTACCAGCATGGGACTTGAACTTTGTGCTAGAAAAATTGACACTCCCCCTTTCGAACCAGCAGCAACATCAGATCTTCAACACCTATCCTGGAAAACTGCTTTTCTGCTGGCAATTACCTCAGCAAGAAGGGTTTCTGAGCTACAGGCTTTAATGGCAGTACAACCCTTCCTAATCTTCCATCAAGATGGTGTCCATGAGAACAAATCCTACATTTATGCCTAAGGTGGTATCCAGAGTGTCTTTAAACCAGGCTATCCACCTACCTACCTTCTTCCCCAATCCACAGAACAGGGGGGAAAGACTGCTGCATACTTTGGATGTACATAGACAGTTGCGCTACTACCTGGACAGAACCAAGAGCAATAGAAAAACTGACCAGCTTCTGGTAGCATATGCAACAGGAAGGGAAGGAAAAGCAATTTCAAAACAGACAATCTCCAAGTGGATAGGAAATTGCATTAGATTCTGTTACTCCTACCATGGAAAGCAAACTCCACAGAACATAAGGCCTCATTCTACAAGGGCTACAGCCACTACCACAGCTTTCTTACGAGGAGTGGCTACCAAGGACATTATAGAGGCTGCTACTTGGACCTCCGTGCATACATTTGCCAAGCATTATAACTTACCTTTATACTCTAGATCCCGAGCAGGGTTTGCCACTGCTGTTTTGCAAGGGATCCTAACTACACCATAATTTCTTCTTCCTCCTCCCCTAGTTTGGCTATGGTATTCTACCCATTTGTAAGGACTGCAGATGCATCCTTGAAGGACATAGTACAGTTTTGTACCTACCATAAATGTAGATGTCCGAACAGGAATGCATCTGCAGTCAGGATTACCCACCCTCCTTCCCCTCTGTGGTATTCCTAGGGTATTTGCCCATCTAATAGCTAGCTGGGGGGGATCTCTTATGGTGTATTTGTTTGTATATATGTACATACATGCTTATTTTTTGTGTTTGCCTTCTACTATTTGGAAACATTGGCATTTATCCAAAATTTAGCCATCCAAGAGGGCAACTGGCATCTGGGGCAAGAAACACTGAGGAAAACGGCGTCGGCTGGTGCCTTTATACCCGAAGAACTGCAGCTATGACGTCGGGTGAAGTGCGACACCAGCCGAGGCCAGACCCAGACTTTGGAATCCGGCCGACCGAAGGGCTGCCTGACGACAGGACAACCCATTTGTAAGGACTGCAGATGCATTCCTGTTCGGACATCTACATTTATGGTAGTTACAAAACTGTACTTTTTCCCAGTTAATGGTGGGGTAGTTGAAGTCGCCCATTATTAGGGTGTTTGGTTGAACCGTAATATTTTCCAGTACATCAAGAAAAGAGGAGTGGGAATCCTGGGGCGTGGTGGGGGATCTGTAGCAAACTACAATTTGGATTGCAGTTTTGCCAAGAGTTAGTTGCACTTGGATAACCTCGGATGCATTATGTTGAGCAGCTAGCCTGGAGGTATGGTTATCATTAATGAATATGGACACACCCCCACCTTTGGTGTTTCAGTCCAGGTTACATGGCCGAAAAGTGTGGTATGAGTTATAGCCTGGTAGTGCAGGGGTGCTCTCTGGAGCCTTGAACCAGGCCTCAGTCACTGCACAGATATCGATGTTCTCCATTTTAAGGAGTGCCCCGAGTGAGTGCATTTTGAAATTTAGACTTCTAGCACTGAGTAGCATTACCCTCAGTTTTTGCTTGCCTGTTCCTGTTATGGTGGTGAATTTGTTACTTGAACCCTGCCTAAAAAAGGCACTATAGGGGCAGCGAGAGCCTTAGCCAGTATCCGGTATCCCAGGGGCGACAGGTGCAGGCCTTCTGTGGCAAAGCATCGTGGTCTGTCAACCATGTCATCCCAAGCAGACAGATACTGGATCCCCTTAGAATGACACCAGAAGCTTAGCCAATTGTAGAAGTCAATCATTTTGTCCTTGTACTGCAGTATAATTCTGGGCGATGGCAGAATGCTACTCAGGGCTAGAGTCATACCTGACTGGGCTACAAGATCGCAGAGCTCTTTCATGTCTCTCTCCATATAGTTCAGGGAGGTATGTCTCGGGTCATTCACACCAACATGGAAAATGACAGCGTCATATTTGTACTTGTGGAGTGACCTGAGTGCGTGGGTTATGTGGCAGATCCTGGCACCCGACAGACAGCTGACAGTAACCTTCTCCTTGTTTAGCCTGGTGAGTGGGACATCAGTGTGCCTGACTATAGAGTCACCTATGACTTGTGTGTTAGGTATGTTGTTTTGCCTTATTGGCTGTGTTTGAGTGGCACACTGAGTCTGTGGGCTATGTGTCATTTGGGTTGTGTTGGGGAATGGAGGTTGCTTGTGTTTCTGCTTTGGAGGTCTCTGTTGCTTAGGCAGGTTATTATTGAGAGCCTCCGCAAATGTTTTTGGGTTTCTATGTGTGGATTTTGATGGTGTAGACATAGTGAGACTATGTGATGAGTTTGATGTGGTGCAAATGTTTACCTTCTCCTCATGACTGTCAGGTTCAGTCTTGGTTGGAGAGAGCTTTACCTCCAGTTTAGCTAGATAAGTGCATCTCTCACAGGTTGTAGTGTTGGGTGGTAGGAGGAGAGGGTTGTCTGTGTACATGAGGCAATTTCTACATTGCCTCAAGATGCCCAGATTCATCAGATAGACAGGGGAGGACACTGAGCTGACCCTTGGACATGCCTGAATAAAAAACTATTTTCCTATAGATAAGTGAGGAAAGTAAGTACAAGAGCTGTTTTTCTCAACGTCAGTGAGATAAGTACAAAAACTTTTTTTCCTCTAGGTAATGAGGAAGATTGAGTGCTATAGTAATTAGTAGCTTATTTAGTGCTTACAAGTTCTGAACAAGTGCTGAGTATGAATAAGCAAATTTAAGTGCTAAAACTAAGAATCTGTATCTGCACTAGACAAGTTACAGAAACAAGTGCAAATGCAGGCTTTCAAATCAGAAAGTTGAGAGAGATGGAATATTGCCCAAATGGCCAATAACTACAAATTCTGGGCCAGAACCACTCCTTATGTGGTAGACAGGTTACCTAATGCTTACCATTCCCACTGATAAGCTAGAAGTCTTCCCTCCAACACAGAAAGCCGCTGGGCCACAATTACCAGCGACCACTGGGTCCTCAACATAGTGTCCCAGGGATACAGATTTTCTTTCTACACTCTTCCAACCCTAAAAGGGTTCCCAGATCTACCTCCAAACCAGTGGGCAGAGGCAAAAACAAGTCCTTTCCATGCTCTCTATGAGGGCAATAGAGCACATTCCTGCAGAACAGGTGGGCCAAGGCTTCTACTCCAGACTTTTTCTGGTACCCAGAAAAAGAGGGTACCTGGTGCCCCATCCTTGATCTATCCATTCTAAACACATTCCTGGTGATACCAAAATTCAAAATGGTCACCGTCCAGCAGCTGCTACCCGTGCTCTCCAGGGATGCTTGGCTAGCCACCCTCGACCTAAAAGAGGCCTACCTCCACATTCCTATCAGGGAATCATGCAGGAATTTCAGGGCAGGGTCTCTGCACTTTCAGTTCTCTGCACTACCCTTTGGCTTAACTACTGCTCCCAGAGTTTTCACAAAATGTCTGGCTCCCGCCATTGCATTTTGCAGACAAAGGAATATCCAAATTTGCTTGTACTTATACTACTGCCTAATTCAGGCAGACAGTCAGGAAAATCTCTCAAGCACCTGGCCTTTGTAAAGTCCCTACTGACCTTACACTGTCAACAAAAAGAAATCCAAACTAGTACCCACCCAAAGGAATTATATTCATGGGAGCAAGTCTGGACACAGCATCCCAGATGGCGTTCCTTACACCAGAAAAGCAAACTTACCTGACAGCCTACTTCTCTCAGCTAGCTACCAGACCCCAGTTATCTGCAAGGAAAATCCTGCAAACTCTGTGGTCATGGCATCTTGCATTCTACTCATGCCATATGCCAGACTGCATATGAGGAAACTTCAGTCGTACCTAAAAACCCTTTGGTGTCAACACTTTCAATACCTGACTCTTATACCAGTGATACCTTGCCTAAGGAAAGATTTTCTTTGGTGGGCAGCAGCATGCTCCCACAACAAGGGACTACCTTTCTCACCACCCCCGCCACCCAGACCCTCACCACAGATGCATCAGACTATGCCTAGGTGCACACCTGGACGGCAGGTGCATACAGGCCCAATGGAGTCCACAGCAAATACATCTGCACATCATCCAAAGAGATGTTAGCTGTCCAACACATTGACAGCTTTCAGGCCCCTTCTCTCCCCAAGGGCTCCCCTGATCAAAACAGACAACACCACTGTGATGTATAGCAACAAGCAGGGAGGGACTCAGTCCTGCCCTTTGTGAAGGCTGGCCATACCCTTTTGGCATACAGCCTCTGCCATGTAACTCCACCTGTTAGCACAATCCCTGCCAGGTTCTCTAAACTCTGTCAGACCACTTAAGCAGAAATCTTCTGGACCCACATGAGTGGCAGCTAGACAAAAGAACCTTCACCCTAATAACTCAGAAATGGGGCACCCCGAAGGTCGACCTCTTTGCCTCCCACACCAACCATTAGCTAAGCAAGTTCTGCACCAGGGAGCATCACTGCATGGCTTGGAAAGTGGATGCCCTTTCCTTCCCCTTGGTCAATCTATTGGTCTATGTGTTTCCTCCACTACCTCTCATCACCAGGGTACTGTTCAAAATAAAGGAGGAAAAACAAAGGACAATTTTTATTGCTCCAGACTGGCCTTGCCAGCACTGGTACCCACTGCTGAGCAGCCTGTCCCCATTGCCACCAAGGCATCTCAAGGGGAATTCATGCATCCCCAATTGCAGACCCTCAATGTGGCAACCTGGCTTATTCCCTGACCACTGATCAACCTGCCAACCTCAGTAAACAAGTTCTAGATGTTATACGTGAGGCCAGATGCCCTAGCACTAGAAAGTCTTATGCTGACAAATGGAAAAGGTTCTGCACCTGGATTCAGGCTAAGGGAGCCAATACAGCACAGCCCCTCCCTACCTCATCCTGTATTACCTAGCTGACTTGCTACACAGTGGTCTCTCTTTTTCCTCTATTAAAATTCATTTCTCTGCTATCTCTGCTTACTTCCACACTGAGCAGCCCCTTTTCTCATATCCTCTGATCAAACAATTCCTAAGAGGGGCTAGCAAATTGAGGCCACCCAGAAGAGCACCTAACCCAGCTTGGGACCTAAACTTTGTGTTGGAAAAGCTCACCGTGCCCCTCTTTGAACCATCATCTTCAGTAGAGTTAAAATTTCTCTCCTGGAAGACAGCTTTTCTTCTGGCCATCACTTCAGCCAGAAAAGTCTCCGAGCTACAAGCACTCATGGCTGTGGAGCCCTTCATAATCTTCCATGCTGACAGGGTTTCCCTCAGGACTAACCCATCCTTCATGCCCAAAGTGGTGTTCAGTGTGGCTCTTAACCAATCCATTCATTTGCCCACCTTTTTCCCTAACCGACAAAACAAGGGGAAAAGGATCCTGCACTCTCTAGATGTACACACACTGCTCAGATGCTACCTAGACAGACTAAATCATTCAGGAAGTCTGATCAATTATTGGTTAGCTTTGCTGCAGGGGCAGAGGGCAAAGCCATCTCCAAACAGTTTCCAAATGGATAGCACACTGCATCCATTTCTGTTACAAGCAACACGGAAAAGTTTCCCCTAAGGGGGCCAGGACTCACTCCACCAGAGCAGCCTCCACCTCTGCAGCTTTCTTCAGAGGAGTCCCCACCAGGGACATCCTGGAGGCTGCCACCTGGACATCTGTTCATACTTTCACCAAGCATTGCCACCTGCCTGTCTTCTCCAAATCCAGGGCAGGCTTTGCCACTGCAGTTTTGCAGGGCAAACTAGCCAGCCCCAGTCTCCTTGACTGCCTCCACCCTTTTCCTCAACTTTGGGAATCAAGCCAAATGTGATGACTGCAACAGTGAAACACGAAGAACATAGTAGAGTTGTGTACACTTACCATAAATGTAGCTGTTCGAGTGTATTCACTGTTGCAGTCCTGGTTTCCCTCTTCTTTCTCTCTCTCTCTTCTTACAAGGAACTTTTTGGTATTTACTTTCTACTGGTGGGGTTCTTCCACTATAACCTGGCTCCCACTTGGGGGCTCCTGACAGGGTAAGAAAAACTGATGTAATAGCGTCAGCTGCCTTACTTTATACTACTGATGACCTGACGACAGTCCTGAAGCGACAGCAACCGACGGAGAAATACTAAGCCTCTGGTATTCTGGCCAGCCGAGGGCTACCCTTGCAGGGATAACCCAAATGTGATGGCTGAAACAAGTGAATACACTCTGTCTACATTTATGGGAAATGTACACAACTGTACTTTTTTGCTCCTCCTTGGTCCTCTGACCCTAAGAGGACTAGGGATCCAGAATCTTCAGATGGGGATTGTTATTCTCAGGCTGACTTCTTGGCCTCTTCCATCCATTTACCTTCACCTTTCGCTTATGGCTCTGAGGAGGAAGAATGTTTCAGTCCTGAGTATCCTTTGTGGTGACAGTCCTGAGCATGATGTAGCATTTCAGATGGGTTTGTTTTCAAGTTTCGGATGTCCAGAAGACTTATGAGTTGTTACAAATGGACTCTCCTAACCCTTCAGCTGACCCTCCTGTTTTGGCTGCTCTATTTAGATGCGTTTTCTGCTGCTTCCCTGACATCAGATTCTCAGCCCTTGGCTCCTAAGACACCTGATAAGTTTTGCAAGTGCTGGATGCTTGCAAGTTTCTGTATGAATGCCCTTCCTCTAATCCTGCAGTGACTTTTGTTTCTACTGATAAGCCTAGGCTGTTACTTTCTTCCAAGCTCCTCCTTCAGATAAGGACCATAGAGCCATGGAGAGGATTGGTAAAAAGGTTTACACTTCTGCTACCATAGCCTTCAGGACCCTCAATTACCAAACTGCCATGACAAACTGCATACATTCTGTTCTTTCCCAGGTTGGAAAACTTGTTTCTGACATGCCCGACTGAGAGTAAAGCCTCAGCTCTCTCCTTGCTGAGTTCCACTTCTCAGGTTACCCATCAGTTTGTGAAATGCAGTTATGAAGCAGCAGATGTATTTTCTAGGGTTGCTGCCTCTGGCTCTGTGATGAGGAGCTACTCCTTGCTTTGCCTTCAGGCATTGCCAGATGATATCAAAGCAGAACTTTTGGATGCTCCCTTGGATAACCCAAATTTGTTTGATACTGCTGTGGATGATCTTTTTAAGACCTTACAGGATCAAGGGAAGGTCATGAAAGAATTTGAAGCAGGTCTTTATCTCACCTATTCCCAAGTTTCAGAGGAATTTCTCTAGTAAGACTGCTTTTGTGTGTAGACTGCCTGGACAGTCTTACTAAGGTAAGAAGGTTCCTAGGTGGATTTTCTCTGACACCCCTACTCAGATGCCCAGTCCCCAGAAGCAGTCCTTTCCTGACAAATCTACAGCCATCTGACTGTCTGCCTTTCCTTCCTTTTGGCCAGGTTTTCTTGTTTCCTCAGGCATTCTCTTTTTCTCCCTGTTTGGCAGCTGATCATCACAGACACCTGGGTTCTGTGTCATCCGGCAGGGTTAGTTTCTGACCTGAAAGGCCCTTTCCTCCTTTTTCAGAATTCCTCAACACATGACAGAACAGCTTTCTCATTTTCCAGGGGGTATTGCAGGGTTTGCTGGACCAGGATACATTCAACCAGTTTCACTGACAGAGAGGGGAATTGGGGTTTTATTCCAGGATGTTTCTAGTTCCCAGGAAAGAGGGATCTTGGAGACCTGCCATGGGTCTTTCTTTTCTGAACACCATGCTCAAAATGCTTTCCTTCAGAATGCTGTCTTTTCAGACTGTGTTCTGTGTTGCTCCCTCAAGCCTTTCTGGTTTCCTTGGATCTGAAGAATGCTTATCTTCGCATTCCTGTTCACCTTCTGTTCATCAGATATTTCTGTTTCTTCCTCTCATTTTCAGTTCTCTGCTTTGCACTTTGGGCTTTCCATAACCTAGCCCCAATGATGATCGCCAAATGTCTGACCCAGTAGTTGACTTTTGCAGGCTTCAGGCCATTCAGATATTTCTTTTCTGGACAGCCTTTTGGTACAGGCTCCATGACATTCCAAGCTGGTACAGGATCTTTGTTTTACCCAGCTTCTGTTACACAAGCTGAGGTTCACGGTCACCCTTCAGCAGTCAATGTTGAAACCATCTCGGGATCATGTTTTCCTAGGTTGCAGATGTTCTTCATCTCACATTGCTGCAGTCCTTACATATGGGTAGTCCGCTGTCCTCGGTCGGCCCGAATACCAAAGTATTAGGCTGACGTCGGTCATGGGCGCTCAGATCTGACATCAGAGCGTCAGGGTATAAAAGCGCATGACCGACGTCATATCCTCAGTCTTTTTTGCCGCATGGTCCGATGCAGAAGCAGCATTTGCAAGTGCCGTTCGGCGTTCTGAAATTTTCGTATTCTGAGTTTCAGACCGAAACCAAGTTGGGCTAAGTACCCCGTTGGGAATATTTTTGTATTTCTTGCCTCAGTTAATTCCGGATGTCAGAAAAAGTGAATAATTGTATTTCTTGTGGGAAACAGATACCGCATAGGGATTACCACTCTCTTTGTATTCCTTGTTTGGGACCTGAGCACGACGTAGTCGGGTGTCGCTTTTGTGCTAGGTTTAATAAGCGCACCATTAAACGTAGGTTAGATTGCGCTAGGCTTGTCTTGAAGCGGTGTAATTATAATATGCCGTCGGATCCTCCGACGCCCGCTACCGCGAAGAAGCGCAAAGACAAATCTTTAAAGTCCAGGCAGGATGAGTCATCCGTTCCGGACGCCGGTTCTTTAGAAACTACGGTGGAATCTGTGGATCCAGCCGAGGTTTCAGTTGAGTCTCAGGGGGAGGCTTTGATTTTGCAAGATGTGGCCTCTCAGGAGTCAGGTCAGGCTGAGGGGGCCTCTCAGGTTGCTGTTCTCCCTTCCTTGCCTAAGCAGTTTCTAGACCCTTCCGGTACTGACATCTCTTCTTGCCTCCAAGGTTTTGTCCCCCTAAAATTTCTTGTCCCTGCTTCCCCTGTCCTCTCTCCTGGCTAGGGAGCTTTACAGAACTCTAGAACTCCTAGCATCCACTTTTCCCATGCTTCCCTGGGCTAGACTTCATATGAGGAAGTTTCAGTGATACCTAAAATCAGTATGACTTCAGCACTTTCACCTGCTGGACCATCTCATTGTGCAACTTCCTTTGCCTCAAACTGGAACTTCACTGGCACATTCAATAGCTCTCTTTCAATACAGGTGTTCCTTTCCAGCCTCCTCGGCCATCTCAGGAACTCTTCATAGACTCATCAGAGCTGGGGTGTGGAGCAGCTTCAGGCACCCTGAAGGTTCAAGGCCTTTGATCCCTCAGCGGAGGGTGGGTCACATCAACATCAAGAAAATGTGGGCTCTCATTCTTCCCCTTCAGTCTTTGTGCTGTGTGGCACCATGAGACAACCTCACAAATGAATGTTCCACAGGGATGTGTATCAGGACATAGTTCATAGGTGGGTGTTCTCAAGTAGATCTTTTTGACTCTCCTCTGAACAGGCAACTCTCTCAGTTCTGTTATAGAGTCTGAAGCCCTTTGGTTTGGAATGTGAACATGGCCATGCCTTTCTCTTAGAAGGGAATGTTCCTGTATGCCTTTCCTTCCCTTCCTCTTCTACCAAGGCTCCTTTGCAAAATCAAGGAGGACTCTCCAAAAATCTTTTTGACACCCTTTTTGCCAGGTAGCACTGGTCCCCTCTCCTATTCTCTCTGGCCAGAGGCAATTATTACAAGTTACTTCACCACATGAATCTTCTCCCATAGGGCAAAGGAACTCTCCTTCACCCTTATCTGTCCACTCTTCAGCTGATGCTTTGGGTGATAGGGTTTTGATTCCTTTCAGACCTCGGGTTTCTGAGGATGTGCTTAGGATCTTGCAGGAGGCCAGGAAACCAATACTAGAAAGTTGTGTATCCCAAATGGAACAGATTTCCGTTTGGTGTCTTAAACATCACCAGGACCTCTCTTCAGTGGAGGTTCCATTGGTTGGTTCCATTGGTTGGTTCTTACCTGTTTGAACTACTGCATGCTGACTTAGCATATTTATTTATTTATTTATTGCTGACTTAGCATATTCTTCAGTGAAATTCCATTTGTCAGCCATTTCTGTCTGTCTGCCAAGGTCAAGCAATTTATTAAAGGTGTCCTTCATATTAGACTCCCAAGAAAGCCCATTCCCCCTCCTTGGGTTCTTAATTTTGTCCTCGAAAAGCTGGTTCAACCTCTGTTTTAGCCTGCCTGTTCTCCCTTGCAACATTGCATCTGGAAGACTGTTTAATTGGTTGCTTTAACCTCTACAGGAAGGATTTTTGAACTGCAGGCTTTGGTGGCGGTCCCTCCTTTTTTGTTTTTTCATAGAGGCAGGGTGTCTGTGTGTGAATCTTTCTTTTATGCCCAAGGTGATTAATGAGCTGACCCTTAATCAGTTTGTCTAGCTTACTACGGTTTTGCTTTCTTAGCAATCTTCTAGTAAGATGGTTCTTCACACTTTGGATTTGCATCGATAGCTCAGATATTGTGTAGACAAAACAAGGGCCTTTTTAAATCTGATCAGCTTTTTGTTTCTTTTGATGTCAGGACATTGAGTTTGGCAGTTTGTAAACAAACCATCTCCTCCTGGATTTTGTAGACTATTTTTTTTTATTTTAATGGTAAGCAGTTGCCTGCTTCTGCGAGTGCTCATTCTACTAGAGCAGTGGCTTCCTCAGGGGCTTTCTTTAAAGGTTTGGACACCAGTCCATCCTTGCAGCTGCTACTTGGTGTTCACTTCACACTTTCACAAAACATTATAAATTGATGTTATTTCCAGGGCAGGTTTTGCCAAGGCTGTCATTCAAGGGTTTATGGAGGGCTCCTTCTCCTCCCTGCCTTCACTTTAGCTTTTGTATTGTTCCAGCAGTGATGAGTACTGCAACAGTGACGAGGAAGGACATACTGCAGTTGTGTTTTTCACTGTTGCCATATTCACTCCTGCCGTCCTGCCCCCTTTTCTTTTCCTTTGGCATGGGTGATATTTTCCTACTAGCCAAGAGGTTCCTTTCTTTCTCTCTCCCTTTCTTCTGGATGCACATGTTCTCCTTTCCATGTGTTGGATTCCTAGTTGTCTTGGGTCATTTCGATTCTTAGTTGGGAGCATACATAAGTCATCTTTATTACCTTGCACTTTCATGGGTACATAGTTGCCGTGGTGGTGGAGTGGTTAGCGTTGTCGCCTCACAGCAAGAGGTTCTCCAGTTCGATTCTTGGCTGGAGCATCTTCTGTGTGGAGTCTGCATGTCCTCCCCACGGTCGAGTGACGCTAAAGACATGCAGGTAGGTGCAAGCATAAATGGCCGTGCCTTCGTTGAAGGTTGGGCATCAGGGTGGCAACTCAGCACCATAAAAATCCACTGCCAATCATGAGGGGACGGGAATTCCGCTATGGCGACCCCTAGCCGGGAAAAGATGAAAGACTTTCATGGGTACACAAGTCTGATGTACAATGGTCCTTAGGTAATAAAGGCTTTATTATACTGGCCAGACATTGGGCTATCCTTGGCATGAGATACCAGATGAATATTGCAACACTGAAAAGGACATCATCTGTTAGGTAGGTGCAAGCATAAATGTCCGTGCCTTCGTTGAAGGTTGGGCATCAGGGTGGCAACTCGGCACCATAAAAATCCACTGCCAATCATGAGGGGACAGGAGTTCCGCTATGGCGACCCCTAGCCGGGAAAAGATGAAAGACTTTCATGGGTACACAAGTCTGATGTACAATGGTCCTTAGGTAATAAAGGCTTTATTATACTGGCCAGACATTGGGCTATCCTTGGCATGAGATACCAGATGAATATTGCAACACTGAAAAGGACATCATCTGTTATGGTAAGATTTTGCACAACTGTACTTTCAGTATTTGCTGCAACAGGGATGGGTACAACAGGAGGACCTTACCTGAAAATTGGGGCATGTGCTGTTCTCAGCATTGCTAGTCAAATGTCTAGAGATAACTGTGTGAGCATGTAGGGTGGTTGGATAGCAGCTTGTATTCCTTAAATAGTTGTATTACTAAAATAATAATTTTATCTGGGTGTTTGAACTGTTGACATTTTTTTCCCTTTGTCATTTCTTACTTTCACTTTATTCCTAGCCCCATAGCTACAACAGACACAATTCCATATCCACGTCTTCCTATCCACCAACAAAGTACATATTCTGATAATGGGGTGGAGGCTCTCATACCTCTCAACTACAGTTTTTCGCAGAATGTGCAGATTTTTGCCTTATATTTTTGGTCCGTTTTTCATAAAATTGTGGCTTTCTGGCAAATCATTAAAGATTGAAGTTAGAAAATAATAGACATTTGAGTTTGACTTCATAACCTTTAGAAAATTCACGCTAATGCAAAACCTGTTATTCTATCAACTTTCTAAGTTTGTAAGAACAATATTTAAAAATTGTCTCTATTTGTACCACTTTTTTTCATGGCTTTGTCCAGATTTCTTACTCTGCGAGGTTGAGAGGTATGGGTGGAGTGGGTATGTAAACAATAAACAATTTCATATAGTTTAACTGTAGCCCTACTGTGGAAACCAAGACGGGAAGTTTCTGGTACCAACGTCACAGTTGCACACCATTATAACTGAAATGATTGGCTATGAAGTTGTTTTTTTTTAATGCTGCTGCAGTGTAGTGATTACTGGTTTTGTCCTGATGATGGGAATATTTTAGTAGATGTTCTTCGTCTTCCCTTGCTGCAGTCCTGACAATTGGGGGTATAGTCAATACCAGAGAGAGCTGGCGTCGGTCATGGCGCTTAGACTGACCGTCATGCGTCAGGGTACTAATGCGCATGACCAACGTCATTTTAGTCTTTTGCCGCATGGTCCGATGCAGAAGCAATTTGCGAGTGCAGGTTGGCGTTCTGAGATTTTCAAACCGGAGTTTCAGACTGAATACAGAGTTAACATTTTGGTGTTTTCTTGCCTCAGTATTTAACCGGATGACAGAAAAAGTGAATAACTGTGTTTCTTGTGGGAAGCAGATACCGCATAGGGATTATCATACATTGTGTATACCTTGTTTAGGGGCTGAGCACGACGTTGTTGGTTGCCGCTCTTGTGCTAGATTTAACAAGCGCACTATTAAGAGGAGGCTTGATTGTGCTAGGTTAGTGTTTGGGAACAATTACACTATGCCGCCGGATGCTCCGGCCTGCTTCATCTAAGAAGCGCAAGGACAAAACGGTGAAGTCTAGGGGTGAGGAACCGGCAGTCCCGGTCCTTTAGAAGGCTCAGGGAGCCAGAGGTTTTGCCAGGTGTCTCTATGGAGTCTCAGGCAGATACTTTACTGTTACAGGATGTGCCCTCTCAGGAGGTAGGCCTGGCTGAGGGGGCTTCTCAGGTAACTGTTCTTCCCTCTCTTCCCAAGGTAGTTAGGGCCTCTCCTTCTGTTGCCAAAGCTTCTTTTAGAGGAAGTCCAAGTTCAGCTTCTGTAGGGCTTCTCCTAGCATTTCGGGCTCTGTGCCTAAGAAACATATGCTTAAAATGGCAGAAGATTTGATTACTCTGATTAGAGGTTCTATGCCCCCACCTGATAAGAGGCCTAGGGTGGAACAGGAGTTTGATAGTTTTGAACAGTGTTCACAGGCTTCAGAGTCTTCTGTGGAAGACTTGCAAGAGTTTCCTGCTTATTCTGATTCTGATGTGGATGTTTCCACTCCTTCAAGCTTCTCCTCCTGAGGATTTTTCATTTTCAGAGACTCTTCACTCCATGAGGGAGCACTTTAAATGGGAAGGCCAAGATTACTCTGACTCCAGAAAAAGGCTTAGGGAATTCTTGTTTTTGCCCCAGCATAGGCCCTTAGCTATTCCTCCTGTGTTGAATGTGGTGGAGGATGTTTCTGCAGAGGCTTCTCTGAACCCTGATTCCTGGCCTCCTGCTCCTGTTAAGCCTGATAGGTATTATAGGGTTCCGCAAGCTCATAAGTATTTGTTTAAGAGTCCCAGGGCGGACCCAGAAACTGTTTCTCAGGGGCCTAAAGGTGTTAAAGCTTCTGTGGTTAAAAATCCTGTACCCTCTGATAAAGAGGCAAGGGCTTTGGATAGGTGGGGTAAGAAAGTATATACTTCTTCCACTCTAGCCATGAGGGTTGAATTGTCAATTTCATATGCTGAAATATCAGAATTATCTCCTTTCACAATTGAAATCTAAGGTGGATGCTTTGGCGGAAGGTATTGAGTGTAAAGAATTGCTGGATTTGGTTCATGTGTCTGAACAAGTGGGTAAGCATTCTTTGCAGTGTGGTTTTGATGCTGTTCAGGCCTCCTCGAGGGTGGCTGCTACTAGTTCTGTTCTTCGCAGACATGCATGGTTGAAGGATCAGAATTTAGCTGAGCATGTTAAGACCAGGATTTTGGATGCTCCTTTACAGTCTGATGTGTTGTTTGGACCGCCTGTGGAAGCAGTTTTAAAGAAAATGGAGGACAAAGCTAAGTCTATGCAGACTGTTAAAGATTTTTGCAGGTGCAGCCTCCAAGTTTAGTAGAAATTGGCCTGCTAAGGGGTGGACATATCCTGCTTATGGTTCCCAGTCTAGGGGTAGGTCTAGACGTGGTAGGGGCAGGGCTCAAGGTTCGTTTAGGCCTAGATCAGACAGTTCACCTGCTCAGACTTCTGGTGAGGGCAGGGGTCAGTCCTTAAGCAGAACCAATGACCTGCCTTTTCAGCTGCCAGTGGACTCTCGCCTGGCAGCTCCTTTGGGAGGAAGATTGTCTCTTTTCAAAGAAAATTGGGATTTAATCACTCAAGACAGATGGGTGCTGGATATCATTCATCACGGGTACAGATTTTATTTCCACACAATGCCCCCTTTCAAAGGCATGCCCGATGTTCCTCCTCCACAAAGAAAAGAGGCTCACAAGCAAGTTTCTCAGTTACTCCAGATAGGGGCTATTCAGCCAGTCCCTGTGTCAGAAAGGGGCGGATTTTATTCTCGCCTGTTCCTAGTACCAAAGAAGGGGAACACGTGGAGACCAATTTTGGATTTATCTATCCTCAGCACTTATCTGGACATTCCCAAGTTCAAGATGTTGACGTTACAGCAACTGTTACCTCTGCTGGGCAAGGATCACTGGATGGTAACTTTGGATCTCAAGGAAGCTTACCTTCATGTGCCCATAAGGCTAAGTTGCAGAAAGTATCTAACTGGAGATTTTCATTATCAGTTCTCTGCATTGCCCTTTGGCTTATCTACTGAGAGTATTCACAAAGGTTCTGGCTCCAGTGATAGCTTACTTCAGGCTTCAAGGCATTCAAATTTATCCTTACTTGGACGACTGCCTGATTCTGGCTCAAGAAAAGGAACACCTTCTACAGCATCTGGAATATGTCATAGCAGTGCTAAGATGCCTAGGGTATTCTGTGAACGAAATAAAGTCCAGTCTAGTACCCTCTCAAGACATGTGCTTTCTGGGTGTGAGACTGAATACAGCAGCTCAGATGGCCTTTTAACCCCGGACAAACAAAAGAGTCTGTCACTTTACTTCCATCAACTATCTCATCAGTCCGTGCTGACTGCAAGGACAGTCCTTCAAGCATTAGGGTTCATGGCATCTTGTATTCTGGTGCTTCCCAATGCCAAACTGCATATGAGGAAGCTGCAATGGTATCTCAGAAATGTATGGACACAGCACTGCCAAGATTTGGACACTGTCATTCAAATAATACCTTGCCTTCAAAAGGAATTCTTGTGGTGGGCTCAGGAATGTCACCTAAACAAGGGACTCTCTGTGACCCGGCCAGAGGCGAGTCAGATTTTAACGACAGATGCCTCGGACACTGCTTGGGGAGCTCATCTAAATGGAAAGTGGATACAAGACAAGTGGCCTGCCAGACTACAGCATCTACATATCAACATGAAGGAGATGTTAGCAGTCCAGTTTGCATTGATGGCGTTCAAGGAGTTACTTCTTCCAGGGCAGGTGTTGATTCTGACAGACAACACAACTGTCATGTGGTACATCAACAAGCAAGGGGGAACACATTCTTATCCTCTATGCAGGCAAGCAATGATTCTATGGGAGACTGCGTTAAGCCTGCAACTGACTCTTCAGGCAAGGTTTCTGCCAGGAGCACAGAACTCCCTAGCAGATGTATTAAGCAGACAAATCATGGATCCCCACGAGTGGAAACTGGATCTTCATGTATTTCAGAAATTGACAGTGTCATGGGGAACTCCAGACATAGATCTGTTCGCTTCTCCACTAAACCACCAGCTGCCAAAGTATTGCACTAAGGGGTTTCATCACACAGCTTGGAAAGTGGATGCTCTGTCTTTCAGTTGGAAAAACCTTCATGTCTATGCCTTTCCACCTCTACCTCTTCTTCCAAAGGTATTACTAAAGGTCAGACAGGACAGGCCAAGGATGATTTTGATAGCTCCAGATTGGCCTCGGCAACATTGGTACCCACTTCTAAGGAGTCTTGTAAAGAAGCCTCCATGGCCTTTACCTCTGATTCCTCATCTGTTATCTCAGAAGGATGGTCATCTGCTCAATGTCAAGCTTCCATCTCTTCATCTCACAGCTTGGCATATTCTGTGTTGAGGCATGGTAGGTCTCAGCTTCCTCAACAAGTTTTAAATGTGATTATGGAAGCTAGAAGGCCTAGTACTAGGAGAGTGTACAGAAAAATGGAAGAGATTTTGTTTTGGAGTACAGCAAAGAATTTGGAGATTTCAGAGCCTAATTTGAGTGTGGCTCTTCAATATCTTACTGAATTATTGGACAAAGGTTTGTCTTTCTCTTCCATAAAGATTCATGCTGCAGCAATTTCTGCTCACTATGATTGTGACCCACCTTTGTTATCCTTTGTTCAAGCAGTTTCTTAGAGGGGCAAAGAATATCAGACCCCGAGCTCCTACTCCTGCTTGGGATCTCAATTTTGTGTTGGAAAAACTTACTCTACAACCTTTTGAGCCTGCAGCTACTGCTGAATTGAAATATTTGTCATGGAAGACTGCTTTTCTGTTGGCTATTACTTCTGCAAGAAGGGTGTCTGAGTTACAGGCCCTTATGGCAGTAGAGCCCTTTGATTTTCCATAAGGACAGGGTATCATTACGCACTAATCCTTCCTTTATGCCTAAGGTGGTTTCTAGTGTGGCTTTAAACCAAACTATTCATTTGCCTACTTTTTGCAGATCCTCAAAATAAAGGGGAAAAGATTTTGCACACTTTAGATGTACACAGGCAATTGCGTTATTATTTGAGCAGGACTAAAGATTTTAGGCAGTCTCAGCAGTTACTTGTTTCTTTTGCTTTAAGTTCACAGGGCAAGCCTGTGTCAAAACAAACTATTTCTAGGTGGATTGGCTTTTGCATTGCATTTTGTTATTCCCATCATGGCAAAGAGGTTCCAGCTGGGATTAGGCCTCATTCCACTAGGGCTACTGCCACTTCAACAGCATTTCTAAGGGGTGGCAACTAAGGATATTCTGGAGGCAGCTACTTGGAGTTCAGTGCATACTTTCTCTAGGCATTATCACCTGCCTATATACTCTAAGACTAGAGCTGGTTTTGCCACAGCTGTTTTACAAGGCATGTTGTCAGCTCCTGCTACTTTATAGTTTGCCAGCCTCCCTTACCTCTGCTTTGGGATTCTACCCAATTGTCAGGACTGCAGCAAGGGAAGACGAAGAACATAGTACAGTTTTGTACCTACCATAAATGTAGATGTTCGAGGATTCCCTTGCTGCAGTCCAATTCCCTCCTTCCCCTCTGTGTTTCAGGGTGGTTGTGTAGGTGAGTTTACATGCTTATATTTTGTGTATATATTACTGTATATATTGTACATGTTTTTTGGTGCAGGTTGTTTTTGGGACTTGTCTTTTTGGGTCTTCTGACATCTGGGGCAAGAAAAGACTGAGGAAATGACGTTGGTCATGCGCATTAGTACCCTGACGTACTGACGTCAGTCTGCCATGACCTCTGGTATTCGGGCCGACTGGGACGCGGACTATACCCCCAATTGTCAGGACTGCAGCAAGGGAATCCTCGAACATCTACATTTATGGTAGGTACAAAACTGTACTTTTTGTACTGGTTACTGGTTTTAAAGTAAAACAGCTTTAGTAATTTTTTTTACAGTCTTTGGGCCTACTCTTCTGCTCATGATGCTGAGAGAACTCAGTACCCATACTTAACCGGTCAGATGTTAATCAGTGTGAACTTAAACAGGTCTGCGGTAATGCTGCACACTTACAGAGCTAGGCAGAGCCCCTGCATATACTAATGTCATGGTTTTGTTGCACTACTGAATAATGGTATTCTTAGTAAAGCTTAGTGTCTGGTTTAGCTTTAAGTAGTGCAGTTAATACATTTGTCAATTTTTTTGTTGGATCTTGGTTTCAGAGAAATTAATCAGGTAGGGGTTACTCAATTGTCCTTTGATCACCTAAACTTCTTTTTATGGAAAAGCCAACTGGGTGAATCCTATTTTTAGCCTTGACAGTACTGAATTGAAAAAATAATCTTACCACTTTGCATGAATAAGGTATATTGTTTACAACTGGCTCTTCACCTTTCTTTTGGTGGTGGTTGGCATGTTCTTGCAATCATGAATTGTAGCGGTCTGCATTTTTTTTTGCTATGGCTGTTTCTTTGGAGTTTTAGTTTTGCCCTTGCTTCTTTCAGCCCCACCTGTCAGTGGTTCAGAGGTGGCAGTCCAGTCATAGATGGAACCAGTTACATCACTAACAACAAGGACCGAACTTTAACACTGAAAAGCCCCAGCCCTGATGACAATGGTGTTTACTACTGCTGTGCACGGAATGCTGTTGGATATGTTTGCAGCAATGCCAATTTTTCTCTACAAATTATAGGTAGGTTGGAATGCAGTGTTAATGTGTTTTTCTTCTTTGCCACTTACTTAAGCTTCAGAGTTTTTTTCTTTTTTTACTGTTGCGGATGTAAAAGTCATGATTGAGGTGTCTTGATGAAGTAAAGCAATACCTGAATGGGAAAGCAGAAAGCCTTGAATTTGCTAGATGGGATGAGTTATACATTTGAAGTTTTATTTAGGTATGGCACCAGATATAGTTGTATTAAAATGCATTTTAGGATTATCTGTGGATAAGCGCTGGATGATGTTATCTCATGTGATTTTGTTTCTGAAGTTGTCTGACAACCAGCCATATAGCAGAAACGAGACTGAAGCTGAAATCATACATATACCCATTGAACATGCAAAGCCTTTCATTGAATAATTTGTCATGGATGGGGGATAACCCTGGGTACTTTATCTGCAAGATTTCTGCAGGATGTTACCTTGCAGCTTTGTGAGTCATAAAGCAGTACAGTGTTGGATGTTCATCATAGGGAAATTACTGTAACATGATTCCTCATAAATGAAAATTAGCTGCAGGCAAATGTCTACCCATCCAGTCAGGCTTCCAAAACTTTAGGTGTCCCTAGAGCAGCGATCTGCAGTGCAGACACTGGCAGAAAATCTCTTAAGAAAATACAGAGCAACTTTACACTATCTTTAGTTGTTTTTTGCCACATGTTATCATTTGGTAGTTTGTCATTACCATCCAAGTGTCTTCCAGAGCCTTCTAGGTATTTTTCTTGCTTTTGGTTTACTATGTATTATATTGAGGTTTACTGTTTTTTTACTGTTGGCATACAAAAGCTATCACTATTTGGGGGAAGATGAAGAGGGAAAAAATAGTTCATTATCCGATTAGAATCAGGATAAAGACAGTAATCTGCGAATTAACGTGCGCTTGCTAAGTGCTAGAGACTGGGGAGCCCACAGTGACTGATCTCAGTTCGTACTTTAGATTTTAAGAAGAGCAGATGCTCCTGATCTTCAGGGATGGATTTCACTTTCATAGAGTTTTATAAATAATTTCAGGACACCAGATACTGTAACTCTCAACTTCTTTTCTCAAGAATTCTGAGCGAAGCCAAAAATAAAAGAATAAAAGCTCAAACTCAGAAACTATTGTAAATATTGCTTTAATTCATTTAAAAAAAAAAAAGTGAATAGGATAATGTACTTTGTATCATCATGCATTTTCTGACCAAATAAGCTTAAAGGACTAAAGTCTAGCATTATTGACTGACTGCAATCCTAAGTGACTTGTTAGCAATTTACAAATTTTGTGAGACCCTTGTACTATACTGTTCATTGTAGTAAAAGGAAAAGTGAAATAATTATATTTGAAAAACATTTTTTTTTTACGAGGAACAGGGAAAAAATACTAGACAAAATCGGGGTCAGTGACAGATGTACATTACTTGTCAATAAGGTGAATAAAAGTGACTTACCTCTGATATTTGACTGCTAAACAGTCACTGATCTGGTGTGGGAGTACATGTCCCCACGATGTACTGTTATTTACTGAAGTCTGTGTAAAACTATCAGTGCTATGGCTTGTGTGTGTGTGTGTGTGTGTGTGTGTGTGTGTGTGTGTGTGTGTGTGTGTGTGTGAGTGAGAAAGCAGGGGGAAGAGGGTTGTATAAGAGTAACAAGCTGCCCATAATTCTTTCACTTTCTATCACAAGCATCAGTAGCTTTGTCATTGTGTTTGTGTGTTGGGGGGGGTTGCTATGTGTTTAACAGTAACAAGCTGGGCATAATTAATTTCACTTGCCACAAATGTAGATCTTGCACATAAGTATCCGTCTGTGGTTTGGGAAAAAGCCGAATGCATGTAGAAGCAACTTAACACAGTGGTGCGGTAACTAGCTCTGCTATTTCCCAATAACTGAGTTCTTGGCTGCAACTTTTTATATGTGGAATCCACATTCAGTTCCTGTCTCTGTACGTGTTTATCCATGTGCTATGGTTTCCTCCAGCACCCCAAACACATGTCATAGGTGAACTGGCATTCCTCCAGTTTCTCTGAAGGTGAGAATGCAGGAAATTTGTGTATTTGTATATCTTGTGACAGCCCTGGGTGTCGGTGTGTCTGTGTGTCTACCAAAATATCACAGATTTTTATCTGTGGACACAAGATAGTGCCAGACAGATGCACAGCTCTTCTTTGTACAGGGTTGCCACCTAAACTATTTATACCGGACTCTCTGGAAATCAAACTGATTGCCCGGTAGTCCAGAAAGCACTGTACAAACTCTGGTATTCTGTTTCAAAAAAGAAACTATTGGAGTTTGTTAAATTGGCGGATTTACTATGCTTTTTTTACAGAAAAGCTTAGTAAATCGGCAGAAAGGCATCAGGAATGGAAAAATAGGGTGTTCCCCATCAGCTGTTGTCATGATGACATGACAAATGAGTGGAATGTGGATGGGAGAGGGGCAGAAATGGGTGGGGTTATGGGTGATGCAAGGGGTGTGGCATTGGTCCAGTTTTAGCCACAGCGAAAGGTGGCAACCCTATAAGTGTAGCCGTAAAAATGTATTTAATAAATTATCTTTCAAAATTAAGGCATAAAATACACCACAGAAAATCAGACCCTTAGAGCTTCCAGTATTTGATGGCAGCCCAGACTATGTAAATGGGTTTTGACATGGACTTTGTGGTGGAGTCTTCCCTAAACATGACCAATTCTAAAGCCATCCCTGCTCAGAGGTGTGTACAGAAGGTTGCGTTAACTTTTGTGCAAGGCTGGGGGGTGGTCTGGCTGGTTATGTCTTTAATATTCTTTACAACCAAACCTTGTGTGTACACGAGGTCATTCTAGCTTGTGCTGGGGCTAAGGACAATGTGGCCATTTTTTCTTTTACTTTTCTCACAGACCTCAGAGGTGTAGGTGTGTGGGGGGAAAAAGCCATTACAGCTTGTATAGGGACAATGTGCTGTCTAGGAGAAACAAGTTAGAATGCATTACTGTAATAGGTATTTTTTCTTTTCACTTTCTTCTTAAGCATCAGGTGCATATGCCTTTTGTGGGTAGATGTGAGGGGGACATCCTGTATCACGACAGCAGCAGCAGTCACATGGAATACATTACTCTGACCAGTTGTGCCTTTGCTTTAAATCCCAGCCCAACACCAGAGAGATGCACAGAGATAGTAACTGTCTTTTTTCTTTGGGGGGGGGGGGGGGGGGGGATTTCCAGGTAGAATTTGTGTGTACTTTCAAACATTTGTCTTCATAGTTTGTCAGCTTTGAACATTAAGCCTTGGACACAATTTGTGTCCCTCCTGAATGGATAAATAAGACTGATCTTTTTTTTCTCTTATTCTTGATTTTTGTTTAGGCCTCCACAGGTACAAAAGGTTAGGGAAAAGTATACCTCATAGCATCTATAATCCTTATGGTTTCTGGGGCCCCATCCTTACTGTTATTTCATATAGAGTTATTAATGTGCTGCCTTGGGCAGTTAGGGTATGTTGAAAGGATGCAAGGAAAAGTAAAATAGAACAGTAGCACTGAATTTCTTTCCTTGGTCATATTTTTGTTCAGATTATCATTGGATTAAAGGTAATTAAAAAGAACTCTGAAATGCACTTCAGAGCATCTAGAAGACCATGGCTTCCGAAAAAAGCTGAAGTGTAAAACAAAATGTCAGAAAAGGATGAAAGTAATGTTTATGGTAGGGGGAGCCTAGGATAGGAGAAAGGGAGGGTGCACGTGTGTGCGTGTAAAGCAGTAGGGAGTGGGGGAGGCACCATGGACTCCTTTGCCTAGGGCACCATTTCTCATAAGGCCATGCCTGTTACATAGTGGTGTTGAAATGTAACAACATTGCAGCTGAATATCAGTCACTGAATGTTTTTCTGTGAGGTGGACTGGCAACGTGTGCTACACAGGCCTGTGTATTGTGTGAGCATTGTGGCTACAGTTCAGCCTGTGCATACTACCCCTAAAACTTTGCAGCATGAATTAAGACCGTTTAGGAAGGGTGACAGTGAAAGTGATTCTTTGAAAGTGTACCGCCCCCCCCAATGCTAACTGTGGCCCTGCCTGTAAGGTGACAGATTCCATTGTAAATTTAACCGTTCCATTGCATTTTTTATCTAGACAATGACCACACCATCTTTTCATGTGTGCTTTGTTGACTTTTTGAAAAGAAAATTGTTTCTTAGAGCCAGAAACTTTCAGGGCTTTATCAAGTACTAGAAGTTTTGCCCTTGAAACAAGGAGCATCCATCCATTCACCTCAGACCATTTTTCAGTAGCTTAAAAAATCTAAAGTTTGAGAAATGGTAAAGCTTAGAAAATTAATAACCATTGTCTTTGTTAGTAGGATGCCTGAAGCCTTAATGTTCCTTAAGTTCCTTTAGGGCTTTGGATTTGCCATTGCTTTATCTTCAGGAGCCAGTGTTTTCCTTGCTAGGATATAGTTAAAAAAACAGCTAGGCTGTATGATCCTCCCATCTTGCTTATTGCTGTACTTTACATATCCTCTTCAGGAGTCTGTTCCAAAAAACACATTCCTGAGCCACATTGATTATAGATGGTTCACAGAGGAGTGTGTTAATGATTGGCAGAAGGCCAGTTCAGTGATGCTACATCTTGCAGAACCTTCTGCATCAGGCGCTATGCCTTCTGCCAGCATTAAAAAAGGCAACTTTACTGGTGTGGTCATTGCAGCTGGACTCTGACTTTAAATGTGCCAGAACTATTAAAGATCAAAAAGTCATCTACTGAAGTTCACCTATTTTTGAAGCATTCAGAGATGCTTTCAACTGTGTACCTCTTAGGGGTCTGAATTGTCAGCCACCAAATCATGGAATACCAGATAGGTTTTTGTGAAGAGAGAAAAGTAGTATGTACCTGTACAAAACCTTTTAGCTGAATACAATAGGTTGTTGTTTTAAACTCTGCTTGAAGGTTTGAATGGCTTCTGTTGCTAAGTGAGTTATGGATAGAATTGTAAAGTGTCTGCTTCCTCTAGCCCAGGCTGTTAACTACCGCTAGGCCCACATGTTTTAGCACCCAGGTAATATCCTTAAGCATATGGAAGGTATGATTTTGGATGCACCAAATGCGGCCCAGAAACTGATGAAGTTGTTTGATACTGTCCCATGGTATGGAAAGTATGTTAATTGTGTGACTCATTGTTGATGTAAAGCAGCTGCCTCAAGCACAGTTATCGGGAGACATGTGATTGAAAATCCAGATGTTCTTTGTGTTTCACTGTTGTAGTCATCACATTTGGGTTTTCCCTGCCAGGGTAGCCCTCAGTCGGCTTGAATACCAGAGGCTTAGTATTTTTGCGTCAGTTGCTGTTGCTTCAGGACTGACATCAGGTGGTCAGTAGTATAAAGTAAGGCAGCCGATGCCATTACTTCAGTCTTTCTTGCCCAGGAGCCTGAAGCAGAAGCAGTTTGCATGAGCGCCAGTCGGCCGCTACCTGAGTTTACGTTTTCTGAATTGAAGTTGAAGTCTTCTAAGTACCCCGATGGGTATCCTTTTTTTTTTTTGCTCTAACCGATGTCAGAAAACGTTAACAATTGTCTCGCCTGTGGAAAGCAAATACCACACCGAGACCTTCATTCTTACTGCGTCACTTGCTTAGGCCCAGACCATGACGCCCCCCATTGTCGCTTTTGTGCTTTGTTCAATGCCAGAACTATACATCGTCGGGCCCTTATTGTAGCTAGATATTTTCGTTCAGTCCACTATTTCCGATATGGCTTCAGTAAGCCAGCCGACAGCAGATCTTCTGAAAAAACATAAGGATAAAGACAGAGACAGACCGCACAGGTCCAAACCTACCGATGCTTCCGTTAAGCCAGTCGTCAGTTCTCCGGTCCTCAGTGAGGCACTTTCTTCTGTGGATTCGCAGGCCACTACCGAGACCCTTTCCGAGTCCTTTATGCCACAAAATTCATCGAATAAGGATCCTGTGGTTCTCTACCTTGGATGAGTCCGGAGCCGCTGAGCAGGCACCGGCTTCTGAGGAAGTACTTCACACTACCGATTCTTGACACAAACCGACTTCTTTCGCATCTGCTGTTCTTTCGAAAACTGCAGAGTTTCTAAGGCCCAGGGTACGAACCAAACCACACCCAAGAAACTGATGGCTCCATCTCAGGGACCTGCTTCCTTGCCTCAGTCTCAAATACTTAAAATGGCAGAAGACCTTATGTTAATCAGGGGAAGCCAAGCTACCCCTTCCAAAAGAAAGAGACTTGTCCCCAGTAGTTTTATCTGAACAGGAGTCCGATGACTCTGATGCCTCTGAATATGAAGACATGCAACCCCTCTCTGCTTATGAGGATTCTGATGCAGAGGAATCTATTCCTTCAGCCTCTCCACCCGAGGATTTTTCCTTTGGGGAAACTCTTCCTACTTTCAGTGAACATTTCCAATGGGAATGTCAGGACTAACCTCAGACTAGAAAGAGACTCGGGGAATTCTTAGATTTTCCACAGCACAGACCCCTGGCCATTCCTCCTGTCCTGGATGTTGTGGATAATGTTTTCATAGAATCTAGTTTGACTGCTGACACCCTCCCTCCTGCTTCCAGGAAAGCTGACAGGTATTGAGTCCCCTGACTCAATTTTCTTTTCAAAAATCCTACTGCTGACCCTGAGGTTATCTCCCAAGGGCCTAAAGGAATTAAAGCAACTTCTGCTTAGAATCCCACCCCCTCAGATAGGGATTCTCGAACATTAGGCAGATAGGATAAAAAAGTATACACCTCTGCTACTCTTGCTATTAGAGCACTGAATTGTCAGTTCCATATGCTAAAATTTCAGCAGCATACCATGGAACTCCTCAAACAAAAAATATCAACTTTTCCTGCTTGTGCAGAAAATAGAGTTACAAGAGTTAATGCATTCTGCATGTCAAGGAACTAAGCACACCTTACAATGTGGTTTTGATGCCCTAGAATCATCTTGCAGGGCAGCAGTCACTGGTTCTGTCCTTAGAAGGCATGCCTGGCTTAAGGAACAGCCCTTGCCAGACCATGTCAGATCTAAACTATTGGATGCACTATTGCACAAAGACAACTTATTTAGCACCAAGGCAGAGGAGGTCTTAAAAAAGATGGAAGAAAAAAACTAAATCTATGCAGACAGTTAAGGATTTCCTACAGGTCCAGCCACCCAGGTTCAGTAGGCATTGCCCCTCCAAGCACTGGTCGTTTCCTGCCCCCTCCAGGTCAGTTCATCCCAGACCCCAGGGAAGCAGACCTCCCAGACAACAGCCACAGGGAATGCAGAGATCAAAGCAATGGAGTACCTCCACTTCTAAACCAGGAAGTTCAAAGCCACCCCCTCATGGTAAGAACTCACAATGACTCTCCACTTACACCCCCCTCCCTCTTCCCACCTGCATTTGCCCCTGTGAGGAAAACTCTTCTTCCACGCAAGCACCTGGGCCACCATTACCAACGACCGCTGGGTCCTCAACATAGTGTCCCAAGGATACAAATTTTCTTTCCACAATCTACCAACCCCATAAGGGTTCTCAGATCTTCCTCCAAACCAGTGGCAGAGGCCAAAAAGCAGGTCCTTTCCCTGCTCTCCATGAGGGCAGTAGAGCATGTTCCTGCAGAAAAGATAGGCCAAGGTTTCTACTCCAGGGTCTTCCTGGTACCCAGAAAAGAGGGCACTTGGCACCCCATCCTCGATCTAACCATTCTAAACACCTTCCTGGTGATACCAAAATTTAAAATGCTCACCCTCCAGCAACTACTACCTATGCTCTCCAAGGATGGTTGGCTAGCCACCCTAGACCTAAAAGAGGTCTACCTACACATCCCAGTCATGGAATCATGCAGGGAATATCTGTTTCAGGGCAGAATCTCTGCACTTACAGTTCTCTGTGCTTCCCTTTGGCTTATCCACTGCTCCCAGAGTTTTCACAAAATGTCTGGCTCCCACCATTGATTTTTGCAGGCAAAGAAATATTCAAATTTACCCATACTTAGATGACTGCCTAATTCAGGCGGACGGTCAGGAAAAGCTGCTCAAGCACCTGGCTGTTGTAAAGGATCTACTGACCTCCCTAGGGTACACTATCAACTAAAAGAAATTCTAAGTAGTATCCACCCAAAAAATTATATTCTTGGGAGCAAACCTGGACACAGCATCCCAGATGGCATTCCTTACACCAGAAAAGCAAACTTACTTGACAGCCTATTTCTCTCAACTAGCCATCAGACCCCAGTTATCCACAAGGAAAATCCTGCAAGCTCTGGGGTTCATGGTGTCTTGCATTCTACTCATTCCATATGTCGGACTGCATATGAAGAAACTTCAATGGTGTCTAAAAAGCCTTTGGTGGTAACACTCTCAAGACTTGGAAACTCTCTTATACCAATGATACCTTGTCTAAGGAAAGATTTCCTTTGGTGGGCAGCAGCATGCTACCACAACAAGGGATTACCCTTCTCACCACCCCACGCCACCCAGATCCTCACCACAGACGCATCAGACTATGCCTGGGTTGCACACCTGGATGGCAGGTGCATACAGGGCCAATGGAGCCTACGTCAAATACTCTGCAAATCAACCAAAAAGAGATGTTGGCTGTCCAGCACACATTGACAGCTTTCAGACCCCTTCTCTCCCCAGGGACTCTACTGATCAAAACAGACACCACCGTGATGTGGTATATCAACAAGCAGGGAGGGACTCACTCCTGCCCTCTATGCAAGCTTGCCATGACCCTTTGGCACACAGCCATGCAGCTTACACCTGTTAGCACAATTCCTGCCAGGCTCTCTAAACTCTCTGGCAGGCAACTTAAGCAGAAATCTTCTGGACCCACACAAGTGGCAGCTAGACCAAAGAACCTTCAGCCTTATAACTCAGAAATGGTGCACACCGAAGGTCAGCCTCTTTGCGTCCTACTCCAACCATCAGCTCAGCAAGTTCTGCACCAGGGAGCCTCACTGCAGGGCCTGGAAAGTGGATGCTAGCAACTTGAGGCCACCCAGGAGAGCACCTACCTCAGCTTGGGACCTAAACTTTGTGTTGGAAAAGCTCACCCTGCCCCCTTTTGAAACCAGCAGCTTCAGCAAAGTTAGTTTCTTTCATGGAAGACAGCCTTGCTTCTGGCCATCACTTCAGCAAGAAGAGTATCCAAGCTACAGGTACGAATGGCTGTAGAGCCCTTCATCATTTTCCATGCTGACAGGGTCTCCCTCAGGACTAACCCATTATTCATGCCAAAAGCGGTGTCCAGTGTGGCTCTCAACCAATCCATTCATTTGCCCACCTTTTTCCATAACCTACAAAACAAGGGGGAAAGGATACTGCACTCTCTAGATGTGCACAGACAGCTCAGATTCTATCTAGACAGTACTAAATCATTTAGAAAGACTGATCTGTTAGCTTTGCTGCAGTAGCAGAGGGCAAAGCCATATCCAAACAAACCATTTCCAAATGGATAGCACACTGCATCCATTTCTGCTACAAGCAACACAGGAAACCTCCCCCCCAAGGGGGTCAGGACTTGCTCTACCAGATCAACCTCCACCTCTGCAGCTTTCCTCAGAGGAGTTCCCCACCAGGGACATCCTGGAGGCTGCAACATGGACATCTGTTCATATCTTTACCAAGCGTTACCCCTTACCTATCTTCTCCAAGTCCAGGGCAGGCTTTACCACTGCAGTCTTGCAGGACATCTTAGCTAGCCCCCAGTCTTCTTGCCTGCCTCCACCCTTTTCTTCAGCTTTGGGAATCAACCCAAAAGTGATCACTGCAGCAGTGAAACATGAAGAACATAGAGTTGTGTACACTTAACATAAATGTAGATGTTCAAGTGTATTCACTATTGCAGTCCTGCCCCCCACCTCTACTTACAAGGAACTTTTTGGTTTTTATTTTCTACTGGTGGGGTTCATCCACCATATCCTGGCTCCCACTTGGGGGCTCCTGACAGGGCAAGAAAAACTGATGTAATGGCGTTGGCTGCCTTACTTTATACTACTGACGACCTGACATCAGTCCTGAAGCGACAACAACCGACGCAGAAATACTAAGCATCTGGTATTCGGACCGACTGTGGGCTACCCTGGCAGGGATAACCCAAATGTGATGACTGCAACAGTGAATACACTCGAGATCTACATTTATGGTAAGTGTACACAACTGTACTTTTTTGCCAGAGGATGTTGAGAGAAATATTCTGGACATGCCCTTGGGCCATTTTTTTTTTTTTGAGCTTCGTCCTAGGAAGTTTTCAAAAGATTGGATGTGGGGGGAGATAATGCAAACAGCAAAGCAGCATTTCCTTTCACCAGTCCCCAAGCTGTAATTTAAACTTCCCTGGTAAACAAATGACCCTGTTACAGAAAAAAAACATGTTTGGAGCAGTTCTGACAGATACAGTGGAGAGGAGCCAGCTGTTATGTTAGACAGTGAGAAAGAAGTAGAGCTTTTGGTTACCCCTTACAACCAAGACAGTACTTTTTAATTTTATTTGTCTATGTTCATACCTCTCACCTTCCGCCCATTCTAGGAGGAAGGCCAGCTTTGTTTAGAGGGCAGTAGTTAGTGCTAGCCAAAGACTTGGGTGAGGGAGGTCATTTCTTCAGGATACAAGAGCAAATTCAGAATTTTTCTACCACCTATTGGAATGCCATGCTCCCCCTGACCAGATCTCCTTGGTTGCCAAAGTTTATATTTGTTTACCAGGGTAGTGCACTGGTCTGAATAGGCCATTTGGAGGCACAGCCTAGATGAATAGGGTCACATAAGAAATGAACAGAACATATGTAAAGATGCAAGAAATTTAGTTCAGAAGCAGTTCACAAAGTCAAAACATGGATGTAAAAATTGAATTATGCTTGGCAGAACTTTATCAATAATATGTAGCCATAATGATTGAAATGGCTTATGCTACAGTGATAGCAGCATTTTGTTATATAGAGCAGTATGAAGACATTGGAAGAGTCAAGTGAGAATAGTTGCAGGAAAGGTTAACTTGATGAGAAGACTGAAATTGAGAGAAATGCATGCAATGGGAATACAAGAAAGAAGAGAAGTGTGAGATGCAAAGAGAAGTAGGTGGTTGGATGAATGAGAGGCAGTAAGTGAGAGGAGATAAGAAATGAAATGGAGATAGAGGTGTGACAGAGCTGCAGATTTCATGTAATATGAACCGTGTGAGTGCACTTGCACTATGCTTGGGTGAAGGGGTCATCCTTGAGCTCTTTGAAGTTAGTACATTTGAAAGCCTCAGAATGGAATGGGATTCACTTAGTTTAGGTGCTAGGATGGCGAATGCATGGTCAGTGCAATGAAATTTCATTTTTGGACTTAGGGTGGTTTATGATTGAGAGATACCCCTGAGATTATATGATATATGTGAGGGGTTTGTTGAAACGTTTTAGTGAGAGGGGAATAACCAGTTCCTTTCCTTCTGCTGCCATAGAAAGAGTACCCCACAGGAAGATTGAGGGGCAGTTCTAGTCCCAGTGTTTCTAGTTCCTAGGAAAGGGCATTCCTTGAAGTCCCATTTTAGATCTTTTAATTTTGTTTGTATTAAACTTCAGAATGCTAACATTGAAGACCCTTCTTCAAATTTGCCAGACACTGTCCTGATCACACTGGATATGAAAAATACATGGGTTATTTAGGAGCTGCCTCTGTCCATTAGTAGTACAGCTCTATTTCTGAGAAACACTGGTGATTCCTCAGGTTCCTGCCCAAAACCTTGCATTTTCAATTCTTTCTTGCCCTTTGACCACTGAACTGTTCCATGTATTCACTAAATGCTTAACTCCAGTTTTTGCTCATTTCAGACTCCGTCATTTGCATGTATCCCTACCTGGATGATTGTCTGAAATAAGCTCTCAGACAGTCGACACTAACCTGACATTAGCCTATGATTATGCCATTATCTTTGTCTAGTCTGTACACCGCAGTAGATTATCAAAATCGTGTGAGTTCTTTCCATAAGAAGACTTTTGTCTTGGACAGTCCTGGATAGTAAAGGGAACAGATTACTTCCCAGTAATACCCTGATATCTGAAAGCTTTTTATTTGAAATCTGCAGGAAAGATCTGCATGACATGCAAAGATGTTCTAAAGGCAATGTGATAGATACTTGTCAGCTTTCATTCTTTTGGTTCCTTTTGCTGTACTACCATCCGAATAGAATGTCTGTTATCCATGTTTTTTGAAAAGGAGTTCAAATAGTAAGTAGCCCAGGCACTGGAAAGCTTGGGGATGACCCTTGTACGTTCCCCAGTGAATCCAAGCACTGACAGCTAATGTTAGTCTTCACTTTGTGTGCCCACTTTAGAACCTTGAAGGCTCAAGAGGACAGAAACGAACATGGCAGTATAAAGATGTTAGCCTTGTGGTGTATGCACTCCAGATTTTTCAGGACAGCCTGGAATCCCAGGAGTCCTAACAACTGTTATAGACAGTGCCACTGTAATGTGGTATATAAACAGAGTGTGTGTTGGGGGGAGGGTAACATTCCAAAAAGTTCTGAATATTGGCAGTGATGACATGAAATCCAGCTGTCACACAGACTCTTCTCTTGCAGGCTTTGTACGTCCTGGTAGATCTTTACTCAACCAGCACCAGTGGAAACTGGGACTCACAGGCATTTTGCAACTGGAGTCTTTTCTGTGGAGCTTCAGCTATGGGTTCTCCCTTTATAGCCACCTCGTTGTTTCTGAAAGGTGGGGTTCTTCAGTTGATACCAGAAATGAAGCCAGTTGCTTGCTCCTCAATAGGATCTCAATTTTGTCATTGAAAAACTGATCTTGGCACCCTTCAAACAATTTTAGTAACTTTTACTTTCTTGTCTTGGAAACTGTTTCTGGTAGCAGTAACATCTGCATGCAGAGTTTTATGAGGCATATGTCCTGATGTGTACAGCTTCTTACTGTGTGTGTAAATGTCTTTTATGCTTAAGGTGGTCTCAGAACTAGCATTGAAACCGAGATTGACTGACTGCCCCATGAGGAATATTCCTAAACCCCTGAATAGGAAGAAAAGGGTTTCACATGATGGATTTACATATCAGAATAAGATGTCTGGAGAGAATCAGAGACCTCAGTCAATCAGAACAGATCTTATTTTTGTTTCCTTTAAACCAGGAGGGCATTACTAGCAAGTGTTCAGACAAACTCCAAAATAGCTGGTGAATTGTGTTGTCTTTGTTATGACCACCACAGAAAAAAATTGCAAAGACAGGTCAAGGCTCATTCTGCTATGTTGTTGGCCTTCTTTAAGCATGTCTTAGACTCGAATATTCATGAAGCAGCCACTTAAACGTTATTCATGACGTCCTGCAAGCAATGCAAGTTGTATACTTATTCCAGTAGTGAAGCGCATCTTTGCATTGTAGTGGTGCAGGGCTTGCTGGCTGTCACCCTGGGCTGTGATCAGGTCCTGTGTTGCTTTAGCACACTTTGTGATGAGTTGTACTGCAGCAGTAATGCCCGTCAGGATCATAGTACATTTGTATGGTCAACTAACTATAACAGTAGATGCTTGAATACAGACATCTCTGCTGCAGTACAGGCTACTTTCCTCCATGTGTTTCTTGTCTTGAAGCACTGAGATTGGTGGCTCCTTCACGTTTTGTATCCCTTTTTTTTAATGCTATACCTGTTTTCAAGGACTGGATGCAAGAAGGTATATGCTTTCTGGAGGCCTGCCTTGGAGACTTCTTTACCAGCCCAAAATCTCATTCATGTTTGTTGATGAGATTTGTCTTTCTCATTCACATAGAAGAGCAAAGATAATGAGGCTGCTTATGTTCTGCTGATACCCTTGGCATAGTGCAGGGACCGGCTTAGTGGGTTTCGTTAGATGTCTACTCATGGCTAATTCCCATCCATGGTTAGTTATACTGTAATAGTGATCCTTGTATTTGAACTTTTGCTGTTATGGTGAGTTGACAGCCTTGTTTTTTTCTGACCATTATTTGTATAGCTGGCTGAAAATTTTAATAGGCCAGTGTAACCTGTCATCTTAAGATCTAAGTGGGACTGAGATAACATACAGCCCCTTTGAGGTGATCTGTTTTTTATTCTTCTCTCTGGTAGTACAGTTGCAGAGTTACGCTAGTAGCATCTTCTACTGATGTTGAGAAACTAGATTGTACTAGGTGGTTAGAAGCTTAGTTAAGTTATCGTGTCCATGAGAACATGCTCCAGACAGACCTGCATGTGCTACAGAGGATCTGCAGCTCTCTTTAGATGCGTCTTTTAAAAGAGGATGCCCGGCAGTTTAAATATTGCCAATAAATCTACCATTCATTTTTGTCCCTTTTAAGTCAACATATTTCATAATCTAGGTAACTCTGTATGAGAATGTTCATTTGTTTTCTGTGGTAGTAACTAATGCAACACCTTCAATTGCTTTATTACAGTATCTGGTTAGATGAAGCCAAGACAGTAATGGATTTTATATAGACTCTCTCCTTTTTCTTCAGAATCACATCCTCATAGTGTTTGCCTTTACTGATTTACACTTTTGTAGGTCATTCAGATTTTCCTTGAGAATAAATCTAGGACTCTTAGCATACATCAGAAGTGTTGGATACTTAATAAATTCTACTCAGAAACTGACCATGTTGTATTGTCCTATCTCACTTTCATTCTTGCTGGTTGGATTTGGAACCGATAATTTTTTCTCACTCTGCCATATACTAAAGCTAGAGGTCTTCCATTCGCTTTTGACTGTATCACTATCCCATCATGCTCTAGTGAAGCTCCCCAGATCTAGTTTGCCACTAAAAAGATCAGGTGCTTCCATTTTGACTTTGGCTAAGTGAACAAATCTTTATTTTTTTATTCAAAACGTTCTTGTTCTTTATTGAACTAAATTTAACGTTTACAGATTTGTTGTCATTGTAGTTAGACAAGTTTGTTGCTGTGTTGTTGCTTCGGGCCATCGTTTTTTCATTAGGCCTTTGTTTTCTCCCTGTCCTAGCTTAAGTTTCTTTCACACAAGCCCATTTTAGTTTGGGCTTTTTCTACTATTATGGTTATCTTAACTCCTATTTAAAAAAAAAGAAAAGGGGTCAGCCCATTTAAGTTGGAGGACTGCCCTCTGTCCGTTTCAGGTAGAGGGCTTACCTAACTTCTTTCCTTCCTCTTGTTTGTTGAAATTTCTTAAAAAAAAAATGCATATATATTGTATCATAGGTGTTTAGTGTGTTAAGTAGTTTTACTCTTGTGTGCGGACTGTGATTTTGAACATGTCCAAGGAGCATAAGGAGACTAAGCCTTCGGGCTTCAAAAAATGTGGTAAATGCAGCCAAAAGATTTAGTTAACTGATTCCCATACTGTTTGTGCCTGCCTGAGAGCAGTACATCTTCGAGTCATGTTGGATATGTCATTCACTCAGCTCCAGAATTCTGCTAGAAAGAAGAAACAAATTGATTGAAGTCCTCTTCTAAGAATCTTTATTAGAAGGTCCAAGCACTTCAAGATCAGTGAAATCTTAAGCAAAATCAGACAAATCCACTAAGAGATCTTCTCCCTCTTCGGGGCAGTTGGAGCCTGTTAAGTTGCATCTCTGGTTCCGATGACTACTGAACTGACAAGTCTACTTCATCGGTGCCAATGGAGTTAGCACTTAGGAGTCTGTCCCCAGAATTGGAGCCGGTTACTCCTGTTCTAAGGTCCCCTATTCTGCAGATGATTGGATCTCCTACTCCTTCCTCTAAGTCCTCCAGGAGTCTTTAAAATGATGTGGATAAGGTGGTGCGAAGACTTTTTAAGGACACAATGGCGCTGACCAAACTTCTCTCGGCTCGAACCCAGAAGGATTCGGAGCCGGCCAAAACATTGATTCCTCCTCCGAGCCAACCGGGGACCTTGGAGCTGCAATGCTTGGAACCGGTTGCTGTGGAACCATCAGTGCCGAGACCCATCCTGAGATCTTCGGGCCCGACGGCTGCTCTGACATCCTCTGTTCCGTCTGAGGAGTCTAGGAGCCAATGCTGTCCGGTTGGGTCCAGAGAGGGGAGTCTGATCGGACATTTGTCAAATCCGAACTTGCCTCTCGGGGCTTCGGCACATATGAGCTTTGCTCCTACATCAGCTTTGGAGCCAACCCCCTTGGTTCCAGGAATCTCTTCTGGCTCTTCGGATCCAGAGGTGTCCTTGGATCAGGTGAAGGGGGCTTTTGAGCTGATGAGGAGAGTGCTGTCTCCGAAAACAGCTCCACTCAAAGGTTCTGAAGAGGTTCCTCCTAAGAGACTCTGCAAGAGGAAGCATTTAGACTGCCCAGCGGAGTCTGCCACCTCTGACACAGATCTAGAGTCAGAAGAGTCCCCACGGTTGCCCTCTGAGGATGTATCCTTTGCAGACATCCTAGAAATCCTTAAGCAGAGAGGCGGCTGGAAGCCCATTAACCCTTCTGATGAGGAGTCTGTTTACTTGAAGGCCTTTGGGTCTCACCCTTCAGCCACTTGGGTGTCTCCGTGTTTCAACGAACTTATGGAACTAGTCGAAGGGTGTGGGAGGCTCCAGACGCAGTGGAACCTGTCCCTCAGAGGCCAAATAAATTTATCACAGCCCCTTCTGATAAAGATTTTCTGACTAAGGGTGTCCCTGTAGATGGTATGATGGTGGCAGCAGCCACCAAAAAGGAACTTTCTGAAACGTCTATCCATCCGCTGAACAAGGAGTCTCATACACTGGACAGATATGGGAAGTGCACTTTTTCTTCAGTGATATTTGCACTCAGATCGCTGAATTGTGACTCATTTTACAAGGTTACAAAGAAATCGCCTGAAGGAGATAGGAGATGCTCTCCAAGATAAAGTAGTTGCAAGGGTATCAGACAAGGTTTCTTCTCAGCTCTCCACTTTAAACTCTGTAGTCATCTCCTCCATGAGGCTCATAACTTATGCTGCAGATGGTGCAAGCAGAGCAACGGGTTCAGGAATTTCCTTAAGGAAACATTCCTGGATGTGCTTGTGTGACTTTGCGGAATCTTTTAAATCTTCCTTTGTCAACGCCCCTTTCAATGGCTCGTGTTTGTTTGGGCCAAAAGTTAAGGACACTAACCAGGTATGAGCAAGAAGGGAAAACTCTCTCTGCCGGAGTCCATTTTTCCATACCTTCTAGACCTTATCCAAAAGGTCAGAAGAGAGGAAAGATGTGGTTTCATAAATCCCAGAGAGTTTTTCAGGAAACACGTGGTGACTCTTCCCCTAGAGGCAGAGGGGGAAGTACAAATGGAAGATGCTGTCCACATGGCAGAGGGGGGTCTGCAAAATCAGGGCAACAGGGATTCTTTCCGTGGGAGGCCCTTTCAGCGCTCCTGAAGGGAGGCCTGTCTGTCCATCTCTGGAGGCATTCAGTGGTCGTTTATCTTTGTACCTAGAAACCTGACTGGAAATAACACAAGACAAGTGGGTACAAAGTATCATATCCAGAGGCTACTCCATATCCTTTTCCCTTCCCATCCCAAACATAAAGAACACTCCAGACATTCCACCCAGTCAAAGGGATCAAGCAACTCGAAGTTCAAAAGTTGCTAGACAAAAGAGTCCTCCAAAGAGTCACCACAGACTAAATAGGATCTGGAACTTAGTCGATTATTTTTAGTGCCAAAATGAACAGGGGACTGGAGGCCCATTTTGGATCTCTGCAAATTAAACGAATCTGTAAAAAAGGCCATGTTCCGGATGGTAACACTGCAGTCTATTCTTCCCTTTCTAGGAAAAGACAGTTGGATGTGCTCTATAGAATCCATGATGCGTACTACCGCATAAAGATGGACAGGCCATCCAGGAGTCATTTGCGCTTCCAGCTGGGAGCCAGTCATTACTAGATTTGAGCTCTGCCCTTTGTTCTCACTGTAGCTCCCCAGGGTGTTCACCAAGTGTATGGCAGTAGTCGCGACTCACCTGATATGTCTAGGATTTAGAGTGTTTCTGTATCTAGATGACTGGCTCCTAACTGCCACCACCAATTATCTACTATTGGAAACATAAGACACCACCTTATTTCTGTGCTGTCACATGGGGATCACAATAAATTACGAAAAATCTGCTTTGTTGCCATTGCAGTGTACTGTGTTTATAGGAGAAGATTTAGACACAAATGTGATGGCAAAACTTTCTACAGAAAGAGTTTTAGTTCTGAGACAGCAAGTCTCCAACCTTCTCTCCAAGATGAGAGTACAGGTGAGAACAGTTTTAGAAGTCTTGGGAACCATGGTGGCAGTGATAAGTTTAGTTCCATTAGCATGCATGCACATCAGAATTCTGCAGTGGCTACTATTCGCTCAGTGGTCATTGCAGGAACTACCAGTTCTTGTGTCTTGTGTCTCACCAAATTCTTTTGAGTCCTGCAAGAAGGACCTTCGTTAGTGGCTTCAATCCAATCATGTGACATCAGGTCAACTCTTTATTCCTCTTCAGCCTGTGGCTACAGTGACCACGGATGCCTCCCAGATTGGGTGGGGGGGGGGCATTATCTGGGCAGGACAGTCTAAGGCACTTGGCAGGATCATGAGGCCCATTTGCATATCAGTATCCTAGAGATGAGGGCAGTGCTTTTGACGTTGCGGGGCACTTCAGAACACTCTCCTGTTGAGAACAATTTCCATACAAACAGACAACATGTCTGTTACTTGGTACATAAACAAGGAATGGACCAGGTCTTATCCCCTTTGTCGAGAGGCCCTGAGAGTATGGCAGTGGGTGATGATCTCCTGACACTTTCTGATAGCAACGCACATCCTGGGGAAATCTGGCGTGATAGCAGACAAACTCAGCAGAGCAATTCTCATGCCTCACGAGTGGTCCCTAAAACAAGTAAGAGCTGAGAGGATTTTCTGCAAATGGGGCCAGCCTTGCTGCAACCTTTTTGCCACATCCATGTATGCCAAATGCAGCAGCTGTTTTGCCCTGATCCCCCCTCCGGGCGAGTTGCCAAGGTATACAGTTGTACACAATTGGCCCTCAGGTTTTCATTATGCCTTTCCTCCTTTTCCTTTGATACCGAAGGATGTTCGTCATGTTGCACTGCTGCAGTCATTACACTTGGGTTATCCTATCCTGCCATCAGGCGGTCCCGCAGTCGGCCAGAGTTCTAAGTCTTAGCCCGGCGTCAATTGCTGTCACCTCCTCCCTGACGTCAGTGGGACAGGGGTATATATGATTCAGCTGACACTATTTTCTTCAGTCTTTCTTGCCGCGTGGTGCCTGAAGCAGAAGCAGTTCGCAAGTGCTGGTCGGCAGACTCCTGAGATTTTCATTCCGAATCCAGAACCAAAGTCTTCTAAAAGAGCCAAGTACCATGTTGGGGAAACTTTTTCTTGCCTCAGACCGATGTCAGTAAAAGTTAATAACTGTATTTCTTGTGGGAAGCAAATACCTCATAAGGATTTCCACTCCTATTGTATTCCATGCGTAGGCCCTGACCACGACGTCACTGGTTGTCTTTTGTGCTAGGTTTAACAAGCACACTATTAAACGTCAGTTTGATTTTGCCCGACATTATTTTGGTAGAAAATTCAATTACACCATGCCTTCGGAAATTCCGACGACCGCAATGCATAAAAAGGACAGGCATCCGAGGCCCAAAACTGACGACGAGGCCTCTTCTAGGCTGGTTGCCGGTTCTCCGGTTTTCAGCGAGGCGCCTACGCAGCCCCTGATGACAGCTTCCACAGAACCACAGACCGCATCCGACTCCCACGTGGAGCTGGCTGGGCCTTCGGATGCACTAGGTCTTCAGCTTACCAATCCTAAACCTACAGAGGGAATCGAAGTATCTGAGCAATCCACAGTTACAGAGGGTGTTTTCAGACCTACCCAGTTAACCATTAAACTCTCTGTTAAGTCTAAGCCCCCCCCTTCAAAGCAAAGAAACAGCAACTCTCTCCAGGACAGGCTTCCATGCCTAAGAACAAATGCTAAAAATGGCAGAGGACCTAATCACCCTGATCAGGGGATCCCATCCCCCTCCTGATAAAAGGCCCAGACAGGATGCAGACTATGAATCTTCTGACCAGGTGTCCATTTCCTCAGACTCTTCCTCAGACCTAGGATATTCTTTACCCCCTTATAAGGATTCTGATGCTGAGAAATCAATTCCATCAGCCTCCCAGCCTGAGGATTACTCCTTTGGGGAGACCTTACATACCATGAGGGAGCATTTCCATTGGGAAGGTCAGGATTACTCAGAATCCAAGAAAAGGCTCAGAGACTTCCTTTTATTGCCTCAACACAGACCCCTTGCTATCCCGCCAGTTTTAGACATCGTGGATGATGTGTACACTGAATCCAGTTTGAACCCTGACTCCTTACCCCCAGCCAAACCTGATAGATATTAGAGTCCCTGACTCTCACAAATTTCTGTACAAAAGCCCTGTTGCTGATCCTGAAACTATTTCTCAGGGACCCAAAGGGATTAAGGCCTCATCAGCAAAAAAAAACAGTTCCCTCTGACAGATTACAGAGCTTTAGACAGATGGGGAAAGAAGGTATATACGTCTGCAACTTTAGCAATGAGAGCTTTGAATTGCCAGTTTCACATGCTAAAATATCAGCAATTTTTGATGTCTCACTTGAAACAAAAGATGCTTCCAGATTCAGATCCTCCTAACTTAAAAGAAATGCAGGATTTATTGCATGCTGCTGAGCAAGTGGGAAAACATACTTTGCAATGTGGGTTTGATTCCTTAGAAGCCTCCTGTAGAGCAGCAGTTACAGGCTCTGTCATTAGAAGGCATGCTTGGTTAAAAGAACATAAGTTACCAGATCATGTTAAGGTCAAATTATTGGATGCACCTTTGCAGCGGGATGAGCTGTTTGGAGTTAAGGCAGAGGAGGTATTAAAGAAGATGGAGGATAAGGCAAAATCAATGCAAACGGTGAAAGATTTCTTACAGGTTCAGCCTCCCCATTTTAGCAGAAATTGGCCAACAAAGAGTTGGTCCTTTCCAGTCACAGACCTCAAAGGGGCAGATACAGATGTCCAAGAGGTAGAGGTCAGACACAAGGCCCTTACAGGCCTCGACAATGGGGCACACCAGGCCAGAAAGAAGACAGGCCTCAACCTTATAAAAAACAGACTCAATGACTTTCCACTACAGCTGCCAAACAGTTCTCTCTTGGCAGCCCCCTTAGGAGGAAAACTGGCACTTTTCTATCCCAACTGGCATTGCATCACCAAAGACAAATGGGTTCTCAACATTGTATCTCAAGGTTACAGGTTCCATTTTCACACCCTGCCAAGGCTAAAAGGAATGCCAAATCTGCCACCAAATCAATGGGCAGAGGCTCAAAAACAAATTACAGCACTCATGGACATGAGAGCTATTCAAAAGGTACCACCACAGGGACAAGGATTTTACTCAAGACTCTTTCTGGTTCCCAGAAAGGACAAAGCCTGGAGACCCATTCCGGACCTTTCTACACTAAACACTTACCTGGATGTACCGAAATTCAAGATGTTGACATGACAGCGGCTTCTTCCCATGCTGGGCAAGAAAGCTTGGCTCGTGACGTTGGACCTCAAAGAGGCATACCTGCATGTCCCTATCAGACAAAACTGCAGAAGATACCTCAGATTTCTAGCTGGTTCAATGCACCATCAATTCCCTGCACTGCCCTTTGGCTTATCTACTGCTCCCAGGGTCTTCACAAAGTGCCTGGCACCAGTAATTGCATTTTGCAGGCAAAAAGGAATTCAAATTTATCCATACCTGGACGACTGCCTGATTCAAGCAGAGAGCAAGGACATTCTACTAAAGTATCTGGCATACGTAAAAAAGTTAAGTTGCCTGGGGTACACAGTAAACGAAAAGAAATCAAAACTAGTGCCCTCTCAACAGATAATATTCCTGGGTGCCAGCTTGAACACAACGGCCCAGATGGCTTATCTCACACCAGACAAGCAAGGACAACTGACTCAGTATTTTCAGTTAATTGCAACAAAGACCCAACTCCCTGCAAGAAAAATTCTGCAGGCCTTGGGCTACATGGCATCTTGCATACTACTAATTCCATATGCCAGACTGCATATGAGGAAACTACAATGGTACCTAAAGAGCGTATAGTCTTAACAAGTTTGGAAACAGTTATACCACTAATTCCTTGCCTACAAAAGGAGTTTCGATGGTGGGTACAAGCTTGTCACCTCAACAAGGGACAGCATTTCACTCAACCCACAGCCAGGCAGACACTGACAACAGATGCATCGGATTATGCCTGGGGAGCACACATGGCAGGAAAGCCATGACATTGTGGAACACAGCACTAAACTACCAAGTTCATCTGCAAGCACAATTCCTGCCAGGAGAGAAAAACACACTGAGAGATGACCTAAGCAGAAACATTATGGACCCACACGAATGGGAACTGAATCCACAAATATTCAGAATGATAACACAAAAATGGTGGAGCCCAGACATAGATCTGTTTGCTTCCCCAAAGAAGTGCCAATTACAGAAAGTCTGCACAAGGAGCTACCATCCACAAGCATGGAAAGTGGATGCCCTCTCATTCAGCTGGAAAAAGCTACAAGTATACGCTTTCCCTCCTTTACCTCTCCTTCCAAAGGTACTCCTAAAAGCCAGGCAGGAAGAACCAAAAATTATACTGATTGCACCAGACTGGCCACGCCAGCACTGGTACCCAATCTTAAAGAACTTAGCACAAGAACCACCCTGGATTTTGCCTCAGATCCCAGAGTTGCTGACACAGCACAACAGTCAGATACTTCACAGCCAGCTAAAGACCTTAAACCTAGCTGCATGGAAAATTCCCTAGTCAAGCAAGCAATGCCTCTCTCCAAAGCTGTTATGGATGTCATTCTGGAGGCCGGAAGGCCTAGCACCAGGAAAGCATACTCTGATAAATGGAAGAGATTCTGTGCCTAGAACCAAGCGCACAGCCTTGACCCTCTTGTCCCAAACATTCCTCGGATACTGCAATATTTAACTGAGATGCTGGACAAGGGTCTCTCTCTTTCATCCATCAAGATCCACGCCTCCGCTATCTCTGCTCATTACAACACGGATCCACCATTTTTTTCTAATCCTTTGCTCAAACAATACCTCAGAGGGGCTAAAAACACAAGACCGCCCCGTAGAGCACCTACACCAACTTGGGACCTCAACTTTGTTTTGGAAAAATTAACTTTACCTTCTTTTGAGCCAGCTAACACAGCAGAAATAAAATACATCTCTTGGAAAACTGCTCTGCTACTGACAGTTACATCAGCACGAAGAGTTTCAGAATTACAGGCACTAATGGCAGGTGAACCTTTCCTCATCTTCCACCAGGACAGGGTGTCTTTAAGAACTAACCCTACGTTTATGCCAAAGGTGGTATCAAGTGTGGCTCTAAACCAAACTATTCACTTGCCAACTTTTTATCCAAAACCACAGAACAAAGGGGAGAGACTTCTACATTCTTTGGACATTCACAGACAGTTACGCTTCTACTTGGACAAAACCAATGCTTTCAGAAAATCTGAGCAATTATTGATAGCATACGCTGCAGGAGCACAGGGAAAAGCCATTTCAAAGCAGACTATTTCAAAATGGATAGGACACTGTATACGTTTCTGCTATATCCACCATGGGAAACCTGTACCTAGCAGCATTAGATCTCACTCCACCAGGGCAACATCCACTTCCACTGCCTACCAAGGATATTTTGGAAGCAGCAACATGGAGTTCTGTGCATACCTTCACCAAACATTACCATTTGCCTTTATACTCCAAATCCAGAGCTGGCTTCGCCACTGCTGTACTGCAGGGCCTTATAGCCACCCCTAATGCCTTATAGATCCAGCTTCCCTACCTCAGCTTTGGGATTCCACCCAAGTGTAATGACTGCAGCAGTGTAACACGATGAACATAGTACAGTTTTGTACCTACCATAAATGTAGATGTTCGAGTCTATACACTGCTGCCGTCCAGGTTACCCTCCCTCCTTCCCGTCTTACTTTCTGGTACTTGCCTAGGACAACTACCCTTTATTATCTATGGGGAGTATTTGCTGGCAACTAAAAATGGTTGTTTGCTTTTCTTTTGTATTGTTTACTAGGAATTTGAATTGCCTACCTATTTGGGGGCACCTGACATCTGGGGCAAGAAAAACTGAAGAAAATGGCGTCAGCTGCATCTTGTATACCCCTGTTGCACTGATGTCAGGGAGGAGGCGACAGCAACCGACGCCGGACCAAGACTTTGGAACTCTGGCCGACTGCGGGATAGGATAGGATAACCCAAGTGTAATGACTGCAGCAGTGTCAACACTCTAACATCTACATTTATGGTAGGTACAAAACTGTACTTTCTCCAGAAAGCCAATTTGTTGGGAAGCAAGTTGATTCTCATCACTCCATACTGGCCTCATCAAATTTTGTTCCCCTTCCTTTGGCCTCATCTTCAGGGGGAGCCATGAATTCTGGATCCAGTTCCAGACCTTATACTTCCAGAACACTCCACCCTTGCCTTCAAACTGTCAGACTGACAGCTTGGCTGCTCCAATTCCAAATATAGTCAGGCGTCCTAACCTTCCTACTTTGAAACGTATCTTGATCTTTTCTCATAAAGCCTCAACGAGAAAATTATATAAGAGTAAATTGAAAAGATTTTCTTCCTGGGCATTAAGTAAACAAATAGACAACTTTTCTGCTCCAATAACTTCTATTCTCAAACTTCGCACAAAACTGATGAAGGCCCAGCTGAAGCTACCATTTGTGTGCAGTTAGCGGCAATGTCTGATTCCCATATCAGTGATTTGGCCCCAAATCTGATGTGTCTCAGACTATGCAGAGCCTTCCTGAAGGGCACTAATCTGTTAAGACCACCCATAAAAACCCTTTTACCACCATGGGATCTGAACTTTTTGTCCTTTTGACCTGTTTGACCCCCCCAATTGAAACCTGCATCATGTGATCTAAAATTTTTAACACCTTTACACAAAGATGAAGTATCCCTTCAAACAAATACATCCTTCCTACCAAAGGTATGCTCAGAGTCTTTTTCCCCAACTGTGGCAGCAAGGCAGAATATACGCTTCACCAACTGGATGTACACAGTTACGCTTCTACTTGCATAGGACAAAAGACTTCAGGAAATCTGATCAGTTAATTTTTTCATTTTCAGAAACAAAGAAAGGTGCTCCTGTATCTAAGGTCACACTTTCGAAATGGCTCTCAGATTGTATTACCTTTATTTATAATTCTGACAACAAAGTTCTTCCCTATTAAGTCAAGGGTCATTCTGCGAGGGCCATGGCAACCGCTTCTGCTTTTCCCACTAGGTTGCCACTTGATACCATTTGTGCTGCTGCAACTTGGGCAAGGCCTCATACCTTTATCACTCCTTACAAAGTACATTTGGCCTCCAGGTACAGGGCCTTCTTTGGGTCCACTGTCCAGAAGAATATACTCCCATGAGCCACCCAGGAAATATAGTTCTAGGGACGCTGTCCCAACCAGTAAGAATGAAAGCGAGATAGGACAACATAAGTAACTTAAAGAAGTTATGTACTCATCATAACGTTCAATGTTTGTTGTCCATCTCGCCTTCATTTTTCCACCCTCCTTCCCCCTACCTGTGGCTCCTGAAGGTCAGAGATGTTCTTCGTTTTCCATTGCTGCAGTCCTTACTATTGGGTATAGTCCGCATCCAGTCGGCCCGAATACCAGAGTATAAGGCTGACGTCGGTCAGGGCGCATTAGACTGACGCCAGTACGTCAGGGTACTAATGCGCATGACCGGCGTCATATCCTCAGTCTTTTTTGCCGCGTTGTCCGATGCAGAAGCAGTTTTGCGAGTGCAGGTTGGCGTTCTGAAATATTTCCGAAACCGGAGTTTCAGACCGAATCGGAGTTGGCTAAGTACCCCGTTGGGGAACATTTTGGTTTTCTTGCCTCAGTATTTAACCGGATGTCAGAAAAAGTGAATAACTGTATTTCTTGTGGGAAACAGATACCTCATAGGGATTACCATACATTGTGTATACCTTGTTTAGGGCCTGAGCACGACGTTGTTGGTTGCCGCTCTTGTGCTAGGTTTAACAAACGCACTATTAAGAGGAGGTTAGACTGTGCCAGATTAGTGTTTGGGAAGCGTTGCAATTATAAAATGCCGTCGGATGCTCCGACGCCCGCTTCGTCCAAGAAGCGTAAGGACAAAACAGCGAAGCCTAGGGTTGATGAACCGGCAGTCCCGGACGTCGGTTCTTTAGGAGGCTCAGTAGAGCCAGAGGTTTTGCCAGGAGTTTCTATAGAGTCTCAGGCAGAAACTTTACTGTTACAGGATGTACCCTCTCAGGAGGCAGGCCAGGCTGAGGGGGCTTCTCAGGTAACTATTCTTCCCTCTCTTCCCAAAGTAGTTAGAGCCTCTCCTTCTGTTAGAGGAAGGCCAAGTTCAGTTTCAGTAGGGGCTTCTCCTAGCCTTTCGGGTTCTGTACCTAAGAAACATATGCTTAAAATGGCAGAAGATTTGATTACTATGATTAGAGGTTCTATGGGACCTCCTGATAAGAGGCCTAGGGTGGAACCAGAGTTTGACAGTTTTGAACAGGGTTCAGGGGCTTCTGAGTCTTCTGCGGAAGATTTGCAGGAGTATCCTCATTATTCTGATTCTGATGTGGATGATGCCACTCCTTGGCTTCTCCTCCTGAGGATTTTTCATTTTCAGAGACTCTGCATTCCATGAGGGAGCACTTTAAATGGGAAGGCCAGGATTACTCTGATTCCAGGAAGAGGCTTAGGGAATTCTTGTTTTTACCCCAGCATAGGCCCTTAGCTATACCTCCTGTGTTGACTGTGGTGGAAGATGTTTTGCAGAGGCTTCCCTGAACCCTGATTCCTTGCCTCCTGCTCCTGTTAAACCTGATAGGTACTATAGGGTGCCCAAGCTCATAAGTATTTGTTTAAGAGTCCTAGGGCGGACCCAGAAACTGTTTCTCAGGGGCCTAAAGGTGTTAAAGCCTCTGTGGTTAAAAATCCTGTTCCCACTGACAAAGAGGCAAGGGCATTAGATAGGTGGGGTAAGAAAGTGTATACTTCTTCCACTCTAGCCATGAGAGCATTGAATTGTCAGTTTCACATGCTGAAATATCAAAATTATCTCCTTTCACAATTAAAATCTAAGGTGGATGCTTTGGCGGAAGGTATTGATTGTAAAGAATTGCTGGATTTAGTTTATGTGTCTGAACAAGTGGGCAAGCATTCTTTGCAATGTGGTTTTGATGCTGTGCAGGCCTCCTCAAGGGTGGCGGCCACTAGTTCTGTTCTTCGCAGGCATGCCTGGTTGAGGGATCAAAATTTGGCTGAGCATGTTAAGACGAGGATTTTGGATGCTCCTTTACAGTCTGATGTGTTGTTTGGTTCACCTGTGGAAGCAGTTTTAAAGAAAATGGAGGACAAAGCTAAGTCTATGCAAACTGTTAAAGATTTTTTGCAGGTACAGCCACCAAAGTTTAGTAGAAATTGGCCTGCTAAGGGGTGGACATATCCTGCTTATGATTCCCAGTCTAGGGGTAGGTCTAGACGTGGTAGGGGCAGGGCCCAAGGTTCTTTTAGGCCTAGAACAGGGAGTTCACCTGCTCAGACTTCTGGTGAGGGCAGGGGTCAGTCCTTTCGTAAACAGACCCAATGACCTGCCTTTTCAGCTGCCAGTAGATTCTCGTCTGGCAGCTCATTTGGAAGGACGACTGTCTCTTTTCAAAGAAAATTGGGATTTAATTACTCTAGACAGATGGGTGTTGGACATCATTCACCACGGTTACAGATTTTATTTCCATACAATGCCCCCTTTCACAGGCATGCCAGACGTTCCTCCTCCACAAAGAAAAGAGGCTCACAAGCAAGTTTCTCAGTTACTCCAAATGGGGGCCATTCAGCCAGTCCCTGTATCAGAAAGGGGCCTAGGATTTTATTCTCGCATGTTCCTAGTACCACAGAAGGGGTACACGTGGAGACCAATTCTGGATTTATCTCTCCTCAACACTTATCTGGACATTCCCAAGTTCAAGATGTTGACGTTACAACAGCTTTTACCCCTGCTGGGCAAAGATCACTGGATGGTAACTTTAGATCTCAAGGAAGCTTACCTTCATGTGCCTATCGGGCTAAGTTACAGGAAGTATCTGCGGTTTCGAGCTGGAGATTCTCATTATCAGTTCTCTGCATTGCCCTTTGGCTTATCTACTGCGCCCAGAGTATTCACAAAGGTTCTGGCTCCAGTGATAGCTTACTTCAGGCTACAAGGACTTCAAATCTATCCTTATTTAGACAACTGCCTGATTCTGGCTCAAGAAAGGGAAGACCTTCTACAGCATCTGGAATATGTTATAGCAGTGCTAAGATGCCTAGGGTATTCTGTGAACGAAATAAAGTCCAGTCTAGTACCCTCTCAAGACATGTGCTTTCTGGGTGTGAGACTGCATACAGCAGCCCAGATGGCCTTTTTAACCCCGGACAAACAAAAGAGTCTATCACTTTACTTCCATCAACTATCTCATCAGTCCGTGCTGACTGCAAAGACAGTCCTTCCAGCATTAGGGTTCATGGCATCTTGTATTCTGGTGCTTCCCAATGCCAAACTGCATATGAGGAAGTTACAATGGTATCTCAAAAATGTATGGACACAGCACTGCCAGGATTTAGACACTGTCATTCAAATAATACCTTGCCTTCAAAGAGAATTTTGTGGTGGGCTCAGGAATGTCACCTAAACAAGGGACTCTCTGTGACCCAGCCAGAGGCGAGTCAGATTTTACCGACAGATGCCTCGGACATTGCTTGGGGAGCTCATCTAAATGGAAAGTGGATACAAGACAAGTGGCCTGCCAGACTACAGCATCTACATATCAACATGAAGGAGATGTTAGCAGTCCAGTTCGCATTACTGGCTTTCAAGGAGTTACTTCTTCCAGGGCAGGTGTTGATTCTAACAGACAACACAACTGTCATGTGGTACTTCAACAAACAAGGGGAACACATTCTTATCCTCTATGCAGGCAAGCAATGATTTTATGGGAGACTGCCACGCTTGCACCTAACTCTTCAGGCAAGGTTTCTGCCAGGAGCACAGCACTCCTTAGCAGATATGTTAAGCAGACAAATCATGGATCCCCACAAGTGGAAACTGGATCTTCATGTATTTCAGAAATTGACAGTGTCATGGGGAACTCCAGACATAGATCTGTTCGCTTCTCCACTAAACCACCAGCTGCCACAGTTTTGCACAAAGGGGTTTCATCACACAGCTTGGAAAGTGGATGCTCTGTCTTTCAGTTGGACGAACCTTCATGTGTATGCCTTTCCACCTCTGCCTCTTCTTCCAAAGGTACTGTTAAAGGTCAAACAGGACAGGCCAAGGATGATTTTGATAGCTCCAGATTGGCCTCGGCAACACTGGTGCCCTCTACTACGGAGTCTGGTAAAGAAGCCTCCATGGCCTTTACCTTTGATTCCACATCTGTTATCCCAGCAGGACGGTCATCTGCTCCATGTCAAGCTTCACTCTCTTCATCTGACAGCCTGGCTTATTCTGTGTTGAAACACAGCAGGTCTCAACTTCCTCAACAAGTTTTAAATGTGATTATGGAAGCTAGAAGACCTAGTACAAGGAAAGTGTACGCAGCAAAATGGAAGAGATTTTTATTTTGGAGTAAAGCAAAGAATTTGGAGATTTCTGAGCCTGATTTAAGTATGGCTCTTCAATATCTTACTGAGTTACTGGACAAGGGTCTGTCCTTCTCTTCCATTAAGATTCATGCTGCGGCCATCTCAGCTCACTATGATTGTGACCCACCATTGTTTTCGCATCCTTTGTTCAAGCAGTTTCTTAGAGGGGCAAAAAATATAAGACCCCCACGTAGAGCTCCTACTCCTGCTTGGGATCTCAATTTTGTGTTGGAAAAACTTACTCTACAACCTTTTGAGCCTGCGGCTACTGCTGAATTGAAATATTTGTCATGGAAGACTGCTTTTTTGTTGGCTATTACTTCTGCAAGACTGGTGTCTGAGTTGCAGGCCCTTATGGCAGTCGAGCCCTTTTTGATTTTCCATAAGGATAGGGTATCATTACGTACTAATCCTTCCTTTATGCCTAAAGTGGTTTCTAGTGTGGCTTTAAACCAAACTATTCATTTGCCTACTTTTTATGCAGAACCCCAAAATAAAGGGGAAAAGATTTTGCATACTTTAGATGTACACAGGCAATTGCGTTATTACTTAAGCAGGACTAAGGATTTTAGGCAGTCTCAGCAGTTGTTTGTTTCTTTTGCTTTGAGTTCGCAGGGCAAGCCTGTGTCAAAACAAACTATTTCTAGGTGGATTGGCTTTTGCATTGCATTTTGTTATTCCCATCATGGCAAGGAGATTCCTGCTGGGATTAGGCCTCATTCCACTAGGGCTACTGCCACTTCGACAGCATTTCTACGGGGGGTGGCAACTAAGGATATTTTGGAAGCAGCTACTTGGAGTTCAGTGCATACTTTCTCTAAGCATTATCACCTTCCTATCTACTCTAAGTCTAGGGCTGGTTTTGCCACAGCTGATGTTCTTCGTCTTCCATTGCTGCAGTCCTGACTATTGGGTATAGTCCGCGTCCCAGTCGGCCCGAATACCAGAGTATAAGGCTGACGTCGGTCAGGGCGCATTAGACTGACGTCAGTACGTCAGGGTACTAATGCGCATGACCGACGTCATATCCTCTGTCTTTTTTGCCGCATGGTCCGATGCAGAAGCAGTTTTGCGAGTGCAGGTTGGCGTACTGAAATATTTCCGAATCCGGAGTTTCAGACCGAAACAGAGTTGGCTAAGTACCCCGTTGGGAACATTTTGGTTTTCTTGCCTCAGTATTTTACCGGATGTCAGAAAAAGTGAATAACTGTATTTCTTGTGGGAAACAGATACCTCATAGGGATTATCATACCTTGTGTATACCTTGTTTAGGGCCTGAGCACGACGTTGTTGGTTGCCGCTCTTGTGCTAGGTTTAACAAACGCACTATTAAGAGGAGGTTAGACTGTGCCAGGTTAGTGTTTGGGAAGCGTTGCAATTATAAAATGCCGTCGGATGCTCCGGCCGCTTCTCCAAGAAGCGCAAGGATAAAACAGTGAAGCCTAGGGTTGAGGAACCGGCAGTCCCGGACGTCGGTTCTTTAGAAGGCTCAGTGGAGCCGGAGGTTTTGCCAGGAGTTTCCATAGAGTCCCAGGCAGAAACTTTACTCTTACAGGATGTGCCTTCTCAGGAGGTAGGCCAGGCTGTGGGGCTTCTCAGGTGACTGTTCTTCCCTCTCTTCCCAAGGTAGTTAGGGCCTCTCCTTCTGTTGCCAAAACTTCTTTGAGAGGTAGGCCTACTTCAGCTTCAGTGGGGGCTTCTCCTAGCATTTCGGGTTCTGTTCCTAAGAAACATATGCTTAAAATGGCAGAAGATTTGATTACTATGATTAGGGTTCTATGCCCCCGCCTGATAAGAGGCCTAGGGTGGAACCGGAGTTTGATAGTTTTGAACAGTGTTCAGAGGCTTCAGAATCTTCTGTGGAAGAGATGCAGGAGTATCCTACTTATTCTGATTCTGATGTGGATGATTCCACCCCTACAGCTTCTCCACCTGAGGATTTCTCATTTTCAGAGACTTTGCATTCCATGAGGGAGCACTTTAAATGGGAAGGCCAGGATTACTCTGACTCCAGGAAAAGGCTTAGGGAGTTCTTGTTTTACCCCAGCATAGGCCTTTAGCTATTCCTCCTGTGTTGAATGTGGTGGAAGATGTTTTTGCAGAGGCTTCCCTGAACCCTGACTCTTTGCCTCCTGCTCCTGTTAAGCCTGATAGGTATTATAGGGTGCCCCAGCTCATAAATATTTGTTTAAGAGTCCTAGGGCGGACCCAGAAACTATTTCTCAAGGGCCTAAGGGTGTAAAGGCTTCTGTGGTTAAAAATCCTGTTCCCACTGATAAAGAGGCAAGGGCTTTGGATAGGTGGGGAAAGAAAGTGTATACTTCTTCCACTCTAGCCATGAGAGCTTTGAATTGTCAGTTTCACATGCTAAAATATCAGAATTATCTCCTTTCACAATTGAAATCTAAGGTGGATGCTTTGGCGGAAGGTATTGAGTGTAAAGAGTTGCTGGATTTGGTTCATGTGTCTGAACAAGTGGGTAAGCATTCTTTGCAATGTGGTTTTGATGCTGTACAGGCCTCCTCGAGGGTGGCTGCTACCAGTTCTGTTCTTCGCAGGCATGCCTGGTTGAAGGATCAGAATTTAGCTGAGCATGTTAAGACAAGGATTTTGGATGCTCCTTTACAGTCTGATGTGTTGTTTGGTTCGCCTGTGGAAGCAGTTTTAAAGAAAATGGAGGACAAAGCTAAGTCTATGCAAACTGTTAAAGATTTTTTGCAGGTGCAGCCACCGAAGTTTAGTAGAAATTGGCCTGCTAAGGGGTGGACATATCCTGCTTATGATTCTCAGTCAAGGGGTAGGTCTAGACGTGGTAGGGGCAGGGCTCAAGGTTCTTTTAGGCCTAGAACAGGGAGTTCACCTGCTCAGACTTCTGGTGAGGGCAGGGGTCAGTCCTTTCGTAAACAGACCCAATGACCTGTCTTTTCAGCTGCCAGCAGATTCACGTTTGGCAGCTCCTTTGGGAGGAAGACTGTCTCTTTTCAAAGAAAACTGGGATTTAATTACTCAAGACAAATGGGTGTTGGATATCATTCACCACGGTTACAGATTTTATTTCCATACAATGCCCCTTTCAAAGGCATGCCAGACGTTCCTCCTCAACAAAGAAAAGAGGCTCACAAGCAAGTTTTACAGTTACTTCACATAGGGGCCATCCAGCCAGTCCCTGTATCAGAAAGGGGCCTAGGATTTTATTCTCGCCTGTTCCTTGTACCAAAGAAGGGAACACGTGGAGACCAATTTTGGATTTATCTATCCTCAACACTTATCTGGACATTCCCAAGTTCAAGATGTTGACGTTACAACAGCTTTTACCTCTGCTGGGCAAAAATCACTGGATGGTAACTTTAGATCTCAAAGAAGCTTACCTTCATGTGCCTATAAGGCTAAGTTGCAGGAAATATCTGAGGTTTCGAACTGGAAATTCTCATTATCAGTTCTCTGCATTGCCCTTTGGCTTATCTACTGCGCCCAGAGTGTTCACAAAGGTTCTGGCTCCAGTGATAGCTTACTTCAGGCTTCAAGGAATTCAAATCTATCCTTACTTGGACGACTGCCTGATTCTGGCTCAAGAAAGGGAAGTTCTTCTACAGCACCTGGAATATGTTATCGCAGTGCTAAGATGCCTAGGGTATTCTGTGAACGAAATAAAGTCCAGTCTAGTACCCTCTCAAGACATGTGCTTTCTGGGTGTAAGACTGAATACAGCAGCCCAGATGGCCTTTTTAACCCCGGACAAACAAAAGAGTCTGTCACTTTACTTCCATCAACTATCTCTTCAGTCCGTGCTGACTGCAAGGACAGTCCTTCAAGCATTAGGGTTCATGGCATCTTGTATTCTGGTGCTTCCCAATGCCAAACTGCATATGAGGAAGTTACAATGGTATCTCAAAAATGTATGGACACAGCACTGCCAGGATTTGGACACTGTCATTCAAATTATACCTTGCCTTCAAAAAGAATTCTTGTGGTGGGCTCAGGAATGTCACCTAAACAAGGGACTCTCTGTGACCCGGCCAGAGGCAAGTCAAATCTTGACGACAGATGCCTCGGACATTGCTTGGGGAGCTCATCTAAATGGAAAGTGGATACAAGACAAGTGGCCTGCCAGACTACAGCATCTACATATCAACATGAAAGAGATGTTAGCAGTCCAGTTTGCATTAATGGCTTTCAAGGAGTTACTTCTTCCAGGGCAGGTGTTGATTCTAACAGACAACACAACTGTCATGTGGTACATCAACAAGCAAGGGGAACACATTCTTATCCTCTATGCAGGCAAGCAATGATTTTATGGGAGACTGCTAAGCCTGCAACTAACTCTTCAGGCAAGGTTTCTGCCAGGAGCACAGAACTCCTTAGCAGATGTGTTAAGCAGACAAATCATGGATCCCCACAGTGGAAACTGGATCTTCATGTATTTCAGAAACTGACAGTGTCATGGGGAACTCCAGACATAGATCTGTTCGCTTCTCCACTAAACCATCAGCTGCCAAAGTATTGCACAAAGGGGTTTCATCACACGGCTTGGAAAGTGGATGCTCTGTCTTTCAGTTGGAAAAACCTTCATGTGTATGCCTTTCCACCTCTACCTCTTCTTCCAAAGGTACTGTTAAAGGTCAGACAAGACAGGCCAAGGATGATTTTGATAGCTCCAGATTGGCCTCGGCAACACTGGTACCCTCTACTGGAGTCTGGTAAAGAAGCCTCCATGGCCTTTACCTCTGATTCCTCATCTGTTATCTCAGAAGGAAGGTCATCTGCTCAATGTCAAGCTACACTCTCTTCATCTAACAGCTTGGCATATTCTGTGTTGAAACACAGCAGGTCTCAACTTCCTCAACAAGTTTTAAATGTGATTATGGAAGCTAGAAGACCTAGTACAAGGAAAGTGTATGCAGAAAAATGGAAGAGATTTTTATTTTGGAGTACGGCAAGGCATTTGGAGATTTCTGAGCCTAATTTGAGTGTGGCTCTTCAATATCTTACTGAATTGTTGGACAAAGGTTTGTCCTTCTCTTCCATAAAGATTCATGCTGCAGCAATTTCAGCTCACTATGATTGTGACCCACCTTTGTTTTCGCATCCTTTGTTCAAGCAGTTTCTTAGAGGGGCAAAGAATACAAGACCCCCACGTAGAGCTCCTACTCCTGCTTGGGATCTCAATTTTGTGTTGGAAAAACTTACTCTACAACCTTTTGAGCCTGCAGCTACTGCTGAATTGAAATACTTGTCATGGAAGACTGCTTTTCTGCTGGCTATTACTTCTGCAAGAAGGGTGTCTGAGTTGCAGGCCCTTATGGCAGTAGAGCCCTTTTGATTTTCCATAAGGATAGGGTATCATTACGTACTAATCCTTCTTTTATGCCTAAGGTGGTTTCTAGTGTGGCTTTAAACCAAACTATTCATTTGCCTACGTTTTTGCAGAACCTCAAAATAAAGGGGAAAAGATTTTGCACACTTTAGATGTACACAGGCAATTGCGTTATTATTTAAGCAGGACTAAGGATTTTAGGCAGTCTCAGCAGTTGTTTGTTTCTTTTGCTTTGAGTTCTCAGGGCAAGCCTGTGTCAAAACAAACTATTTCTAGGTGGATTGGCTTTTGCATTGCATTTTGTTATTCCCATCATGGCAAGGAGATTCCAGCTGGGATTAGGCCTCATTCCACTAGGGCTACTGCCACTTCAACAGCATTTCTAAGGGGTGGCAACTAAGGATATTTTGGAAGCAGCTACTTGGAGTTCAGTGCATACTTTCTCTAAGCATTATCACCTTCCTATCTACTCTAAGTCTAGGGCTGGTTTTGCCACTGCTGTTTTGCAAGGCATGTTGTCAGCTCCTACTTCTTTATAATTTGCCAGCCTCCCTTACCTCTGCTTTGGGATTCTACCCAATAGTCAGGACTGCAGCAATGGAAGACGAAGAACATAGTACAGTTTTGTACCTACCATAAATGTAGATGTTCGAGGATTCCATTGCTGCAGTCCAATTTACCCTCCCTCCTTCCCCTCTGTATTTAGGGGTGGTTGTGTAGGGGGTTTTACATGCTTATATTTTTGTATATATTGTTGTATATATTGTACATGTTTTTGGTGCAGGTTTTTTGGGACTTGTCTTTTTAGGATCTTCTGACATCTGGGGCAAGAAAAGACTGAGGATATGACGTCGGTCATGCGCATTAGTACCCTGACGTACTGACGTCAGTCTAATGCGCCCTGACCGACGTCAGCCTTATACTCTGGTATTCGGGCCGACTGGGACGCGGACTATACCCAATAGTCAGGACTGCAGCAATGGAATCCTCGAACATCTACATTTATGGTAGGTACAAAACTGTACTTTTTGCAAGGCATGTTGTCAGCTCCTGCTTCTTTATGATTTGCCAGCCTCCCTTACCTCTGCTTTGGGCTTCTACCCAATAGTAAGGACTGCAGCAATGGAAAACGAAGAACATAGTACAGTTTTGTACCTACCATAAATGTAGATGTTCGAGGATTCCATTGCTGCAGTCCAATTTACCCTCCCTCCTTCCCCTCTATGTTTAGGGGTGGTTGTATAGGTGAATTTACCTGCTTATATTTTTGTATATATTATTCATGTTTTGGTGCAGGTATTTTGGGCCTTGTCTTTTTAGGGTCTTCTGACATCTGGGGCAAGAAAAGACTGAGGATATGATGCCGGTCATGCGCATTAGTACCCTGACGTACTGACGTCAGTCTAATGCGCCCTGACCGACGTCAGCCTTATACTCTGGTATTCGGGCCGACTGGATGCGGACTATACCCAATAGTAAGGACTGCAGCAATGGAATCCTCGAACATCTACATTTATGGTAGGTACAAAACTGTACTTTTCTTTCATTAGGCAAGTGTGTCTCTGACCTTTTTCATTGTCTTCATAAGATGTCATGACAGTACCCTAGGTAACTGGGGTTATTAGCAAACCAGATCTAGGGAGCTTCACTAGAGCATGATGGGATAGGGATACAGCCATGAGCTAATGGACGACCTCGAGCTTTAGTATATGGCCGAGTCGGAACCAAGGATTGGTTTCGAACCCAGCTTGTAAGATTGAAGGCACTATGGGCAACAAACATGGAACATTGTGGTGAGTACTTAACTTCTTTTTTTTTGTGTGTCTGTGTATATCTGGTGTGGTGTTTACCAGTCCATTTTCTAGCCATGCCAGCAGCCCTTTGGCCTACTTATTCCCCTATCCAGGCTTGAATCTAGTATCACCGTTTGGCTGACATATCACATTTTGGGGGAGGGGGTTGAAGCTAATTCTGTTTGGTAACTTGATTTTCTGTTCAGGCAATGAGATTCTGATGGCTTAGACCTGTTAATTACTTGTGCTCGGCTTGGATTTTCTTGTTTAATACCCTAGCATTCCTCTAACTGTTCTGTATCAGTGTGTATAATGCTGACCTCTCTGATCCCTCTATACCACTGATTTTGGTGTCCGGGCTAACTGTCCCATGCATTCCTAGATGATAATAGATGAGATAAGGTAGATAGAATTAACAAAAGAAAAGTAAGCTGAACAAAAGAAAAGTAAGCTGCACACAAGGATCCAGTATTTACTGCTGTAAAATACTTTTGTTGTATAGATTGTGGGGCATGAAAACAAGATGCTTCTGTGTTCAAGAAATTACTTTTAGGTGCAATACCAAGTATCGGCTGATTAAGGCATCAAGGACAGCAAGTTATTGATGTGAGAGCCAGAAGTCTGCTGAAGTTTTTTGTAAAATGACTTTGTGAGTAGTTCCATCACGTGAACTTCCTTAAAGTTTCATAAGTTTGGTGCAAGGTGGGAAATTTCTAAGATATACTGTTTTAGTTAAATTATAAGATTATTGTTGAGTGCTTCTCTGAGGTGGTCCAGAAGTGTTAGGATGTAGGCAAACATAACAGGGTTTGCTGAAGACCATAAAAACTGGTGCCATTCTCAGTAAAGAGGCATCTCTACAGTGTAATGTGATTTGTTTATGTAGGCTTGTTAGCTAGAGGTATAAAAGTACAGTTCTGTACAGCGCTGATGAGATTCTCTAGGAAAAAAGACTTGTTGGCTGTGGGAACTAAATGCTAAATCTTTTTTTTATTCTCTGATTAGTACTTGCCTTTTCTCATAATGGTTGACATTTGAATATCCCTGTAGTTTAGTGCAGTCATGTTTATTAATTGATGACAAAAACTGGAATCCAAGATGAGGTGAATTTGTCTTGTATATTTTGGATGAAGTTCTCATGAAGTGTGATGAGAAAAAAAAAAAAAACTATTTAAGAATTTTAGTGTTACAGATTCTTATTACGGTTATGATTTGTAACAGCAAAAGGTCAACTCAGGTTCGAATAAATTTAATATCAAAACAAGCTGTAACAAAAGCTTTTGTAAATCCTTCTTCAGGTATATAAAAAAAATAAACAACCACCACTACAGAAAGGAATTGGGTACACCAAGTCATCCATATTAAAAATACACTGTTCATACGTATTTCAAACAGAAAACATTTAAAAAAACAATTCATTTATTAAAAACATATTCATTTTAAAAAATGTATGTATGTAATTAAAAAGATGCACAAAAAAATGGTTACAGTGATAATTACCAAAATCATTGTTACTTCTGTTTTAAAACTGTTTGTATATACTAACAATGCCATTTAAACCTGGATACATGTCTTCTCTCATTAATGTAATCCAACAATATTCAACCCTATTCTTCTATTTTTGTATGTTAGCATATTTTTCTTCGATTTTCAGGTACTAATCTTTACATATGCTTAAATTCATGATGTTAAGTGTCAGTGGCAGCAGTGTGTGTATAAAGGGCTTTAAAAGCAACCTGCCTCCTGGTGTCAAGTAGATGATCACAAATATGTTCTTTCAGCTTGTGATTTGTCTTGTCTATATTAAATGTACAGGCTTGACATTTTGCCAAGTAAATATTTGTAGAATCAGTCTGCAAAATGCCAGCATATGTAAGTTTTATTTGTTGCAGGATGGTAAAGCTGTTTACTCTGAGAATGTCTACAATAAATGTATTTATTGTAATCAGATCTTTGACTCCTTCATTAATATAATTATTCTGCTCGTTATTTTTAAGGTGAGGGATTTATATCCAAAGACCAGATGATCAGAGATCACATTCTTAGATGAATTAAGTAATTTTAAAAAATGTCAATGTTTATGATCGTGGTTATGTGACATGTATGCCTAGTATGTGTAAGAATAATTTTTGTGGCACATGTCACTTTGGGCTCTATGGATAGATGGAGAGTCTCAAGAAGATTTGTTTGGCTTTCACTTGAAGTTTGGACTTTAAAGATCTTTCTTTCTTACATTTATGAAGTCTGATCATAGCTTCTTCATACAACTCATTAACCAGTGAGTCCAGGTGGCTTTAATGGCATTGTTAGAATAAAACCAGTTTTAAAAAGAAAAGCAACAACAGTGTTTTGGTGGTTACTAAATTGTAATCTTAATTTTCTTATACATTTTTTAAATTACTGTTTTTAAATAAATTTGCTTATTTTAAGTGTTTTTCGTTTGAGATGCAATGGTTGTTTTTAATTTGGATCACGTGATGTATACACATTTCATTTATATGGCACTTGGTTGTTCTTTCATATACCTGAAGAAGCATTTGCGAAAACTTTTGTGCCCTTGTTTTTGATATTAAATTCATTTGAAAAATCTTCTTGGTGACGCGAGTCAACCGTTTGCTGTTAACGTTTTCATTAGTTTTGTTGGACTCTTCCACTAAATGTCCTTTTGTGTTGCTGCGGAACATGGATGGTGGTCTTGTTGGCAATGTATCACCATCTGCATTTTATCAATGTTCAGCAGAGTGCGATTCCAGGGCACTTCAACTGTTGTCCATTAGACACTATTTATTATTGAGATATGTGGATTTATCCTCACTCAACTCTAGCAAAGGCAAGTTGGAACTTGATGTTAAATTAGATTTGCTAGAAAAGAAATTGCTGTCTCTTAATAAGCTACAGTGACAGACTTAATTTTGTTTATCTTAAATTAAAACATGGTTCCACACAGTCTACAAATTTTGAAAATGCCAACATATGGGAGCACTCATCCCGAATTACTCCATAAGTGTCAATTGCTCAATCTAAAAATTGGTAGAGAATGCATCTTATTGATTTTTTCCACCAATTTGTAGCCAACTGAAAGATGACTTCAGCAATTTGCAAACTGCTTTAACTGCACAGAATTTTTCAGTTAACACAGAATGAATATGATGCTGTCAGAGTGTGCGTCAGTATTTGAGCAGCAGTTAATCTCTACAAAGAAGCACAAATAGAAATGGGGCATGAATGATTACAGAAATCAATAATGTGGTTTCCTGGTCAGGGAATTAATATTCTGTGAAAGAATAAGTCTCATCTTGCCAACACTGGTGCTGTAGAAGTGAATAAGTCACAACAGGGAATGGAAACAAATACTATAAAATTTGATGCCTACAGCTTTGAATTCAGCACCTGTTGTCGACATAGATGTAGTGTCTGCATTGGACCTTGTGGAATTTTCCCCCCTTATTATTGCACCACTCCCAGTGTGTCAGAGACAGAAGTAGAGGAAGAAAAAACATGAGGCAATGTCCATTTAGGCCCTCTAACATGTATTTGTTCGAGACAGGGCATGAGGTAGTATACGTTTCAAACTATGAACTTTCAGACACTTTGCTTTCCCTTCTGAGTAAAGTTATGACTTTGGTACCTGCTTCTAATTTCTACCTCACTGATTGCCTGAGAGAACTTGCTCTTATTCAACAGCTGCATCTTAAAACCCAAGAAACAAGTTCTACAATTGGCTGAGAACCACTACTTTCGTTCTTTCTATTACGTTTTGTGTATATTTTAATAGTCAGTGACAAACCAACAAGTTGGTTTAAAAAAAGTAACTGCAGTTGCTTGGTTTTGCTGTCCCCCAATCACAAACTGAGATTTCACACTTGGACAAATCCAAACTTTTCCTAAAAAGACAGCAAGTGTAATCTGAAACTCTAAAATAAATAAGATAATTTTAATTTAAAAAAAAATACAAATCTTCCCAGATGAAAAAGGGGTAAATCTGTGGTCATGTGAAAAGTAGCAATATTCTAAAGTGTCTGCAATATTAAAAAAACCCTTAATGTTAATGCTATCATTAAGCCCAGGGTGCCTATCGGCACAAAGTCTGACTTGCCAAAACGCTTCGCAACTTTCAAGTTTAATTTTGTAATTCCCTGTGAAATCATCACCATCCACAGCTTCTGAAATAAAAAAAAAAAATGAATTTCTTAAAATTAGCACATGCAGAAGAATGTCTAGCTAATGTGTTCATGTCCTTTTGCCTATTACAAGTGTGTCTTAAGTACGGCGTTGGAAAGTCCTAGTAGTTTTCCCTATGTAAAAAGGATGATAAGGTTTACATAATGCTAGATGAGCAACTCTTTGTGTTAGTCGTGTCTGCCTTTGGAGTAAACAGTAAAATCAAGTGCAGAAAGATGTATAAAGGAGACATTGTTGACAAAGTGGCACTGTTTACATTTGCCGCACTGAAAAGTGCCAGCAGTCTGTCCAGTGTTCTGGTTAGCTGTCTGCATTTTCTCTAAAAGACAATGTTTTCATATCTCTTGTATGTAGAAAAAGACCTTTCCCTAATGCTGAGCGTAGTTCAAAATTTCCCATTATGATCTTCCAGTTATCAGATAAAATATTTCTGATCATGTCTGTGGTGATTGGTAGAGGGAATGCCTCATGGTGACCAGTCACTTTAGTCTCAGAGTGGGTGGTGGTCAAGAATTCAGCCCGTAAAATTCCAGTGTTTTTCTTCTTGAGGTTAGGTTTAACTACTGAAGTTCTAAGCAATGATACTTCACCTTGGATTTTATACAACCAGTCAGAATCTTGCCCTCTACTGAGAAAAAGTGTAATGTGACCGATTCACTGTGGAAATCTCTATCATCACCAGTGAGCTTACTCAAATGAATGAACTGGCAATCTCGATAATCATCGGTGAGCTTACTCAAATGAATGAACTGGCCTTTTAGCACACTTTTTTCATATAGTGAGGGTGCAAACTTGATCTTTGCAAGTATTGGTTGACAAAAATACTTTTCCTGAAGATGCTACTTGTACCATGGTCATCATCGTTGATGGCCAAAGTGATGTAAGAAATGGATGATGTTTCCAAAACACTTTGGTTGAAACATAGATGATAAATACTGTTATTCAAATGAAAAGTTAACTGGTCAAATTCCTCTTCTTAACGACCCCAGATGAAAAACAAATCTATATAGCTACGCTAATATAGTACTTTGGGAAGTAAAAAAATGTATCTTTAAATGCTCTAATTCCCAAAGTGCCGTACCAAGGTTTGCAAAAGCTTGGGGTCACACTTGCCCCCATAGCCACTTCTGTTTTTTGCTTGTAAAGTTGCCCAGAGCAAGTGAAAAAAGTTATTTTGTAAGACCAGTAACTAGTAGGCAACAAATAGTATTGACCAGTCTAGTGTTGAAATTAGTCTTCAGTGTAAGATACCTTCTGACAGCTTAGATACCATTCTTTTGATCAGTGCTTGTGTAAAGGGAAAAACTACATCCAGTGAAGCAAAAACCTATTTCTCAGATCTTTGAAAATTATCAAGAATCTTTAAGATAGTCTGAGGCTTGGACTATTGGGTTCAGAAGATGATTAAAAAAATGGATATAGGTTCTGTTTTGTAGTGATCTGCCGCCGCAGTTGGTCTAAAGGTTTTATGTGATCTTTATGGACCTTGGGAATCCCCAAAAAAAATGAGCCATCTTCGAAAGTCCTGCTTGTAGGAACTTGTATATTTCGATGTCCAAATCTCCTTGATGCAATAAATCTGAAAGAATTTTATCAGCCATGGTGAACTGTCTTTGGACATAATCTCTAGTGATCTTTTCATAGCACATGGTTTCTGTGCTGCATCTTAAACCATTTCCCCTGAGAATGCACAGACTGGATGCAGTTAAAAAAACCAAAACACTTGTTCCAGTAGTAATAATAATGTGTATGCTTTTCAGAATATATTCTCTCTGAATAACACACCAGTTAATAAAGACTTCAGTATATCTAGTAGTGAAAAATTAGCTCTTGATTTGATACTTAAGAATTCAGATAAAGTCAAACAAATGTGCTTATAAAGGTGGAGCAGTAGTAGTGATGGCTAAAAAGTTTAATGTTTTTAAGCTAAGTGATGTGTATACTTGTATGAATGTCAGTTTTCATTGATATGCATATTATTCACCTGGTAATGTTGTTTACCCGATATCTATGCTTTACACTTGAATGGGCAACTATGTTTACATGTATTTATTTTTTTGTGCCACACCTTTGTACCTTACCTCTACCTACAATAAGTTCATAAAGATGAACTTAATCCACCCATGAGACCCTTCATTTCTTCTAGGCGGGGATGGATTACCCAACCAATTTATTTATACCTTGAAGAAACTTTAAACAGTCCTTGCATTTCTTCCAAAGCTATATAAAATATGGTTATGATCTTTTTTGAAACCAGTTTATGAATGGCAGTCACATGATGGGATTCCATATTTATTTGTAACTTTAGATATATTTATCCTTATTCACTGATACTAAATGATACAGGTGCCAAATTTATAAGGGAACATTTATTTAATGGAACTCTCTAATATGAATAATACAAAAATCAGTGCTATATGAGAATTGGTATTAATTGTTATAACTAATGTTTTTCTTTCTCAAGATAATTATTTTCTGCAGACAAGTAGACTAAGATGGATTTAGGACATGTAGCAGAAAATACTTTTGCATAGCCTACATTCTATTTAGGATGTTTAGAATTCATTTTTGATTGGATTCCTGATATGCTGATTGATTAATTTACTTTCCCCCATTGAAATGAGTGGTGCATGCAAACTTTGAAAAAAAGTAGCAAGCGCTGATTGGGGCTGTCTTATCTGGGTTTCTTTCATACTTTAAGATGATGACTTAATATAGTAAGATGCCCATTAGTAAAAATGAGCTCTGCATTTTGTGAATGATTGTAATTCAAGTAATGAAACTGTAACAATGAAGCTTAACATTGCTTTACTCCTCCTTGAAGCTGTGTTGGTCTCTTTGTTTCTGTATCTGTCCTGATACCCTGTGAAGATTAGTGGCAGCCTTGTGTTAAGATAGGTGCTGACGTGGTGAGAGAGGGCCTTGTTTTTATTCACTTGTTCCCATTGCTTTAATTTTGGTGCATCAGCTCTCTTTTTCTCTGCAAGCATGTTATACAGTTAAAGTCCATTATAGATGTAGTTTCAGTTCATAGGTTGGTACTAGGCTATCATCCCTAGGGGGCTATACAAGCCTAGCCATAACAATTCCCTGGCTATTTCTTCCCACACTATTTACTTCCCTGGACCCCTGTCTAGCAGGGTGACTGACGTCATCATACACATTTATTGATGTTTCATTCACAGCTGCTCTTCTAGAGATAGTGTGTGCCTCTTCAAAATCGGTTAACAAATGTGGTTGTTGTAGGCAAACAGCCCATAAGTGTAGATCAGTATGTGTGTATATATACCTTTAAGAAGCTATCCAAGTGCTTGCACAAGTGTATAAATACTGAGCATGTGCTAGCCTGACTGCCATTTTGTAGTTAGCTGTTGAGATGTAAGCATGTATATATGTAAACTGTTTAATTAGTTTGTTCATATTTAATGATGCTGCTATCCATCCTGATGCTTTTGTACGTGTTAAAGCATCTGAACAAAACCCCAAGCCTTCTTGTTATATGTATTAGAGTTGAATGAGCAACATGGTGTCAGATTAAAACTTGCTCAGCACAATTTCTTTTCGCATAATATAAAATGGGGCATGCAGCACATTCTAAATATTCGCATAAACTGATTTGTATGATATTGATAAAAATATTCAAATTAATACGGAAACAGTTTGAAATTAAGTCCGAATTGCATAAAATGAATAAAATAAAGGGAACAACCGCATTTTTGCAATGCGTATGTATTTAATATTGAGCAAAGATGTTCGAGTTATCAGAAATGTATAAAGTGTTCATCTGTTACAGTAAAGCTATTTCTCAAAGTACAGCCATTACAGAGCATATTTCGCAGAGTACAGTATTCTACGAGTTTATTGTGCAGTTGAATGTTACAAGCTCACAGCACTGTTTGTTCTTACATAATTACAAGGGCCATATTTTCAGTGTGTTTGTGTATACTTTATGGGCATGGCAGATGGATTTTGAAAACCAAGTGCACTTGTGTTTTGACAGTAATATTGCCAACAGAGTACGACATTTTCATAAGGATTGCATTTTCTGATAATGTCCGTATGCAAGCATTTATTCTACTTAATTATACCTGGGTCAGAAGCCATAGAAAGGGAATGCTCATTTGTGTATGCACCTGCTACTTGTACAGGAGAGGGAAAAGGTCATATTGTTATACCGGCTGAGTCAAGGGAGGACCAAGAGTGCTTGAAACATAAATTTAGAGCAATGTGTAACCCCCAGACAAATGTTACAATGAAAAGGCACTTATTTTACATAACGGATGAAGAGCCTGGTGAAGCTTTTGCAGGATATATAACTGACCTGAGAAATAAGGCTTACACACGCAGATTTGGTGATTTAAGGGATGAGTTGATGAGACAGACTTCTGTGTGGCATAAAAGATGCTGTGAGAGAGATTTTGCTTCATCACAGTGATTTGACTTTGAATAAGGCCATTGAGATTTGTCAGATATGAGTTCCCAGAAGACCATACAAATATGCTTACACATGAGAAGAACTCTAGAAGGCACAGTGACAAAGCTCATGTTGATAGTATGCCGCACGTTATTAAAAGAAACCGGTCCAAGCACAAAGCAGCAACTCTCTAGCCCCTGCAGCACTCACTGGTAAACCCCAGCACTTTCCTGCAAATTCCAGAGTTTGCTTAGTCTCAGTGAAGCATAACAGTGAGTCAGCAAACTCAAAGCAAGGGCCCCCACACACTTTCATTGCCAACTGTCGTAATTGTGGTGGAAGTTATGAATTTAAAAGGAAAAAATGTATAGCTTTTGGTCAACAATTCCACAAATGGAATACTTGCAAAAGATTTTGTCAATCACATTTTTTTATTAAAAGGGAACATTTTAAGAAACGAGTTGATTAGTTGGATAGTGGTAAGCCTACTCTGTATGTTGTTGGCATGTCCATGCTTCATGAAATAGTCAATGCAGTAGATTTAAGAGCCGAGAATAAAGTATTTTGTATTGTTCGGATAAATGGCAAATCCATAGAGCTCAAAGTTGATACAGGTTCCAAGTGCAATGTTATGTCAGCAGAAACATTTTACAGAGTATGTAAATGTGAAAGGCTTGATTTGGCAAGGTTTGCGAAACTTGTTGCTTATGGAGGTGAAGAAATTCAAAGTGAAGGCTCAGTAGTGCTTTCATGTTACTTCCAGCAGAGCGGAAGAGGCTGTACTTATTATTTTATGTGGTCAAGAGGCACGTCCAGTCATTATTAGGGCTCAGAGACTGAAAATGGGACTGCTTTCAATTAATAAGGAAGTCCACCATGTTAGCTTAAAAGATCAGTACTCTGATTTTACCCAGTAATTTTTTTTCTACCTATGCTGATCTGTTCCAAGACAAACTAGGCAAACTTCCATTTATGTACTCCATGAAGTTAGACCCAGGAGTCAGTCCAGTTATCAGGACATAAAGTTCCAACAGCCATGCAGGACAGAGTCAAAGCCACGTTAGATAAAATGGTGCGACATGGTGTGATTGTCTAGTTGAAACTCCAACTGAATGGGTATCTTCCATGGTGGTAGCTCATAAGAAACACTTTGATAACATCAAAATATGTATTGAGCCACGAGATTTGAACAAGGCATTAAAAAGACCTAGTTGTGGATGGCATTAAAAAAAGAGTTGAAGGATTTTATCTGGGAAGGGAAGACAGCATGGGTTAAGTGGGATAAGCTGATCTACCAATAGATCAAGGCAAACTAGGGTTTACCTCATTTGAGGGGGTATTTTAGAGCAACACAGTTAAGGTTCTTGTACATAGCACAAGCAGAAAACTATAATTCAAAAGTGGAAGGGAATGATGCTGACACAAGGAGGAAGCTCAAGAAATAAGGAGCGATTGTGATTTTGGATGCAGACTGTTAAGTGGAACAATCAAAATCCTAGAGTATTATATTCATAAAATAGCAGGGAGTAGTCTAAGAACCAAACCAGCACATGAATGAAGAATAGATTTTGCTGATTAGGGTTGACTGTGGTCAGGGATATAGATAATAGGCAAGAGGGAGCTGGAATTTATTGGAGAAATCTGGCAAAGGAACCAAGGTATTTGGAGCAAATAATGAGAAAGGGAAAGGTCAATAATGTATTTGGACTGCAGGTTAGAGATTGCCTTCCCTAACAAGGATTGGTATTAGAGTATAGGCAAAGAGAAAGAAATAGGGGGTTCCTAAATGAAAGACCAGCACTGTTAGTTTTTAATAGTCTAGAACAGAAGCTGCCATTAAAAAAGGAATAATTAGCAAAGCATATAAAATATTGCATGATAATTATAAGAATAAATCAGAGGAGCTTGGAAAGGATTGGAAAGAGAGAATTGGATAAGCAATCCACAAAGACAATGGGGGGGGGATATATGTACATCTCCCAGGTATGCAACAGAGTCTAGAAGATTTATGATCTTTGCCTAGACGTGTTTACACAGGTATTTTTATACACCAAGTAGACTCCAATCCTCAGATGGATAGCAAATGTTGGAGGTGTGACAGACAAGAAAGTGGTAGCTGGGAACATATTTTTTGAGTGTGTAATGAGCTGGCATACTTTTAGCAGTCCCTGCGGGCTGCTCTGTTGGGGATGCTGGGTGAGCGGATTGGACTGCTTGGGGAGATGATTTTTTGAGTTATGCTACAGAATCGCAATTGCCTAGGCACAGTAAAGCCTTGCTGAGTCTAATTGTGGTGGCTGCCAGAACAGTAATTACTCGAAAATGGAAATCGGTGTAGACCAACTTTACTAGAAGTAGTGAATATATTAACAGAGATAAAACAACTGGAATTGGGATCTTTAGAAAAGGAAAGGAGCAAACTACATAGGAAAAATGGGAATTGTGGAACAACACATGCAGAACAGGACTGAGGTTTAAGAGGTGGGATTTGAATGAGCCATATAATGCTTGGCTGACAGTGACTGGATGGTTTGTAAGTGATGTTGAATGTTTACAACTGCAGTTTCAGTTGTGTCTGTGATGTAAACTGTATGCAACTAAAGTGATATTTTGTATGTTTTTCATTTATATAAATGTAAGATTGCCTTTGTCATATATGTAAATTTAATAAAGATGTTTTGGGAGTGGGGGAAAGCTGTAAAAAGATTTTATCATCCAATGTGCACGGTCAAAGAATTTGCAGCCTTGATGCCAAATGCTACTATTTTTTCTGTCTTGGATGCAGAGAGTTCATTTTGCCAAATTTGGCTTGACATGAAATCCTCATTGCTCACTACTTTCAGTACTCCATTTGGCAGGTGCAGATTTTTGAGAATGCCATTTGAGATGAATTCTGCAAGTGAAGTCTTTCAACGTGTAATGGAGAAAATTTTTCTGGGAATCTTTGTGCTCTTATAGTAGACGTCCTGGTGGGTGGTCGTGATGAAGCAGAACTTGACAGAAACCTCAGAAAAGTTCTAGAAAGGGCACATCAAGGGAATCTTGAGCTCAACCCACACAAATGCAAATTCAGGCTACAGTAAGTTACTTATGTTGGTCATTTATTTACTAGTACAGGCTTATGACCAGACCCTTCAAAGCTAGCAACCATTATGAAGATGCCAGCTACAGACAATATTCAAGCCCTGCACCATTTTCTTGCATGGTCAACTAGCTAGGCAAGTTCATTCTAGACTTGAGCCAACTTTCAGCACCTTTCAGAGAGCTGACATGTAAAGATGTATCCTGATTTTGGTTAGAGCAACACCAAAGGAGCATTTGGTGTCCTGAAACAGAGAATTGTTAGTCCACCTACTTTCGGATACTATGATGTTCACAACCCAGATACACTTTCCTATGATGCTTCAAAATTTGGTCTTGGTGTAGTCATTCTACAAGAGAATCATCCTGTTGCCTATGCATTAAGAACTCTTACCCACACTGAGAAGCATTATCCTCTGATTGCGAAAGATCTTTTGACAATTGTTTGCATGTTCAAAGTTCCGTGCTTGTTTATGGTAGACCTATCCAGATCAAAACAGACCACCGACCATCAGTCACTGTATATTGAAAAAACCTATGCATTCAGTTCCAGACAGACTCCAGCATATGATGCTGAGATTGCAAAAGTACAATTTCAGTCTTCTCTACAAGAAAGGCAACTTCTTTATCTTGCTGATACCTTATCCAGATCACCCAGAAACACCACAGAACAGCACGAGAATGAGAACCTTGATTTTGAAGTCATTTTTCTTCCACACGTCTTGAGCTGTGAGATCACACAACCACAGATCCAGTTTTACAAAGGCTCAACCACTTTGTCAGTCAAGGATGGCCATCAAAGCAATCTAGTTTACCTCAAGAAGTGCAGTCTTGTTTTCCATACAGAGATGAGGTTTTGCCTGACAAAGGTATCCTAATGAAAGGTCCGAAAGTAGTTGCTCCAAACTCCTTGCAACAAGAGTACAGTACTGTCTTGCATCGTGGTCACCCAGGAACTGAATCTGGCAAAAGAATGGAGAGAGGACTTGTGTTTTGGCCTTCTTTGTCACAAGACACTGAGCACTTTTATCTTGTTCAGTGTATAATAGTACAAAGCCTCATCAACAGAAGGAACCACTTCAGCTTAACCAAATTCCGGAACTACCTTGGTTGACAGTAGCCAGAGACATCTTCGAGTGGAATGGTCAACAATTTTTGGTTTTAGTAGACTCTTACTCTAATTGGCTCGAGATTTATCTACTTCCCAATCTAGCATCCAGAACAGTCCTTACTAAGATGAACCATTACTTTGCTGTACATGGTAGTCTGCACAAAGTTATTTCTGATAATGGCGCACATTTTACAAGCCAACAGTTCAAAAGATTTGTTGAAGAATGGGACTTTACTCATGTCACAAGTAGTCCAGAGTACCTGCAGTCAAATGGTTTGGCAGAACGTGCAGTTCAAAGCACAAAGCAGTTACTAGAGAAGTGAAAACTAGATAATAGTGATGATGAATCTGGAGCATTTCTCCCCGGGCCTCCGCTGAAAACAGGCTCTGTGGAACCTAGTCGGACATTCCCGGTCAACAAATGTTAAATAAAAAAAAATAAATAAATAAATAAAATGTTAGTCTTTCACTGTTGCAGTCGTAACATTTGGGTTATCTGCTGGCAGGTAGCCCTCAGTCAGCCTGATTAACAAAGTCTTGGGTCCTGCGTAGTTTGCTGTCCCTTCTTCCTTGACTTCAGGTCGTCAGGGATGTAAAACATGCAGCCGATGCCATTACACCAGTCTTTCTTGGCGTGCGGTGCCCGAAGCAGAAGCAGTTTGCAAGTGCCGGTTGGCCGACTCCTGAAATTTTCGTTTTCAAGTTTCAGAACCGAAGTCTTCAACTAAAAGCCAAGTACCCCATTGGGGAAACTTTTTCTTGCTCTTAACTGATGTTACTTGTGGAAAGCAAATACCTCATAAAGATTTTCATTCATACTATATTCCTTGCCTAGGCCCAGACCACAACATACCTCGCTGTCAGTTTTGTGCCTTATTTAAACCACGAACTATCCGTTGGTATATTTACGCTTCTAAATATTTTGGTGCTTGGTTCAATTATCCTGATATGTCTTTGGTCAGCCATCCGACTACCAATATTCTTTAAAAACGCAAAGATAAAGACAGGCCGCCTAGGTCCAAAGCTGTCGACGCTTCTCCTAAGCCAGTCGCCAGTACTCAGTGAGGCGCTTTCGCAGCCCCTGACCCCCACTACTTCTGATTCGCAGGCCTCTACTGAGACCCATTCAGAGTCCGGTATGCCGTGAGATGCTTCAGCTGTGGAACCTGCGGATGTCTCCACCTTGGATGGGTCCGGAGCCGCTGTGCAGGCACCGGCTTCTGAGGGTGTATTCAGGCCTACTGACTTGTGTATTAAACAGACGCCATCTTCGTCAAGGCCTAAATCTCGAACCATGCCTAAAAAACTGACGCCCAGACTGCATGGTCAGGCCTCTATGCCTAAAAAACAGACAATAAGAATGGCTGAAGACCTTATTATTTTAATCCGGGGAAGCCACCCTTCCCCCTCTAATAGACCTAGGACTGAGTTTGTTTATGATACTTCTGACCAGGATTCTGAATTTTCTGTTTCCTCTGATGACCATGATTTACCCTTGTCTACTTATGAGGATTGTGGTGCTGAGGACTCCCATTCCCTCTGCTCCCCCCCAGAGGATTTCTCTTTTGGTGAAACCTTGCATACTCTCTGGGAGCATTTTCATTGGGAAATTCAGGATTTCTCTGATTCTAAAAAGAGGCTTAGGGATTTCTACTCCTGCCCCAGCACAGGCCTTTAGCCATACCTCCTGTACTAGACATTGTTGTTGATGCGTTTGCAGAATCTAGCTTGGCCCCTGACTCTACCTCCTGCTCCCAGGAAACCTGATAGATATTACAGGGTCCCTGACTCTCACAAGTTCCTTTTCAAAAATCCTACTGCGGATCCTGAGACCATTTCACAGGGGCTAAGGGCATTAAAGCTACTACTGCCAAAAATCCTACCCCCTCTGATAGAGACTCCAGGGTGCTGGATAAATTGGGTAAAAAGGTATACACTTCTGCAACTTTGGCAGTTAGGACCTTAAACTGCCAGTTTAATTTGTTGAAGTATCAGCAGCATATTATTGGATTGCTTAAAAGTGATGTTTCCTGATTGTGCTGAAAATAAGGATTTACAGGATTTATTGCATTCAGCTGAACAGGTTGGAAAACATACTTTGCAATGTGGTTTTGACTCTCTCTCGAGGCATCTTGTAGGGCTGCTGTAACTGGATCTGTACTTAGAAGGCATGCTTGGCTTAAGAAGCAATCCCAACCAGATCATGTTAAAGCAAAATTACTGGATGCTCCCCTAAACCAGGACTGCCTGTTTGGCAACAAGGCAGAAGAAGTTTTTAAAAAGATGGAAGAAAAAGCTCAATCTATGTAAACTGTTAGATTTTTTTACAAGTACAACATCCAAGATTTAGTAGGCACTGGCCTTCCAAGAATTGGTTCTTTCCTGCCTCTTCCAGACCTTCTCGGTCCAAACCCAGGTCCAGCAGCTCTCCCAGGCTGCAGTCCCAGGGTACGCACAGGACTAAGCAGTGGGGGGCTTCCACTTCCAAATCTGGGAGTAATAAGACTCCCCCCTATGGTAAACTCTCTCAGTGACTTCCTTTTAAAATTTCCAAGCACTTACCAACTGACTGCCCCTTTGGGGGGAAAGATTGCTCTTCATGCAAGAACTGGGAACTCATTACCCAGGACAAATGGGCTTTAAATACAGTGTCCCAGGGATACAGATTTCACTTCCACATGTTGCCAACACCAAGCGGGTGGCCAGACCTACCCTTCAAATCAGCGGGCAGAGGCCCAAAAGCAAGCACTTTCTCTCAAGTATGGGGGCTATTCAGTTGGTACCAGAAGAGAAAAAGGGGCAAGGTTTCTACTCGAGAGTTTTCCTGGTACCCAGAAAAGACACTTCATGGCGTCCTATCCTGGACCTGTCTTCTCTAAACACCTTTTTGGAGATTCCAAAATTCAAGATGCTGACTCTTCAGTTGCTTCCTATGCTAGGCAAAGATGCCTGGTTGGCAACACTAGATTTAAAAGAAGCATACCTGCACATCCCAATCAGGGAATCTTGCAGAAGATACCTATGCTTCAAAGCAGGTGACACGCACTGTCAGTTCTCTGCACTGCGCTTTGGCTCATCTACTGTGCCAGGGTATTCACAAAGTGCTTAGCTCCAGTTACTGCATTTTGCAGGCAAATATTCAAAAATACCCATACCTGGACGATTGTCTAATTCAGGCAGAAAGCCATGACATACTTTTTAATCTGGCCTTTGTACAAAGGGTTCTAACTTGTATGGGGTACACCATAAACGAAAAGAAATCACACCTGGTATCCTGTCAACAAATTATATTCCTGGGAGCAAGCTTGAATACAACTTCCCAGATGGCTTTCCTCACGCCAGAGAAGCAAGTTCATTTGACAACCTACTTCAAACAAGTGGCTACAAAAACCCTGCTATCTGCAAGACAAATACTGCAAGCCCTGGGGCTCATGGCCTCATGCATTCTTCTAATTCCATGTGCAAGACTGCACACGAGGAAACTACAGTGGTATCTAAAAAGCCTATGGTGTCAACATTCTCAGGATCTAGAAGCAATGATTCCTATCATACCTTGGCTACGACTAGTGTCCCTTTGGTGGGCAGAGGCCTGCCACCAAAACAAGGGACTACCTTTCACACCACCCCCTGCTGCCCAAACCCTAACAGATGCATCAGACTATGCATGGGGGGCTCACCTGGCAGGGAAATGCATTCAGGGCAAATGGAACCCAAGTCAAATGCACCTGCATATCAATCAAAAAGAAATGTTAGCTGTACAGAATGCTCTGACAGCCTTCAAGGACCAAGTTCTTCCAGGACAACTAATGGTAAAGACGGACAACACCACTGTTATGTGGTAGATAAGCAGGGGGGTACACATTCTTACCCCCCTCTGCAGACTAGCCATGGCATTGTGGAACACAGCCTTGAGCTACCAAGTGCACCTACAAGCTCAATTTCTGCCAGGAAAGTTGAATACACTGGCAGACGGACTAAGCAGAACCCTCATGGACCCACACGAGTGGCAACTGTAACCAAGGATTTTCAACATGTTGACAAGCAAATTGTGGAGCCCAGATAGACCTGTTTGCCTCTCCCCAGAACTACCAATTGGACAAATTTTGCACGGGGACTCCCCACAAGCAAGCCTGGAAAGTGGATGCACTGTCCTTCAGCTAAAAAAACCTATCTGTTTATGCCTTCCCCCCTCTGCTCTCCAAAGTACTACACAAAATCAAACAGGACAAACCAAGGATGATTTTGATTGCTCCAGACTGGCCACGTCAACACTGATACCCCCTCCTGCGCAGTGAGTCATGGTTATCCCCATGGCACCTGCCTCAGATTCCTTCCCTGTTGTCTCAGCAGGAGAACAGATTCTGCACCCTCAGCTTCTAACACTGAACCTAGCAGCCTGGCTAATTCTCTAATCTCTCCTGTACCATTCCTCAGTAAACCTGTGATGGATATCTTTTTTGAGGCAAGGAGGCCTAGTACTAGAAAATTTTATGCTGAAAAATGGAAGATTCTGTGCCTGGAACCAATCTCAAGGGATGAACACAGCAGCACCCAATTTACCTCAGATTTTCCAATACTTAACTGAGATGCTTCACAAGGGCCTGTCTTTTTCCTCCTCCAAAATTCACGCCTCAGCCATTTCAGCTCATTATAACATAGAACCTCCCCTCTTTTCTCATCCATTGCTCAAGCAGATGTTCATCGTGCATACAGCTGCAGTAATCACAGATGGGTTTTCTGCCATCAGGCGGTCCCTCGGTCGGCCGAATTCCAAAGTCTTGGTCCGGCGTCGGTTGTCGCTTTCTCTTCTGACGTCAGTGAGGCCAGAGTATATAAGACACAGCCGACGCCATGTTCTTCAGTCTTTTTTGCCGCGCGGTGCCCGAAGCAGAAGCAGTTCGCAAGTGCCGGTCGGCCAGCTCCTGAATTACGAAAATTTTGGAAACTGAAGTCTTCATTAAAGCTAAGTACCCCGTTGGGGAAACTTTTCTTGCCTCAGACCGATGTCAGAAAAAGTTAATAATTGTATTTCTTGTGGGAAGCAAATACCGCATAAGGATTTCCATTCCCTCTGCATACCTTGTTTGGGCCCAGACCACGACGTCTTGGGCTGTCGCTTTTGCGCTACCTTCAATAAACGCACTATTAAGCGTCGGGCGGAGTTCGCCCAACACTACTTTGGTAAAGCTTTTGATTATAAAATGTCGTCTGACACTCCGACTACCGTTTTGCCCAAAAAATGCAAAGAAAAGGACCGACACGCGAGGCCCGCGGTCCCCGCCGACACCACGCCAAAACAGGCTACACGTGGTCCGGTTCTCAGCGAGATGCCTTTGCAGTCCCTGACTACCGACGACACTCCTTTGGCGGTGTCCTCTGTACCCGAGACCGCTGGGACCTCGGCCCTTTCCCAGACTACAACCAAAGCCTTTGCTAATGTTGAGCCTACTAATGTGGACAGGTCCACCTCCACCCATGGTGTATTTAGGCCCTCATCTTCTTTTTCAATTAAGGCCTTTACTAAATCCAAAGCAGCCAGGCATCCCACGAGGCCTGTTGCACAGGGCCCATCTCCAGGTCCCATGCCTAAAAAACAGATGCTTAAAATGGCTGAGGATTTAATTACTCTCATCAGAGGTTCTCAACCCCCTCCAGACAAGATTCCCCCTCTTCTGATCAGGGATCCTTTTTATCAGAACATTCTGATGCAGAGGAACACTCTTACTCTCCTTTTGAGGATTCGGATGCAGAACAGTCCATCCCTTCTGTATCCCCTCCTGAGGATTTTTCCTTTGGGGAAACCTTGCACACCTTGAGGGAACACTTCCATTGGGAAGGCCAAGACTTTTCAGATTCCAAGAAAAGACTTAGGGAATTTCTTTTGTTACCTCAACACAGACCTCTGGCTCTACCCCCTGTTTTGGACATACTGGATGATGTCTTTTCGGAGGCTTGCCTTAACCCGGATTCTCTGCCTCCTGCACCAGTAAAACCTGATAGGTATTACAGAGTACCCAGCTCTCACCAATTTCTCTACAAAGGCCATAATGCTGACCCTGAAACCATTTCACAAGGCCCCAAGGGATTAAAGGCCTCCACTGCCAAGAACCCACTCCCTGCAGAAAGGGAATCCAGATCTCTAGAAAGGTGGGGTAAAAAGGTATATACCTCGGCCACCCTAGCCATGAGGGCCTTAAACTGTCAGTTTCATATGATTAAATATCAACAGTTCCTGTTATCACAATTAAGGAACAAAATGTCTCAACCTGAACAACCAGATTTAAAGGAGTTACAGGATATGATGCATAGTGCAGAGCAAGTGGGTAAACACACTTTACAATGTGGTTATGATGCCCTAGAGGCTTCAAGTAGAGCGGCTGCTACGGGATCAGTCATTCGCAGACATGCTTGGCTTAGAGAACAAAACTTGCCTGATCATGTGAAAGCTAAACTTCTAGATGCTCCTTTACAAAAGGATGTGCTGTTTGGTACTAATGCTGAGGAGATATTACGGAAAATGGAAGAAAAGGCCAAATCCATGCAAACTGTCAAAACTTTTTTCCAGGTCCAACCACCACGTTTAGCAGAAATTGGCCTTCAAAGAACTGGTCCTTTCCAGCCACTGACAAGCCCCAAAGAGGTAGATACAGACGCACAAGGGGCAGAGAGCAATCACAAGGATCATATAGAGGACGACAATGGCAAACTCCAGCACCAAGAGGTGGCGAGGACAGTGCACAACAATACAGGAAGCAAACCCAATGACTCCCTCATTTCCATGCCAAGCACGTCTCAGCTGGCAGCACCTTTGGGAGGAAAGCTAGCATTATTTGCAAACAATTGGCATATTGTCACAACAGACAAATGGATCCTGGACATTATAAACAGAGGCTACAAATTTCATTTCCACACTCTTCCAAAAATGAAAGGCATGCCAAACCTGCCACAGAATCAAAGGGCAGAGGCACAACTACAAATTTCAAAGCTCTTAAGCATGAGAGCTATTCAAGAGGTACCTTCTCACGAACAAGGTCAAGGTTTTTATTCAAGGCTTTTTCTGGAACCAAGGAAAGGAACCGACTGGAGACCCATTTTGGACTTATCCATCCTAAATGCATTTCTACTCGTACCAAAATTCAAGATGCTCACATTACAGCAACTTCTTCCCATGCTGGGCAAGGAGTTTTGGCTGGTAACATTGGACCTCAAGGAGGCATACCTGCATGTCCCAATCAGACAAAGCTGCAGAAGATGCCTCAGATTTCTTGCAGGTTCAATCCACTATCAATTCTCTGCATTGCCCTTTGACATATCTACTGCACCCAGAGTATTCACAAAGTGCCTGGCATCAGTGATTGCCTACTGCAGACTTCAAGGGATACAAATTTACCCTTATTTGGACGACTGCCTGATCCAAGCGGACAGCAAGCACATACTTCTGGAACATCTGACATATGTGACACGGCTATTGCATGCTCTGGGATACACAATCAACAAAGAGAAATCAGGGCTAACACCATCTCAGAAAATAACCTTCCTGGGTGCCAACTTGGACACAAACACCCAGATGGCCTATCTTACGCCAGAAAAACAAGGGCAACTATCTTAGTACTTCAAAATACTAGCAAAAAGTACCAGGCTTACTGCAAGGAAAATCCTGCAGGCTCTGGGATTCATGGCATCTTGCATTCTTTTAATCCCATGTGCAAAGCTGCATATGAGGAAACTTCAATGGTACCTAAAAAACCTATGGTCTCAACACAGTCACAGTTTGGAAACAATACTACCAATAATCCCATGTTTGCAAAAGGAATTTCTATGGTGGGCCCAAGCATGTCAAACAAACACAGGCCTCCCATTCTGCAAGCCTCAAGCAGAGCAAACTATCACAACAGACGCCTCAGATTACGCTTGGGGGGCGCACATGACGGACAGGTGCATCCAGGGCAAATGGTCCCAAAAAGAAAAGCACCTCCACATCAATCAAAAAGAAATGCTAGCAGTAATAAATGCAATTACAGCTTTCAAGGACTTCCTGCATCCAGGACAATTACTCATAAGAACCGACAACACCACAGTAATGTGGTACATAAACAAACAAGGAGGAACGCATTCATACCCCTTGTGCAGACTAGCCATGACCCTTTGGAATTTGGCTCTGGAATGGCAAATCGAACTTCAAGCACAGTACCTGCCAGGATTGGAAAACACACTAGCAGACAAATTAAGCAGAAATATGACAGATCCACACGGATGGAAGTTACATCCGCAGGTGTTTGCAGAAATAACCCAAGTGTGGGGGAGGCCAGACATAGATCTTTTTGCCTCCCACAGGAATCATCAATTGGAAAAGTTTTGTTCGAGGACCTTTCATCCAAAGGCCTGGGGAGTGGACGCCCTTTCATTCAGTTGGACAGCATGGACAGTTTACGCATTCCCACCTCTGCCTCTTCTGCCCAAGGTACTTTTGAAAGAAAGAGCAGACAGACCGAAGATGATACCGATTGCTCCAGATTGGCCAAGGCAGCACTGGTACCCATTGCTGAGGAGCCTAACACATACTCCTCCCTGGTCCCTGCCTCTAATGCCACTTCTGCTGACTCAGCACAGTTACAAAACTCTCCACAGTCAGCTGAAAGCACTCAATCTCGCTGCATGGAAAATTCCTTAACACCACAACAGACCCTACTCTCCAAGGAGGTGCAGGATGTCATTTTGGAGGCCAGAAGACCATCTACTAGAAAAGCTTACTCCGCAAAATGGAAGCGGTTTTGTTCTTGGAATGCGAAAAAAGGCCAGGACCCTAGAAAACTGAACTTGCCTCAGGTATTACAGTATCTAGCTGAGCTGCTGAACAGTGGACTTTCATTTTCTTCCATAAAAATCCATGCCTCAGCTATTTCTGCAGAATACAACACGGATCCCCCTTTATTTTCTCACCCACTCTTACGACAGTTCCTCAGAGGGGCTAAGAATATTAGACCACCAAGGAAACAACCAATACCAGCCTGGGATCTTAATTACATACTAGAAAAATTAACATTGCCTCCTTTTGAACCAGCTGCCTTAACAGATTTGCAATATTTGTCCTGGAAAACTGCCTTCCTTCTGGCTATCACTTCAGCTCGTAGAGTTTCGGAATTACAGGCCCTCATGGTGGTGCAGCCCTTTCTCATTTTCCATCAGGACAGGGTCTCCCTTCGCACCAACCCATCATTTATGCCTAAAGTGGTATCTAGGGTAGCTTTAAATCAAGCCATACACCTTCCTACCTTTTACCCCAATCCTCAAAACAAAGGGGAAAGGCTGCTACATTCCTTAGACATCCATAGGCAGCTACGTTACTATTTGGACAGAACAAAGTCCTTCAGGAAGTCAGAACAACTCTTTGTGTCCTATGCTGTAGGGGCTCAAGGGAAGCCAGTTTCCAAGCAGACTATTTCAAAGTGGATAGGCCACTGCATACGGTTTTGTTATTCCTATCATGGGAAATCTGTTCCTACAGGTATCAGATCACACTCCACCAGGGCCACAGCTACCTCTACAGCCTTCCTCAGAGGAGTTCCTACCAAAGATATTCTGGAGGCAGCCACTTGGAGTTCTGTACATACATTCACAAAACACTACCACCTGCCTTTATATTCCAGAACAAGAGCAGGCTTTGCCACTGCTGTTTTGCAGGGCATTCTGGCTCAACCCAGTTCCGCCTAGTACCTACCACCCTGTGCGTAGCTTTGGGATTCTACCCATCTGTGATTACTGCAGCTGTATGCACTATGAACATAGTACAGTTTTGTACCTACCATAAATGTAGATGTTCGAGTGCTAATACAGCTGCAGTACAGGTTTCCCTCCCTCCTTCCCCACTTGGTAAAGGCATGGGGCCTAACAACCTCTTCATACAGCCTGACTTGGGTTATCCTTCTAAGGTTTATTTGCTTGCAACCACTGTTTTTGGATTATATTGCATTACATGTATACGCATATAAGCATAATTTATGTATTGCCTTCTTTCGGGGGGCACCTGACATCTGGGGCAAGAAAGACTGAAGAACATGGCGTCGGCTGTGTCTTATATACTCTGGCCTCACTGACGTCGGAAGAGAAAGCGACGACAACCGACGCCGGACCAAGACTTTGGAATTCGGCCGACCGAGGGACTGCCTGACGGCAGAAAACCCATCTGTGATTACTGCAGCTGTATTAGCACTCGAACATCTACATTTATGGTAGGTACAAAACTGTAGTTTCCTTAGAGGGGCAAAGAATTTGAGACCACCCAGGAGAGCTCCAACCCCAGCCTGAAATCTTAACTTTGTTTTTAAGAAACTCACTCTACCTCCTTTCGAGCCAGCTGCTACTGCAGACTTAACATTTCTTTCTTGGAAAACCGCTTTCCTTTTAGCAATCACTTCAGCAAGAAGGGTATCTGAATTGCAGGCCCTTATGGCAGTGGAGCCTTTCATCATCTTACATACGGACAGGGTGTCACTCAGAACCAATCCATCCTTCATGTCCAAGGTGGTATCCAGTGTGGCTCTTAATCAGTCCATTCATCTGCCAATCTTCCCAATCCACAGAACAAAGGGGAACGGATACTGCATTCCTTAGATGTGCACAGACAACTTAGATTCTTCTTGGGCAAGACTAAACCTCAAAGGAAATCTGAACTGTTGGTGGCATTTGCTGCATGGGCAGAGGGGAAACCATTTCTAAATGGATAGGCCTTTGCATTAATTTCCGCTATAAGCACCGTGGAAAACCTATCCCACAGGGGATCAGATCTCACTCCACCAGGGCTGCATCTACCTCTACAGCCTTTCTCAGAGGAGTCCCTACCAGGGACATCCTAGAAGCTGCTACCTGGAGTTCTGTACATACTTTCACCAAGCATAATCATTTGCCAATTTTCTCTAAATCCAGAGCTGGCTTTGCCACTGCAGTCTTGCAGGGCCTTATAGCTGGTCCTAATGCTATCTAAATTCCTCCTCCCAACAATAGCTTTGGGAATCTACCCAAATGTAATGACTGCAACAGTGAAACACGAAGAACATAGTACAGTCGAATACACTTACCATAAATGTAGATGTTTGAGTGTACTCACTGTTGCAGTCCTGGTTACCCTCCCTCCAGCCCCCTAACTTCTTTTGGTTATACCTCTGCTTTCCTTTAGTATGCTTAAAAGCTTTTTGATGTATTTGCTTTTTTGTTGGAGGTATATCATTGTATTTTTATATTTAATTGCTTCCCATTAGGGGGGCATTTGACATCTGGGGCAAGAAAAACTGAAGAATATTGTCCAGAGCAGAGAACGTACATTATAGAATCAGAGGGAGCAACTTTTAGGTGGAATCGGACACATTTGAGACAGATGTCCGAACCTATACCACAGCATATGGCCTGTGAGAATGATTCTTTATCTGAGTGAGTTGTCTGGTGTTCCAATTCCTGAGGAAGTTTCAAAAGACATTCCCGTTCCTATGATGATTCCAGGAGTTTCAGATATGAGTTGTGCACCGCAGACTGTCCTTGTTGCTAAATTTGGTCCCAACTGTTATGTGACTAGATTAGACCCTGTAGCAGATCTGAAACAACTTGGACATGGACATTTTGTTTCTAATGTACATAGTAATGCATGTCTATCTCTGATATTATTTTGTGTAAAGGGCAATCTTTTTAAGAGGGAAGATGTAGATCAGTGTGGTGTGTGTATACTTTTAATTAATTATACAATTATATATATTTTTATAGATTGTTTTTAGGGTTCTTGTACACAGACCTGAAGAAGTCTAGAAGGACTGAAGCGATCTTTGTTAACAATAGGTTATGAAAATAGAAATTGATTTTTACATGCAAAATGTATATGTATATATTTTTATATATTCATACATATTTTTTGATTGCCAAATGAACTAAGGTTGATATATTTCCAGCCATGTAGTATATTGTTTTGGATCAAATCACAGACTTAATAATCTGGTTAAATAAGGGGTACCACATCATTATAAATTTTATTTAAAGTACATAATGGTTATATTATTATGACAGCTACTAAGTAGGGCAGGACCAGTTCGAATGTCACACTGATGGGGGAAGGGATGTGAATTTAACATGTGTACCAATAACACTTTGTTTTATAGCACAATAAACCACTCGCATGCCTTATAAAAAGTATATATTTAAAAAGCTTGTGAGGAAATTACTTTGTTTTACTTGGATCACTGGTCTGTGTACTTAGTGAAGGATTTTCGACTGGAAACAGACTGCCTGCCTTACTTGGATTACTTTTGAATACTTAGTAATGCTGTGCAATTATATATTTTCTATTATTTTTCATTTTTTGTTTTATTTTGACTTAAGACGAGTTTAAGTTCACTTCTTCTACTACTATTGTCTGATTTGATTAATATACAGTGAGTACCTAGAAATATATGGACTGAAAATCTTCCACACAGAGAAGTTTCTTGCACTGTTTTATACTTTTAAGAAGCTGTTCAAGGGCTTGCACAAGTGTATAAATACTGAGCACACGCAAGCCTGACTGCCATTTTGTAGTTAGCCGTTGAGATGTATGTATATATGTAAGCTCTGATTGTTAGTTTGTTCATATTAATGATGCTGCTCTCCATCCTGATGTTTGTATGTATTAAAGCATCTGAACGAAACCCCAGGCTGCCTTGTTTATATGTATTGGAGATGAACGAGCAACAGTAAGGATTTCCACAATGTTTTTGTGCCAAATTGTAATACAAATGGTTTTAAACAGTGTGCAAGTTTAATAAAATTTAAGACCCTGGATGTTTAAAAACATCAGCTTTGTATACAACATAAAGGAAGTGAAGAAGTAAAACTTGTTTTAAGAAAAAGTAAACAATTTCCAGGTTTGTTTGAACTGAAAATGAAGGAAAAGTTGGAAAAATAAATGAAGTTACTGAAAAAAGAGGCAGTGGCAGAGAAACATGAAAATTGTTTTTCCTTGTATGGAAGAAGCAGTTGTACTTCTGACCCTTTACTTCCCCTTGTGAGTCACAAACCTAGCCATTAAGGTGCTTAAAATGGAAAATTCATCATCAACCCAGCCTTTTTTAAAAAAAATAAACAGCTGACCTCAGCATTGTCACTGTTACCAGAGATGCATAAAATAGATGTCCTTCAAGGATGCATCTGCAGTCCTTACAAATGGGTAGTCCTGTCGTCAGGCAGCCCTTCGGTCGGCCGGATTCCAAAGTCTGGGTCTGGCTTCGGCTGGTGTCGCGCTTCACCCGACGTCATAGCTGCAGTTTTTCGGGTATAAAGGCATCAGCCGACGCCATTTTCCTCAGTCTTTCTTGCCGCGTGGCGCCCGAAGCAGAAGCTGTTCGCAAGTGCCGGTCGGTCAGAACCAGAGATTACTACTACGGAATACTACTTCGAAGACTTCTAAAAAGCTAAGTACCCCGTTGGGGACTCTTTCTTGCCTCAGCCGATGTCAGAAAAAGTGAATAACTGTTTAACTTGTGGGAAACAAATACCTCATAAAGATTTCCACTCTTACTGCTTACCTTGTTTAGGCCCAGACCACGACGTAGCAGCTTGTCTAGCCTGTGCTTCTTTTAACCGACGGACGCTTAGACGTCGGTCGGAATTTGCAGAACAGTTTTTCGGCTCTGATTTTGCTTATATCATGCCGTCGGATCCTCCGACTTCACAAATAACCAAAAAACGCAGGGAAAAGGACCGACACTCGCGGTCCGCGGTTTCGGCCGAAACCGCGGTTAAGCCAACCACGAGTGTCTCTGTTTCGGCTGAAACCGAGCAAGCGGTTCTTCCCCCAGCCGAAAACATGCCTTCTACCGAGGCCTCTTATAACCTGGTGGAATCGGCTTCTGAAATCCAACCTGCAGTTGCAGTTTCTCAGGAATTATCAGACACTATCCCCTTGGATATTTCAACCCCTGCACGTGGAGCTGCTAGGCCTCCTGCAGCCATGTCTATTAAGGCCTTTGCCAGGGCTAAAGCAGCCAAAGCTTCAAAAACGGTGCCTGTCAAACCCCCCTCTCACAGGCCCAGCACCAGTTCCCATATGCTTTCTTTGGCTGAGGATCTCATTTCTTTAATTCGTGGATCCCAGCCTCATCCAGACAGGACCTCTCATCCACCTCCAGAGAAGAGGCCTAGAGCAGAGCCCCCAGAGCCAGTATCCACAGATGATTCCTCTGATGACTCAGAACATACAGACCCTCCTGAGGCTCCTTATTCCCCTTACGAAGACTCTGATGCTGAAGAGTCCATTCCTTCAGCCTCTCCACCTGAGGAATTTTCCTTTGGGGATACCTTGCATGCTATGAGGGAACAATTTCAGTGGCAGGGCCAAGATTTCTCAGACTCCAGTAAAAGGCTTAGAACCTTTCTACATTTGCCACAGCATAGGCCTTTAGCTATACCTCCAGTTCTTTCTGTTGTAGATGATGCATTTAATGATGCTTGCACTGCTCCTGATTCATTACCTCCGGCCCCTGCTAAGCCCGATAGGTTCTACAGGGTCCCGGACACTCATCACCATTTATACAAGGCTCCTTTTGCAGATCCAGAGACTATCTCCCAGGGCCCTAAAGCTGTAGCAACTACATCTACTAAAACCCCCCTCCTCTGAAAGGGAATCCAGGTCCTTAGAGATGGGGTAAAAATGTTTACACCTCTGCTACTTTGTCAGCTAGGGCTTTGAACTGCCAATTTCATATGATTCAATATCAAGAGTTTATGCTTGACCAGTTAACTAAAAAGCTGTCCTCTGAAGAATCTTTAGATAAGAAATATGTTCAGGAAATGGTACATAACATACAGCAGGTTAGTAACCATTCTCTAAAATGTGGCTATGATGCACTGGAGGCTTCCTTTAGATCAGCCATGACTGGCACAGTTATCAGGAGACATGCATGGTTGAAAGAGCAGGCATTACCAGTCCATGTCAAATCAAAGCTTTTGGATGCACCCATGGACAAAGTCAATTTATTTGGTTCCCCTGCACAGCAGGTACTAAAAAAGATGGAAGAGAAAGCGAAATCTGTACATACAGTGAAAGATTTCTTACAGATTCAACCTCCAAGGTTTAGCAGGAACTGGCCCTCCAAGAATTGGTCCTTTCCGGACTCCTCTAAGACACAGAGAGGCAGGAATAGGCGTTCAAGAGGCAGAAACCAATCCAGGGGTGCCTACAGGCACGGACACAGCCACCACCACTACAACAACACCATCACAGTGACTTGGCTGTGGCACCGCCTACCAGGGAACAACTGGAAGCACCCTTAGGCGGAAAACTAACCTTATTTTCAAAGAACTGGCATTGCATCACAAGGGAAAGATGGATTTTGCAAACTATAGACCAAGGTTACAGGTTCCATTTCCATACTCTACCAGGAAAGAGAGGAATGCCAAACCTACCACCTACTCAAAGGGCAGAAGCTCTAAAGCAAATATCTCAATTATTAAGAATGAGAGCTGTGGAAAAGGTACCATCTATGGAACAAGGAAAGGGATTTTACTCCAGACTCTTCCTGGTACCAAGAAAAGAGAGCAAATGGAGGCCCATTCTCGACCTGTCCGCTTTAAACACATTCCTCATTGTTCCAAAATTCAAAATGCTGACCCTACAGCAGCTTCTTCCCATGCTGGGCAAAGAGTCTTGGCTGGTAACTCTAGATCTCAAGGAGGCATACCTGCACGTCCCCATACGACCAATTTGCAGAAGATACCTCAGATTTCTTGCAGGATCCAGAGCATTATCAATTCTCAGCATTGCCCTTTGGCTTATCTACTGCACCCAGAGTGTTCACGAAATGCCTGGCATCAGTAATTGCTCATTGCAGACTTCAGGGGATCCAAATTTATCCCTACCTGGACGACTGCCTGATACAAGCGGACAACAAAAGCAAGCTAACAGAAGACTTACAAAGAGTCATTTACCTGCTGCAAGCTCTGGGATATACAGTCAATATAAAAAAGTCAAGGCTGATTCCATCCCAAAGAATAACCTTTCTGGGTGCAGAGCTGGACACATCAAAACAAATGGCATTCCTAACTGCAGAAAAGAAAGAGCAACTACCTCTCTACTTCTTGGCATTAACAAAGCAGAACCATCTAACTGCAAGAAAAGTACTGCAAGCCCTAGGCGTCATGGCATCCTGCATAATTCTGGTCCCTCATGCCAGACTGCATATGAGAAAGCTACAGTGGTACCTAAAGAATTTGTGGTCCCAACACAAGCACAGCCTAGAAACCAAAATTCCAATAATCCCATGCCTGAAGCAAGAGTTCCTATGGTGGGCTCAGGCCTGTCAATCAAACACAGGATTGCCCTTCTGCAACAGTCAACCAAGCCAAACCATCACGACAGATGCCTCAGACTTCGGTTGGGGGGCACACATGCTGGGCAAGTGCATACAAGGCTTATGGACTCAAGACCAGCTGCGCCTGCACATAAATCTAAAAGAAATGCTGGCAGTAAAATTGGCAATCCAGTCATTCAGACCATTTCTCCAAGAAGGTCAGTTGATAAGGACAGACAACACCACAGTTATGTGGTACATCAACAAACAGGGAGGCACACATTCATATCCTCTATGCCGGCTGGCACTGGACCTATGGGATGTGGCTCTGAGCTACAACATTCAGTTACAAGCAATTTTTGTACCGGGAAAAGAAAACATTCTAGCAGACATATTAAGCAGAACTACCACAGATGCCCACGAATGGATGCTGCATCCGGACATCTTCAAAGCCATCACAAGAGAATGGGGATTACCACAAATAGACTTATTTGCATCCCCACTCAATCACCAGCAAAAGAAATTCTGCACAAGGACGTACCACCCACTTGCTTGGAAGGTGGACTCCCTATCTTTCAGTTGGAAAAACCTGACAAGCATACGCATTCCCACCACTTCCTTTGATGCACAAGGTGCTTTTGAAGATCAAAGAGGAACGTCCAAGGATCATTCTGATAGCTCCAGACTGGCCAAGACAACATTGGTACCCATTGCTGAGGAGCATGTATCGGGAACAAATATGGGCACTACCCCTGATCCCATTGCTGTTAACACAGAACAACTACAACATCCTGCATCCAAACCTGAAAACTCTACAGCTAACTGCCTGGAACATTACATAAGAACAATTAACCCAAATTTATCCCAAAGGGTTAAAGACATAATCCTTGAGGCTCGTAGACCTTCAACAAGAAAGAATTATGCAGCAAAATGGAAAAGATATCTCATTTGGAGTACTGCAAAGGGAGAAGATGTGGCACTGGTAAACATAGCCAACATCCTGGAGTACTTGGCAGAGCTCTTCCATACAGGCCTGTCTTATTCTTCCATCAAGATACATGCATCAGCTATTTCAGCAGAATACAGCTTGGATCCTCCTGTCTTCTCACATCCTCTGCTCAGACAGTTTCTGAGAGGAATTAAAAATGTAAAACCTCCCAGGAAACCACCATTGCCAGCATGGGACTTGAACTTTGTGCTAGAAAAATTGACACTTCCTCCTTTCGAACCAGCTGCAACAGCAGAATTTCAATACTTATCCTGGAAGACTGCTTTCCTGCTGGCAATCACCTCAGCAAGAAGGGTCTCTGAACTACAGGCATTAATGGCAGTGCAACCCTTCCTGATCTTCCATCAAGATAGTGTCCATGAGAACAAATCCTACATTTATGCCTAAGGTGGTATCCAGAGTGTCTTTAAATCAGGCTATCCACCTACCTACATTCTTCCCCAACCCACAGAACAGGGGAGAAAGACTGTTGCATACCTTGGATGTACATAGACAATTACGCTACTACCTGGACAGGACCAAGTCCAATAGAAAAACTGACCAGCTTCTGGTAGCATATGCAACAGGGAAGGAAGGAAAACCAATTTCAAAACAGACAATCTCCAAATGGATAGAAAATTGCATTAGATTTTGTTACTCCTACCATGGAAAGAAAACTCCAGAGAACATCAGGCCTCACTCCACAAGGGCTACAGCCACTACCACAGCTTTCTTACGAGGAGTGGCTACCAAGGACATTATAGAGGCTGCTACTTGGACCTCCGTGCATACATTTGCCAAGCGTTACAATTTACCTTTATACTCCAGATCCCGAGCAGGTTTTGCCACTGCTGTTTTGCAAGGGATCCTAACTACACCATAATCTCTCCTTTTTTCCTCCTCCCCTAGTTTAGCTATGGTATTCTACCCATTTGTAAGGACTGCAGATGCATCCTTGAAGGACATAGTACAGTTTTGTACCTACCGTAAATGTAGATGTCCGATAGGAATGCATCTGCAGTCAGGATTACCCACCCTCCTTCCCCTCTGTGGTACTCCTAGGGTATTTGCCATCCTTCAGCTAGCTTGGGGGGGATCTATTATGGTGTATTTGTTTGTATATATGTACATACATGCTTATTTTATGTGTTTGCTCTCTACTGTTTGGAAACATTGGCATTTATCCAAATTTAGCCATCCAAGAGGGCACCTGGCATCTGGGGCAAGAAACACTGAGGAAAATGGCGTCGGCTGATGCCTTTATACCCGAAAAACTGCAGCTATGACGTCGGGTGAAGCGCGACACCAGCCGAAGCCAGACCCAGACTTTGGAATCCGGCCGACCGAAGGGCTGCCTGACGACAGGACTACCCATTTGTAAGGACTGCAGATGCATTCCTATCGGACATCTACATTTATGGTAGGTACAAAACTGTACTTTATCCAGGTCTAGCAGCCCCCTTGACCAGAGCAGGACACTTGAGTGTTCAAGTGTGAAGATTCTTAACTATTAACTGAAGCGTTTACTTTCGAATGGAGGAGTACTGCTGCCACCAGTGTGATTAACTTTGACTTGCAGTTGCTACAGCTTTTAGCTTCCTGAGCCTTTTGATGATCAAATATTTTCAAGGAAATATTTCAGCATAATGAAGAAAAATGTAAAATCCCAATAATCTTTCCTGTTAACTTTCTGTCCCTTTTGTGGTTTGTATTAGGCAAGCACATTCATTTCTGCCTTTGATTTGGGAAAGTAAAAGAAATGGAAAAAGGATTGCTTCAATTTCTTCTCATGAAGAGGAAGACGTCAGTCAATGCTTTAAGATTGTGATGGCACAACTTCTAATTCCTCTTATTTCTCCCCTAATCCTCCTAAAAGATGCTACTTTTGAGAAAACATATGTGGGAAATTTTTGATGATCTTATCTCCCAAAAGGCAATACTTTGAAATAAGGGTAAAAAAGTGGTCTTGTGTTCTTTTGTATATCTAAATATCTCAAACTGTCAATGTCCAGATGTACAGTATCGAGTGCATAAAAAGCACAATTTCTAATTTTTTTTTGTTGAGTCCTCATCTCATCTTCACTTCATTTTCTTCTGTCCTTTTAATCTCTTTCTCCCCACCAGTTGTACTTGGTCTATATTCTGCTTTCGTGCTCATGTGACCTTCTCTAACTTTTTCTTTTAAGGTTATTAGAAAGGTTGGTTTCAGGAAGCAACAATCTGCCACAACTGAACCTCCCTTTTTAAATTAGGCAGACTTCCAATGCCATTCATCCAGCAGAGTTCCCAGTTCTCCCAAACCACCTCTGCCTCAAGGACTGCTTTAGCACTCTTCTGCAGTTAATGTATGTCCTAAGTTTAATGTAGGCAACAGCCTGCTGTCTCTCTTCATTTTGTCTTATGTTCTGTTCATCAATTCATTCCCTGTACAAAGCAGCATACACTAGTTCCTTGAAACGTAGTCCCAAATGTTATGTCCATGTCTTAAATTTAAACAGCCAACAATAAGTACTAACTTTTGGCCCAGTACATCTCAAAACCTGCTTCAGGTCCCCAGTCCAGCAAATTTGCAGTGGAAACGTACTGTATTGATAGTTTTTTTCTCTACCCAGCTTCTCTTACAAGGTCCTTCCCACTCCATTCCCCTACCCTACCCACAAATCTCACCCACCCCCTCTACGTCTACACTTGTATGCCTCAACTCCTCCCCATGACACAGTCCTTCCTCTCATAGCCAGTAAAATTTCACCTCACATATATACACCTAACTAATGAACAACACCCTGTTATAAACTATGTACTTCCCTCCCCACCACTACATCATCGTACTAAGCTCTCTCCTGTCTGCCCTCATTTCATCATAACTGTTCTTTCCTTTTTTGTTACCTTCTTTCTTTACTTGTGCTTCACTACCCTGCTAACATCCTGACTTTTGACTTGCATAATATAGTCGTCCACACCATACTCTCGTTTTACATACCCTAATAACCTCCATTTCTTAAAATACTATCTTAACTTCTCCTTACAAAGCCTCCTACACTAACTACCCCTACCTTTCTCAGTTACTTTGATATGTCCCTGTCTGTCTACCCTTAACCCACTCGTATTCCAAAAAGTCACATACTCTCAACTGAAAAACATACCTACCCCACTAAATTCTATCCTTGTAAAATAACATACATCTTTGCCAACTTACTGTACCACACCAGACCTCTCTAAAGTAATTCTCTGCAGTCATATCCACCCTAATCTTGGCCCCAACTCTCCTCTCACCCCCTTCATCTCATTCCCAGCCCCTTTAATTGCCCCCTTCAACTCTTATACTTTAAATATCATCACACTTAACTTTCAGAGGATCTGCAACAAAATCGCAAAATTCCATTCCTATCACATAACACTACTGACATTCTAGCCGCCGTAGATACCTGGCGTAAACCCAACATTAAAGACTTGGAAATCCTCCCTCCTGGTTATAACTGTAATAGAGCTGACAGGATCCACAAGAAAGCTGGAGGACTAGCACTCTTCTATGTCAACTCATTTAATATTACTCCCTATTCAAAACCCATCCTTCAGTTTCCTAATGCAGAACTTCTTATCCCTTCCCTAAAAATCAACAATACCAAAACTCTGTCTCTCAGTAATTTATATCCCACCAGAACTAAACATCCCTATTTTAGAAGATGTATTGTATTGGATTTCAAATGCTATACAAAATGAAAGTATCACCTTAGGAGACATCATCATCAACTGGCAGAACCTCATCTGCAAATTCCCTACCTTTAGTATATATCTGCTTAACTTCACCCAACTCATCACCTTCCCCACTAGATTTACTAATAAGTCATGGCTCCAAACTTGACTGGATTGTAGTTTCTGACCCCACCAAATTTTCTAATGCCAGCATCCTTCCATATATTTTAAGCAACCATCTACCTGCCTTCGCTGTTGGAACATTCTCCTACTCCCTTAAAGATCATCAGTACAAAACTATTCAGAATATGACTAACTTTGGCCAACACTTTCTCAACACACTAAAAAACATAAACTGGTCCAGCCTCAAAACCATTCCTCTAGACGAAGCAGTCATCCACGTCTATACAACTTTCCCGGACATTCTTGGCCATCTGGTACCCCTACGCAGGAAAAGAATCAAAAGCAACTTTGCTCCTTTGCTGTCCTTGTTGGCGTGAATGACTTAAGACTTACCTTTCTGGACTATATGAACAGAGACATGACTGAGCTTTCAGACCGAGTCTCGGGCAGGTATGTCCCTAGCCTTAAGCAGCATTTTACCTTCACCTAGGATGGTACCTTATTACAATCAGAAAATGATTTTCAATAATTGGCTTAGTTTCTTGTGGCATTCTATGGAGATCCAGTATCTGTCAGCCTGAAATGACATGTTTGACAGACATTGATACTTTGCCAGAGATGGTCTTTATCTGTCACCCATGGGATTTTGGCTACTGGCTAAGGCTTTTGCCACGTCCATAGTGCCTTTTTAGGCAATGTGTCAAGGACAAAATTCCTGATGTAAAAACTCAGTCTAAAAACAACCTCAAGGTTATGCTTCCAAGCGCCAAGAGTGTTGACATGAAACTGTACTTACTGGAAGCAGTCCTCACCTTGGAAGATGCAGACATTTGTGCAGTCATGGAGACCTGGTTCATGGTTGTAGAGAGCACCCCAGCTGTACAGGGTTACACCTCCTTCCACGTGTTCAGACCACAAACTGAAGGCATGAAAATGAAAGGAGGTGGTGTATCAAAATTCATTAAAGATGAATTCAGCTCCAGATTGGTTAAACAGTATGATTCCATGGAGATACTTCAGGTGCAGTTAAATGTTGGTAGGACCTATTTAATTCATTGTCGACTACAGGACCCCTTCTGTAAATCAGGACACCCACTCTGCCTATTTGGATCTACTTGAGTCTATCAAGATACATTGGAACACCATAGTTTTGGGTGACTTTAACTACCCATCCATTGACTGGGCAGACTACTCGTGCTCAAACGTACTTGCCCAAAGTTTCCTCGACTTCATTAACTCCAATGCCCTGGACCCAGTTGGTTGACCCCACACAAGGGGTGCCAACATCGTTGTTCTGGTGCATACTAATATGGGGGACAACTATAGCACACCTACTGTGAGATCCCCCCTGGTGAGATCTGACCACACATCAGTCTTATTCAAAATAACACCTGACCCCCCCCCAGCAGCAACTAAACTAAAGAAACTTCTCCAAAGCAGATTATAACCTCTTTATGAAATGGTATAAATAGCTTCACTGCACCTCCCCTTCAGATGGAACTTGCAACTATGCGAAGTTCTACACCTATGCTTTATACAAACACCTGTATAATTGCATTGACTCGGCTGTACCTGGTCATAGAATCTCCAAATGATGTCGACATCCTTCAAGATGGCCTTGCACAAACAAATGATTGGTGCCAATGTCTTGGCCTTCAACTCAATGCAAAAATGTATCACCCCTTTCGGTAAGAGCAATGTTCCTATTAACTACCACATCAATAGCAGGACCCTAAGTACGCACTCAGTGGTTAGAGACCTGGGCACACAGGTTGACAGCAGCCTTACCTTTGATCACCATGTTGCCACAGTGGTAAAAAAGGCATTCTATGTTGCTCATCTCATGAGTAAGGGAATTGCCTCCAAAAAAAGAAATTGCAACATCCCTATACTCTTCCGTCATCAGGCTAATAGAGTACAATGCCTACTTTTGGCATGTACCTTTCCATACACCTCTCAAGGAAGATTCAAGGTCTTCAGCATATGTTCTTTGTGGATTGTCTGAAATCATTGTCAGTTTATTCTGTTTCATCCAGATTACTCAAAGGCGATCTCTTCCTTCCATATAAGGCAATTTCTGACTCTGCTTTATTGGAAATGGTGCATATCCAAAAGTCGAATGGTATATGGGCTATTCACTCTAAAGACCTTAACCTGGTATGTGACATTAATAGAACCTGTTGGAGGGACATATATTTGTCTCCCAGAAGTTACCACACCTTTGGAACAGAATCCCACTTCATGTCAAACAGAGCACCTCATTGGCCGTCTTCAGACGCAATCTGGAGGATTGGATGGTTAACTGTAAATTCACTGTGGGGTTTCCACCTGTTTAACTCTTGGATGGAGGCAATAGGTGCTGATCGTGAAAATAAGAGTAGAACTTGGCTAGGCTTTTAAAGGCCTTAGGACCATAAGCCTAGTAGCTTCCTATGATCCGAAAGAACTAATAAGAATCCGAGTCAGGCTCTGGAAACTCTGCCACACGTCCAAATCCCCCTCAGACCTAATAAAGTTTAGACAACTTCATAACCAGACAAAAATGTATAAGTAAAGACAAAAGTGACTTGTGTCTAACATTATAATCTGCTAACAAGCAAAATTGTAAAAAATTCTGGTTCACCATTTTATCACTTCTCAATCCCAGTAAAAACAAACCCCAGTAAAAACGAACCCCACCACTCTTCCTGACAAAACCTTTACACAGCCAACCTCTTCAACAACCACTTCATTGAATGTGTACGGAATGTCACTCCAAACACATCATCTCTTCCCACTACTACACTTAACTCACCATTATCCCAATCCCCCACTCAAGATCCACTACCTCCTCTTGTCTCTCACCATCCCACCACACTCCTTGCTCCCTCAACTTCACCAACTTTCTCCCTCAACTTCACCAACTTTCTCCCTACAACCTGTCTCTAAAAGTACAGTTAAGAAGTTCCTTCTCAAACTCAAATCCTGGTCTGACTCTCCAGATAACCTTCCAGTAGGACATCCCAAAATGACAGCAGAAGCTATTCCATATTCTTCATCTCTTCTCATTAACAGATCAATCCTAGAATCTTGCGTCCCAACACTCCTGTAAAAAAAAAACAAAAAAAAAACTGTATTATACCATTACAGAAAGGTGGCAACTCCACTCCACTGAAATGTCAATCTGCCAACCTATTGCCCTACTGTCATCTATCTCTAAACTCCTCAAAAGAATGTATTCATTCACAACTATTCCACTATCTCCTTAAGAATTAACTCCTTACTTCTACACCGCATGGCTTTAAGCCAGGTCATAGTACTAATACGGCTGTACTGTCCTTCACTGACACAGTAAATAAAGCACATGACTCTGGCAAACTTGTCTCCTTACTGTTCCTTGACCTATCTCAGGCTTTCAACACTGTTCCTCATAATTTTCTTATACAAAAGCTCAATGACCTAGGAGTATCCTCTCCCTCCACCAGGTGGTTCACTAGCTACCCATCAAATAGACAGCAGGCAGTTAAATGGCTAGGACTCCTTCTCCTCATTCCAGAACACCTCTGCTGGAATTCCCCAAGCCCTGTATCCTTGTCCCCCTTTTTTTGTTCACTATTTTTACAAATGATCTACATGCCTCTTCCCAACAGAGTACACTCGTACAATATGCTGATGACTTAGCTGTCATCTGCTCATCTAACTAAATCACCCAAGCCACTTTTACATCTTTTGAATGCTGGCTTACCAGTAATCAGCTGCTACTTACCCCTCCAAAACTAAACTACTTTTCATCCCCAAAACATACTCTCTAAATAAAAGCCAATTTACTGTTCTCTCACAGAACAGCACAATTACTGAATTTGTTCCCTGTGCCAATCTGCTAGGTGTCACCATTGATGAACAGTTCAAGTTTGACCTGCATATTCAAAATAGTGTTAAGAAAACACACCAGAAACTTGGAATTCTCTGCTGGTGCAGACATTTTCTAAACTCTCCCACTAAACACGCACTAGCCACTGCATACCTTCTACTCACACTGTTCACACTGTTATATGGTGCCCCAGTGCTTACAAACTAGCTTAAGATCTAAGCTTGAAACTTGATAAATAAAACTGCTAAATTTTCCACAGATGCAAAATACTCCACACATCACTGTATACCCCTCCACATACTCAATTGGCTTTAACTTCCACAATACCTTACCTTCGTACAGCTTAAAATGCCACATAAAATCATTCATAGACCCATGGCCTGCTCAGCTCTTAATACTGTCTTTCATAGCTACATACCTAACCCATCAATCAGATCAGAAAACAAGCAACTTTTAATGGAACATCGTCCCAGGAAGTCAGCCGGGCAAAGTCTTTACTCCTTCTCCATCGCTAAAATCTGGGATACCCTTCCCTTAATTATCAGAGCCAACCCACATACACGTTCTTTAAACTCTCAGTTAAGGAAGATCTCTCCAAATGTTGGATTTGCCCCTGCTCAACCCCAGGCTGATAACATTTACAATTTCATGACACTTCCACCACTTAACTCTTGTTACTCACTTTTCTAACTTTCTTCCTATTCCTTTTATCAATCTTTCTGTCTCCTCCCCTGTTCTTACTATTACAGCCTTTCCCTTTTCTCCCATATAGCTACCATTACCCCTGCACTATATCTTTTGGATAACTACCTCTAGATGTAAAGACATGCTAATCCTATGTATTATATGGAGAGTACACTTGTATTATCCTGTGCTTGTAGTGGAAGATTATATTTTGTGCTAATGTTACTTTGATAATGTTTGTGATCTTCACTCCAATGCTAATCTGAATGATGTTCATCGTGCATACAGCTGCAGTAATCACAGATGGGTTTTCAGCCGTCAGGCGGTCCCTCGGTCGGCCGAATTCCAAAGTCTTGGTCCAGCGTCGGTTGTCGTCGCTTACTTTTCTGACGTCAGTAAGGCCAGAGTATATAAGACACAGCCGACGCCATGTTCTTCAGTCTTTTTTGCCACGCGGTGCCCGAAGCAGAAGCAGTTCGCAAGTGCCGGTTGGCCAGCTCCTGAATTACGAAAAAAAAAAAAATTGGAACCGAAGTCTTCTTTAAAGCTAAGTACCCCGTTGGGGAAACTTTTCTTGCCTCAGACCGATGTCAGAAAAAGTTAATAATTGTATTTCTTGTGGGAAGCAAATACCGCATAAGGATTTCCATTCCCGTTGCATACCTTGTTTGGGCCCAGACCACGACGTCTCGGGCTGTCGCTTTTGCGCTACCTTCAATAAACGCACTATCAAGCATCGGGCGGAGTTCGCCCAACACTACTTTGGTAAAGCTTTTTGATTATAAGATGTCGTCGGACACTCAGACTACCGTTTTGTCCAAAAAACGCAAGGAAAAGGACCGACACGCGAGACCCGCGGTCCCCGCCGACACCACGCCAAAACAGGCTACACGTGGTCCGGTTCTCAGCGAGACGCCTTTGCAGTCCCTGACTACCGACGACACTCCTTTGGCGGTGTTCTCTATACCCGAGACCGCTGGGTCCTCGGTCCTTTCCCAGACTACAACCGAAGCCCCTGCTAATGTCGAGCCTGCTAATGTGGACAGGTCCACCTCCACCCATGGTGTATTTAGGCCCTCATCTTCTTTTTCAATAAAGGCTTTTACTAAATCCAAAGCAGCCAGGCATCCCACGAGGCCTGTTGCACAGGGCCCATCTCCTGGACCCATGCCTAAGAAACAGATGCTTAAAATGGCTGAGGATTTAATTACTCTTATCAGAGGTTCTCAGCCCCCTCCTGACAAGAGACCCAGAGTGGAGGAAGAATCTCCCTCTTCTGATCAGGGATCCATTTTATCAGAACATTCTGATGCAGAGGAACACTCTTACTCCCCTTTTGAGGATTCGGATACAGAACAGTCCATTCCTTCTGTATCCCCTCCTGAGGATTTTTCTTTTGGGGAAACCTTGCACACTTTGAGGGAACACTTCCATTGGGAAGGCCAAGACTTCTCAGATTCCAAGAAAAGACTTGGGGAATTTCTTTGGTTACCTCAGCACAGACCTCTGGCTATACCCCCTGTTTTGGATGTACTGGATGATGTCTATTCGGAGGCTTGCCTTAACCCTGATTCTCTGCCTCCTGCACCAGTAAAACCTGATAGGTATTACAGAGTACCCAGCTCTCACCAATTTCTCTACAAAGGCCATAATGCTGACCCTGAAACCATTTCACAAGGCCCCAAGGGATTAAAGGCCTCCACTGCCAAGAACCCACTCCTGCAGAAAGGGAATCCAGATCTCTAGAAAGGTGGGGTAAAAAGGTATATACCTCGGCCACCCTAGCCATGAGGGCCTTAAACTGTCAGTTTCATATGATTAAATATCAACAGTACCTGTTATTACAATTAAGGAACAAAATGTCTCAACCTGAACAACCAGATTTAAGAGTTACAGGATATGATGCATAGTGCGGAGCAAGTGGGTAAACACACCTTACAATGTGGTTATGATGCCCTAGAGGCTTCCAGTAGAGCGGCTGCTACAGGATCAGTTATTCGCAGACATGCTTGGCTTAGGGAACAAAATTTACCTGATCATGTGAAAGCTAAACTTCTTGATGCTCCTTTACAAAAGGATGTATTATTTGGTACTAATGCTGAGGACATACTACGGAAAATGGAAGAAAAAGCCAAATCTATGCAAACTGTTAAGGCTTTCTTACAGGTCCAACCACCACGTTTTAGCAGAAATTGGCCTTCAAAAAACTGGTCCTTTCCAGCCACTGACAAGCCCCAAAGAGGCAGATACAGACGCACAAGGGGCATAGGGCAATCACAAGGATCATATAGAGGCAGACAATGGCAATCTCCAGCACCAAGAGGTGGTGAAGACAGTGCACAACAATACAGGAAGCAAACCCAATGACTCCCTCATTTCCATGCCAAGCAAGTCTCAGCTGACAGCACCTTTGGGAGGGAAACTAGCATTATTTGCAAGCAATTGGCATATTGTCACAACAGACAAATGGATACTGGACATTATAAACAGGCTACAAATTTCAATTTCACACTCTTCCAAAAATGAGAGGCATGCCAAACCTGCCACAAAATCAAAGGGCAGAGGCACAACTGCAAATTTCAAAGTCATAAACATGAGAGCTGTACAAGAGGTGCCTACACTCCAACAAGGTCAAGGTTTTTATTCAAGACTTTTTCTGGTACCAAGAAAAGGAACCGACTGGAGACCCATTTTGGACTTATCCATCCTAAACACATTCCTACTCGTGCCAAAATTCAAGATGCTCACATTACAGCAACTTCTTCCCATGCTGGGCAAGGAGTTTTGGCTGGTAACATTGGACCTCAAGGAGGCATACCTGCATGTCCCAATCAGACAAAGCTGCAGAAGATACCTCAGATTTCTTGCAGGTTCAATCCACTATCAATTCTCTGCATTGCCCTTTGGCTTATCTACTGCCCAGAGTATTCACAAAGTGCCTGGCATCAGTGATTGCCTACTGCAGACTTCAAGGGATACAAATTTACCCTTATCTGGACGACTGATCCAAGCGGACAGCAAACGCATACTACTGGAACATCTGGCTTATGTGACACGGTTACTGCTTTCTCTGGGATATACCATCAACAAGGAGAAATCAAGACTAACACCATCTCAGAAAATAACCTTCCTGGGTGCCAACTTGGACACAAACACCCAGATGGCATATCTTACGCCAGAAAAACAAGGGCAACTATCTTAGTACTTCAAAACACTAGCAAAAAGTACCAGGCTTACTGCAAGGAAAATCCTGCAGGCTCTGGGATTCATGGCATCTTGCATTCTTCTAATCCCATGTGCAAAGCTGCATATGAGGAAACTTCAATGGTACCTAAAAAATCTATGGTCTCAACACAGTCACAGTTTGGAAGCAATTATACCAATAATTCCATGTTTGCAAAAGGAATTTCTATGGTGGGCCCAAGCATGTCAAGTAAACACAGGCCTTCCATTCTGCAAGCCTCAAGCAAAACAAGTCATAACCACAGACGCCTCAGATTACACCTGGGGGGCGCACATGAAGGACAGGTGCATTCAGGGCAGATGGTCCCAAAAGGAAAAGCACCTTCACATCAATCAAAAAGAAATGCTAGCAGTGATAAATGCAATTACAGCTTTCAAGGACTTCCTGCATCCAGGACAATTACTGATAAGAACAGACAACACCACAGTAATGTGGTACATAAACAAACAAGGAGGAACACATTCATACCCCTTGTGCAGACTAGCCATGACTCTTTGGAACTTGGCTCTGGAAAGACAAATCGAACTTCAAGCACAGTACTTGCCAGGACTGGAAAACACACTGGCAGACACTCTAAGCAGAAATATGACAGATCCACACGAATGGAAGTTACATCCTCAGGTGTTTACAGAAATAATCCAAGCGTGGGGGAGGCCAGACATAGATCTTTTTGCCTCCCACAGGAACCATCAACTGAAAAAGTTTTGTTCAAGGACCTTTCATCCAAAGGCCTGGAAAGTGGACGCCCTTTCATTCAGTTGGACACAGTTTATGCATTCCCACCTCTGCCCCTTCTGCCCAAGGTGCTTTTGAAAGCAGGAACAGACAAACCGAGGATGATACTGATTGCTCCAGATTGGCCAAGGCAACACTGGTATCCACTCCTGAGGAGCCTAACACATACTCCTCCCTGGTCCCTGCCTCTAATGCCTCTCCTACTGACTCAGAACAGCTACAAAACTCTTCACAGTCAGCTGAAAACACTCAACCTCGCTGCATGGAAAATTCCTTGACACCACAACAGTCCCTACTCTCCAAGGAGGTGCAGGATGTCATTTTGGAGGCCAGAAGACCATCTACTAGAAAAGCTTACTCTGCAAAATGGAAGCGGTTTTGCTGTTGGAATGAGAAAAGAGGCCAGGACCCTAGAAAATTGAACTTGCCTCAGGTTTTACAGTACCTAGCTGAACTGCTGAACAGTGGACTTTCATTTTCTTCCATAAAAATACATGCCTCAGCCATTTCTGCAGAATTCAGCACGGATCCTCCTTTATTCTCTCACCCACTCTTACGACAGTTCCTCAGAGGGGCTAAGAATATAAGACCTCCAAGGAAGCAACCAATACCAGCCTGGGACCTTAATTACATACTAGAAAAATTAACATTGCCTCCCTTTGAACCTGCTGCCTCAACAGATCTGCAACATTTGTCCTGGAAAACAGCTTTCCTTCTGGCCATCACTTCAGCTCGTAGGGTTTCTGAACTACAGGCCCTCATGGCGGTGCAGCCCTTCCTCATCTTCCTTCAGGACAGGGTTTCCCTTCGTACCAACCCATCTTTTATGCCAAAAGTGGTATCCAGGGTAGCCTTAAATCAAGCCGTACACCTACCTACCTTTTATCCTAACCCTCAAAACAAAGGGGAGAGGCTGCTTCACACTTTAGACATCCATAGGCAGCTACGTTATTATTTGGACAGAACAAAGTCCTTCAGGAAATCAGAACATCTTTTTGTGTCCTATGCCGTAGGGGCTCAAGGGAAACCAGTTACCAAACAGACCATTTCCAAGTGGATTGGCCACTGCATACGGTTTTGTTATTCCTATCATGGGAAATCTGTCCCTACTGGTATTAGATCTCACTCCACCAGGGCCACAGCCACCTCTACAGCCTTCCTCAGAGGCGTTCCTACTAAGGATATTTTGGAGGCAGCCACTTGGAGTTCTGTACATACCTTCACAAAACACTACCACCTACCCTTATATTCCAGAACAAGAGCAGGCTTTGCCACTGCTGTTTTGCAGGGCATTCTGGCTCAACCCAGTTCCTCATAGTACCTACCACCCTATGCATAGCTTTGGGACTCTACCCATCTGTGATTACTGCAGCTGTATGCACGATGAACATAGTACAGTTTTGTACCTACCATAAATGTAGATGTTAGAGTGCTAATACAGCTGCAGTACAGGTTTCCCTCCCTCCTTCCCCACTTGGTAAAGGCATGGGGCCTAACAACCTCTTCATACCACCTGACTGGGTTATCCTGCTATGTTTTATTTGCTTGCTTACACTGATTTTGCATTACATTGCATTGCCTCCATATGTAGATAAGCCTTATTTATGTATTGCCTTCCTTTTGGGGGCACCTGACATCTGGGGCAAGAAAGACTGAAGAACATGGCGTCAGCTGTGTCTTATATACTCTGGCCTTACTGACGTCAGAAGAGTAAGCGACGACAACCGACGCCGGACCAAGACTTTGGAATTCGGCCGACCGAGGGACCGCCTGGCGGCTGAAAACCCATCTGTGATTACTGCAGCTGTATTAGCACTCGAACATCTACATTTATGGTAGGTACAAAACTGTACTTTCCTGTTCATTTATAATCAGGTGTCTTACTTAATGGAGCTTTTCTCCCTTGGCCTCCACTGAAAATGAATTGATGTTCTTAGTGTTTCACTGTTGCAGTCATTACATTTGGGTAATCCTGCTGGCAGGTTGCCCTCAATCGGCCTGAATTCCAAAGTCTTGGGTCTTGCGTCGGCTGTCGTCACCCCTTCCCTGTCGTCAGGGGTATAAAAGAAGTAGCTGACGCCATTTTCTTTAGTCTTTCTTGCCGTGTGGTGCCCGAAGCAGAAGCAGTTTGCAAGTGCCAGTCGGCTGACTCCTGAGATTTTCGAGTTCGAATTTCAGATCCGAAGTCTTCTATAAAGCGAAGTACCCTGTTGGGGAAACTTTTTTCGTGCTCCAGAACCGATGTCAGAAAAAGTTAATAATTGTATTTCTTGTGGGAAGCAAATACCTCCTAAGGACTTTAATTCTTACTGTATTCCTTGCCTAGGCCCTGATCATAACTTTCTGGGTTGTCGGTTTTGTGCTAGAGTTAACCAACGGACTATTAAGCGTTGGTATGATTTTGCTTTAAACTACTTTGGATGCAGGTTTAATTATCCAGAAATGTCGTCGGAAAGCCATCCGACTACCGGAGTTCACAAAAAACGCAACGAAAAAGAAAGGCAGCCGAGGCCCAAAACCAACTACAAAGCTTCTCCTAAGCCGGTCGCCGGTTCTCAGTGAGGCGCTTTTGCAGCCCCTGACTACTGCTACTTTAGAGTCGCAGGCCACTACCAACTCCCATGCGGAGTCGGCCATGCCACTGAAAACTCAAGGTATTGGAGCCTCTGACGCTAATCCTTCAGATAGGTCTGGAGCCGCTGAGCAGGCACCGGCTTCTGAGGGTGTATTCAGACCCAAACATCTGTACATTAAACTGACTTCAAAGGCAAAGAAGCAAACTCAAGAGCCACGTGAACAGGCTTCCATGCCCAAAAAACAGATGCTCAAAATGGCCGAAGACTTGATTACCTTGATCAGGGGTTTCCATCCCCCTCCTGATAAGTGGCCTAGGCAAGAGACTGACTATAAATCTTCAGATCAGGTTTCCATTTCTTCTGATTCCTCTTCTGATCAGGAATATTCTTTTCCATCCTATGAAGATTCTGATGCTGAAGACTCCATACCTTCAGCTTCTCCTCCTGAGGACTATTCTTTTAGGGAAACCTTACATACCATGAGGGAGCATTTCCACTGGGAGAGCCAAGATTTTTCAGAATCTAAAATGAGGCTCAGGGATTTCCTGTTACTACCTCAGCACAAGCCACTAGCTATCCCTCCTGTGTTAGACATTATAGATGTGTTTTCGGAGTCTAGCCTTACCCCTGACTCCTTGCCTCCAGCTTCTGTTAAGCCTGACAGATATTACAGGGTTCCTGACTCACATAAATTCCTTTTTAAAAACCCTGCTGCAGACCCAGAAACTATTTCTCAGGGTCCCAAGGGAGTTCAGGCTTCCACTGCAAAAATCCCTACCCCTTCTGACTGGGATTCTAGGGCACTGGATAGATGGGGGTAAAAAGGTTTACATATCTGCTACCTTGGCTATAAGGGCCTTAAACTGTCAATTTCATATGCTCAAATATCAGCAACATGTCATGGCATTGCTTAAACAGAAAATGTTAAACTCTGAATGTGCAGAAAACAAGTAAATGCAGGATATATTGCATGCAGCTGAACAAGTTGGAAAGCATACTTTGCAATGTGGTTTTGATTCTTTAGAGGCCTCCTGCAGGGCCGCAGTTACAGGTTCTGTAATTAGAAGGCATGCTTGGTTAAAGGAACGAAATCTGCCTGATAATGTTAAAGTTAAATTGTTAGATGCACCTTTACAGCATGATACTTTGTTTGGTGTTAAGGCAGAAGAGGTGTTAAAGAAAATGGAGGACAAGGCTAAATCTATGCAAACTGTCAAAGATTTCTTACAAGTACAGCCGCCCTAGGTTTAGTAGACACTGGCCTACAAAGAATTGGCCCTTTCCTTTGTCAGACAGACCTCAAAAGGGCAGAGCCAGACGCCCTAGAGGCAGATCCCAGGCGCAAGGTTTATACAGGTCAAAGCAATCAGGTGCTTCTACCTCCAAAAGTGAAGAAGACAAATCGCAACCTTACAGGAAACAGTCCCAATGACTTTCCTCCTGTCTGCACCAAGCACTTATTTCCTGGCTGCACCCTTAGGGGGAAAATTAGCACTTTTTTCTCAAAATTGGCGCATGGACAAGTGGGTTCTAAATATCGTGTCGCAAAGCTATAAGTTCCATTTCCATACCCTGCCAAAGGCAAATGGCTGGCCACATCTGCCAAAAAATCAATGGGCAGAGGCACAAAAACAAGTCTCCTCCCTCATGGACATGAGGGCCAATCAATAAGTGCCCGAGCAAGAGCGGGGACAAGGATTTTACTCAAGACTATTCTTGGTACCCAGAAAGGACAAGGCCTGGAGGCCAATACTGGGCCTATCGATCCTGAACACATTCCTTGGCTATACCAAAATTCAAAATGTTGACTTTGCAGCAGCTTCTGGCCATGCTGGGCAAGAACACTTGGCTTGTAACTTTAGACCTAAAAGAGGCATACCTGCATGTCCCAATCAGACAAATATGCAGAAGATACCTCAGATTCAAGGCTGGTTCAATGCATTACCAATTCTCTGCACTGCCCTTTGGCTTATCTACTGCACTCAGGGTCTTTACAAAGTGCCTGGCACCAGTAATTGCTTTCTGCAGACTGAGGAATACATATATAGCCTTACTTGGACGACTGTCTCATTCAAGCAGAGAACAAGGACATCCTTCTACAGCATCTGGCATTTGTGAAAAAACTTCTAACATGCCTAGGGTACACAGTCACCGAAAAGAAATCAAAACTAGTACCCTCTCAGGAGATAATAATATTCCTGGGTGCAAGCTTAAATACAACTGCCCAGATGGCTTATCTCACGCCAGACAAACAAAGGCAACTGACTACCTATTTCAAAATGTTAGCTACAAAGGCCCAGTTATCTGCAAGAAAAATTCTGCAGGCTTTGGGCTTCATGGCAGCCTGCATCCTACTCATTCCATATGCAAGACTGCATATGAGGAAATTTCAGTGGTACCTAAAAAGTGTTTGGACTCAACATTGCCACAGCCTGGAAACAATAATTACTCTCCTTCCCTGCCTGTAACAAGAGTTTTGATGGTGAGCAAAGGCTTGTCACCAAAACAAAGGACAGCCATTCACATTACCCCCAACCATGCAGACACCAACAACGGATGCGTCAGATTATGCCTGGGGGGCCCACATGGCAGGAAGATGCATTCAGGGAACATGGCCCTCAAACCAAATGCATCTACATGTCAGTCAAAAAGAGATGCTAGCTGTTCAAAATACCCTGACAGCTTTCAAGGACCTACTTCATCCAGGACAACTACTGATAAAGACAGACAACACCACGGTCATGTGGTATATAAACAAGCAGGGGGTCACACATTCTTACCCCTTTGCAGACTAGCTATGACTTTGTGGGACACAGCATTGACTTGGCAAGTACATCTGCAGGCACAATTCCTGCCAGGAAGGAAAAATACTCTGGCAGACGAACTAAGCAGAAACCTCATGGATCCCCACGAGTGGCAGCTGGATCCACAAGTCTTCAGCATGATGACAAGGAAATGGGGATGCCCGGACATAGATCCATTTGCCTCCCCTCACAACTACCAACTAAAGAGATTCTGCACAAGGATTTATCACATACAAGCATGGAAAGTGGACGCCCTGTCCTTCGAAAAAACTATCAGTATAAGCCTTTCCCCCTCTGCCTCTCCTCCCCAAGGGTACTCCTAAAGGTCAGACAGGAGAAGCCTAAGATGATACTGATTGCACCAGACTGGCCCCGCCAGCACTGGTACCCAATATTAAGGAGCTTGTTTCAATGCACTGCTTGGACCTTACTTCAAGGACCGCATCTACTGTCGCAGCAAAACAGTCGGATCCTGCACAGCCAACTCAGGTCTTTAAACCTGGCAGCATGGCGGATAATGTAGTCATACAAAACACACCTCTCAGCAAAGCTGTGATGGATGTCATTTTGGAAGCCAGAAGGCCTAGTACTAGAAAATCTTATGCTGGAAAATGGAAGAGATTCTGTGCTTGGAACCAGGCACAAGGAACAGATACAGCTGTGCCAAATATTCCTCAGATTTTACAATACTTAACTGAGATGCTGGACAAAGGCCCATCTTTCTCATCTATTAAAATTCATGCCTCTGCCATTTCGGCTCATTACAATGCAGAGCCACCAATCTTTTCTCATCCCTTATTAAAACAGTACCTCAGAGGAGCCAAAAATTTAAGGCCTCCAAGGAGATCACCAGTGCCTGCATGGGACCTCAACTATGTCTTGGAAAAACTCACCCTGCCTCCTTTTGAGGAGCTACTGCTGATGTAAAGTTTTTATCTTGGAAAACAGCTCTGCTCCTAGCAGTAACCTCTGCAAGACGAGTTTCAGAGCTACAGGCACTCATGGCTGTGGAACCTTTTATCCGGATAGGGTCTCCCTGAGGACAAACCCAACATTTATGCCTAAAGTGGTGTCCAGTGTGGCTCTTAACCAAACCATTCATCTGCCAACTTTTTATCCAAATCCACAGAAAAAGGGGGAAAGAATTCTGCATCCTTTGGACGTACACAGACAGCTTAGATTCTACTTGGACAGAACCAAAGTTTTCAGAAAGACAGAGCAATTACTAGTTGCATATGCTGCAGGATCACAAGGAAAGGCTATCTCAAAGCAGACTATTTCAAAGTGGATAGGCCACTGCATTCGTTTCTGCTACTTATACCATGGCAAGCCAGTGCCTAAGGGTATTAGGCCACATTCCACCAGAGCTGCAGCCACTTCAGCAGCCTTTCTCAGGGGAGGACATTTTAGAGGCAGCTACTTGGAGTTCAGTGCACACTTTTACAAAGCACCATCATCTGCCACTCTACTCTAAATCCAGGGCAGGCTTTGCCACTGCAGTTCTGCAGGGTCTCATAGCCGCTCCTAATGCTGTTTAGCTCCAGCCTCCCAACCATAGCTTTGGGACTCTACCCAAATGTAATGACTGCAACAGTGAAACACGAAGAACATAGTACAGTTGTGTACACTTGCCATAAATGTAGATGTTGGAGTGTATTCACTGTTGCAGTCCAGGTTACCCACCCGCCATCCCCCCTTTTCTTCTGATGGAATCTATCTTTCCTTCTCTGATTTATACAACCTATGTGGTGTATTTGCTTGTGGATATTGCTGCATGTAATTTTATATATACATATAAATTTTGGCTACCCTTTTAGGGGGCACCTGACATGTGGGGCAAGAAAAACTAAAGAAAATGGCGTCTGCTGCTTCTTTTATACCCCTGACGACCTGACGTCAGGGAAGAGGGCGACGACAGCTGACGCAGGACCCAAGACTTTGGAATTCAGGCCGACTGAGGGCAACCTGCCAGCAGGATTACCCAAATGTAATGACCAACAGTGAATACACTTGAACATCTACATTTATGGTAAGTGTACACAACTGTACTTTTCTGTCCCAGCTGGACTTTCCTGGCAAACAAATATCAAATAAAAAAATAAGTAAAATCTGTTGCATATGGTGACTTTCAGAGATTCTGTTCAGTCTTCAGGAGAATATCTTTTCTGGTCCTGAAGGTGATGTAAAGCGTGAAGTAGAAGAGCTTGCTCTTGCTCCAGGAAAAATTAGAGCACATGTTGAAATGTGCAGATGATGTAGGTGCAGCTTCCTAAGGCTTCGGTAGCAGAGGTTGGCCTTAAAAAAATGTGCATGACCTAGAGAAGAGTCTTACCTAAAATAAATGAAAGCTCAGCTAGGTATGCCTGTTCTGTGATGAGTGATTAAGGCCTAATTGAGATCCAAACTGTCCGGGATTAATTAGCAACCTGGACACTGTAGGAGTTTGTTAGGGGAGATAGTGACTAGCCAGCAGTGGCTCTCACATTTCGTTGAGGGTGGGGTGTTAAGGTGAGCTAGCATTACTAATGCCTGGAGAAGATTATTAGTAGCAGCAAGTGTTGGGGTCATAACTTGTGATCATACCTTCCAGGCAGTCCACTTGTGCTGTAGCCATACCTCTCAGCTTCCTAGTGCAATAAATCTGGACAAAGCCTGACAGAATGGGGGGGTCAATGGCCCAAAAATAGGGACATTTTAAATATTGCTCTTATAAACTTAGAAAGTTGCTAGAGTAACGGGGCTCATTTTAACATACATTTTTGATGGATTTGAAGTCTGAAACTAAAATGTATGCCATTATTTAGTGACTTCAGTCCTCAGGTCATCCCAGTCATTTTCCAGAAAACCACAAGTTTTATGAGGAGCAGGCCAAAAACCTGGACATTGTGCAAAAACTGGACAGTTGAGAGGTAAAAAGATGTAACTTGCACATGTCAAAGCATGTGAGTGTCCTTGGGCAATAGTCTGACATTGGCACTGTTTACCTCATTTGGTTGGGTCATAAAAGAAAAATGCTAATGAAAAAAACTAGAATGATACAGAACTGCCCTGTAGGTGTTTTCTTTGTCTCCATTGCAGTCATAACATACATGGATCTGTACCACTGGTGGAGTCGCTCTTCTAGCCTGACTTTCAAACCTGTGCACATTCCCTGTGCCTGGACTGACATGGTCTTTTCTCTGACGACTTTGTGTACTTGGTATAGATCAGTGTGCATGTATACCTGTAACAAGCTTTCCCTAGGCTTGCACATGTATATAAATACTGAGCACATGCGAGCCTGACTGCCATTTTTGTAGTAAGCTGTTGAGATATAAGCATGCAAATCTGTGTAGTCTTATCAGTTACAGTTCGTTTATATTTTGTATTGTTGCTGTCCATCCTGATGTGTTTCTATGTAGTAAAGCATATAAACAAACTGTCCCACTTGTTCATCTTGACTTATAACCAAGGATTAGTGACACTTGGCACAGTGGATGCTAACTATATACTATTTATTTGTTTTTTCTTGCTGTATTTTGAAAGAGTACGACAGTCTGATTTGGTCCAGGCCTATAACTGAACATTGAAGGCGAGATGCCGAGGTACCAGGTCTTGTGGAGATAAAGGAGACTTTGCTGCTATATACTGGCTGTTTGGTGTGTTTTTTTCAATTTCCACATTGTTTGGTTACTATAACTGAAGAGCGTTATGTTTTTGGAACTCTTCCATTTGTGTGTGTTTTTTTTTTTTTTTTTTTACTGTAGCTTGTTAGCAGATATCCAGAAAATGGACTGCAGGCAGAGACTACAGACTGTGTCCCTCCAACCCCTTTTTCCCATTTTACACATGGGGTTGGGGTGTAGACTACAGACTACGTATCACATTAAAAAAAAAAAAAAAAAAAAGTTTCTATCAGTACTGAGAGACCAGAAACATTTATTTATCCCCCCCCCCACACACACACATATACACACGCACACACATTTAAGCAGAAAAGCTACTGCAAGAACCCATTCCCTCTGGCCAGGCGGTAGAGGTTTTTGTACTCTAGATTACTTGTTTCAAGAAAAGATAGGTCATGGCGACACACTGTGGATTTATCAAGGCTAACAGGTTGCCAAACATTCCAGAATTCAAGATGTTGACATTGCAGTCCCTTTTACCCATACTGGTGACACCAGAGCTAAAGGATGCCTCACTTTACATCCCTCTCTTCAAAGAACAGAGGCAAATGTCCTGACTGAAATCACTGTTGTAGTATTCCTTACACATGGATTATCACTGCTGTCATGTGGCCAGGGAACCAAGGCTTTACCTTCCCAGTATCATAAGTTTGACATGTGACCTCACTCCGTAAGTGTAGGTGTGTGTGGGTATCTGTGTGTAGGTATCTGAACAATTCTAAGTGTTAATTCCTCATACTATCTCACTACCAGCCCAAACACATGTTGCTCATCAATCAAGACTGATTATCGTTTGGTCATTGGCTACCCTTCCCTTCTCAAAAAGGCTGACCAATTCTTTCTCCATTTGAGAATAGATTACCATAAGCAAATGGGTGCTATCATTAAAAAAAGGTTATGCCATTTCTTTGAGTCATATTCCCCTTCTAAATGGCATACCCCCCCACCCCCACACATTCACAGGCGGCGAAGATTCTATTTGGTCAAAACAAAATCCATTTAATAATCTGCCAAATTGTTGGTCTTTTTCATGGGCTCTTAACTGGGCCAGCCTGGTATCCATGCAAACAATTGCAAGCTGCATCTCTAAGGCCACCTCATTTTGTTACTCTACTTGGCAAATCCTTGCCCTCATGCCCTCAAGCTCATTCTTATCAGAGCAGTAGCAGCCTCTCGAGGTTTCTACACAAGAGTGGTTGCCAAGTCCTTAGTGGAAGCTGCCACCTGGTGGTCTTTGCACACTTTCACTAACCACTACAGGATAGATGCCTAAGTCCAGAGCTGCCTTTGATGTATCAATCCAATCTAGCCTCTTAGTTCTACTGCCTTTTGTCCAACCATCCATAATGTCCCATTGAGCTCTGGGAATCGCCCATATCTTAGGAATACTGCAACTGTGGTTTCAGTCAGGACATAATACAGTTATGTAAGAACATACTGTAACAGTAAACATCCTGTTGATTGTTTTTGCAGTATTCCTTCCCACCCTTCTTCCCTGTATACTGTTTTCTCCTACTTCCTTTTCTCCCTTGGTTCCTATCCCATGAGAAACATCCTAGAACTGAGGGATCTTTCCTACCACTTCATACTATACGCCTAGCTGACCAGTTTTTCTGTCTTGAGAGTCTACAGGAAACTGACTTGGAGATAGTCTGAGGAATTGAGCTCATATATCCACATATATATCCCTAAGCTTGCGAGCTGAGAACACACACCAGATGTACAATACTGGGAAGGCAGAGATTTGGTACCCTGGCCATCCAACAGCAGTGGAAAGCCATGTGTTTGGAATACTACACTAGTAATCAGGTTCCAGCATTTAGGTCGTGAGACATTTCCCTGCGAGCTACAACATAGAAACCATCAGCCCACAGCATTGCTTCACTGTAGAACAATATGGATGAAAAACGGCTATGGCGTTAAATGCCGATGAGATGCACAGCACATCGTAACGATCCCTAAGGACATCTACCAGGCTGTATTCTAACAGACAGCCTCACAAGAAATGTTACCATTGTGTGACCTTTTTACAGTTTTTATTTGTCAGTTGAGTTATTTTGTAGACACCTAAATGACTATGGACATCAGCTAGATTTATACACCCTGTGTTTCTATAGTTTAGCCAAATAGTGCACTTATGCTGTGCTGACAAGATCATAAGGCTGAAACGTGCATGTCCATAGCTAGTGGAGTTTGGCTTTGTTTACCTGAGCCAATCCATAAAAACTTAAAAAGGTCATGGACATTCAGAAGCCATTTAACTGAAACACTTTATGCTGTTAAGGGGGTCATTGGTATATGTCCCATGGGTCTCTATTACAGGAGGTTTAAGGTATCACACAGTGAAAACTCTAGCTTGGCTAGGCTTCTCTTGTGGTTTTTACTAATTTCTTGTTTACATCACAGTAACACTTCTAGAGAGGCTGTCTTTTAGAATACAGCCAGGTAGCTGTCCTTCGAGATTGTTGCAGTGTGTCTTGTCAGTGTTTAATGGTTTAGCCATTTTGCTTTTCATCTGTACTGCTGTAAAGTGAGGTGGTGCTGCAGACTTCTGGTTTCGACATTGTAGCTCGTGGAGAAATGTCCCTGACCTAAGCGCTGAAACCCACAGTAATCAGCTAGACATCTATTGATGTTCTTCGTGTTTCACTGTTGCAGTCATCACATTTGGGTTATCTGCTTGCAGATAGCCCTCAGTCGGCCTGATTATCAAAGTCTTGGGTCCTGAGTCGGTTGCGGTCTCATCTTCCATGACGTCAGGTAGTCAGGGGTATAAAGCATGCAGCAGATGCCATTTTATCACTTTTTTGTCGTGTAGTGCCTGAAGCAGAAGCAGTTCGCAAGTGCCGGTCGGCTGACTCCTGAAATTTTCGTCTTCGAATTTCAGAACCAAAGTCTTCAAGTAAGCTAAATACCCCGTTGGGGAAACTTTTTCTTGCTCTAAACCGATGTCAGTAAAAGTTCATAATTGCATTTCCTGTGGAAAGCAAATACCTCATAAAGATTTCCATTCGTACTGCATTCCTTGCCTAGTCCCAGATCACAAAGTACCTCGCTGTCAGTTTTGTGCCCTATTTAAACAGCGAACTGTTCGTCGTCTGTTCGTTTACGCTTCTAAATATTTTGGTACTCTGTTCAGTTATCCAGAAATTGCTTCGGTAAGCCACCCGACTACTGATATTCTGAAAAAACGCAAAGATAAAGACAGAGGCAGACTGCTTAGGTCCAAAGCTGCCGATGATACTTCTAAGCTAGTCGCCAGTACTCAATGAGGTGCTTTCGCAGCCCCTGATACCCACCACTTCACATTCACAGGCCTCTACTGAGACCAATTCGGGGTCTGGTATGCCATGAGATGCTGCTTCTACTGTGGAACCTGCAGATGTCTCTACCTTCGATGGGTCTGGAGCCGCTGTGCAGGCCTACTGACTTGCATATTAAACAGACACGATCTTCTTCTTCTTCTAGGCCTAAAACTCGATCTATGCCTAAAAAAAAAAACGCCCAGACCCACATGGTCAGGCCCCTGTGCCTAAAAAACGAATGATAAGAATGGCTGAGGACCTTATTACTCTAATCAGGGGGAAGCCACCCTTCCCCCTCTGAGACCTAGGACTGATTTTCCTTCTGATTTTTCTGATCAGGATTCTGAAATTTCTGTTTTCTCTGATGACCAGGATTTACCCTTATCTACCTATGAGGATTTTGATGCAGAGGACTCCATTCCCTCTGCTTCCCCTCCAGAGGATTTCTCTTTTGGTGAAACCTTACATACTCTTAAGGAGCATTTCCGCTGGGAAAGCCAGGATTACACTAACTCCAAAAAGAGGCTTAGGGAATTCTTACTCCTGCCTCAACACCGGCCTTTAGCTATCCCTCCTGTACTGGACATTGTAGATGATGCCTTCTCGAAATCTAGCTTGGCCCCTAGCTCTCTCCCTCCTGCTCCCAGAAAACCTGATAGGTATTACAGGGTACCTCTCAAGTTCCTCTTTAAAAATCCTACTGCGGATCCTGAGACCATTTCACAGGGACCCAAGAGCATTAAGGCTACTACTGCCAAAAATCCTACCACCTCTGATAGAGATTCCAGGACACTGGGTAGATGGGGAAAGAAGGTATACACTTCAGCTACTTTAGCCATTAGGGCTTTAAACTGCCAGTTTTATATGTTAAAGTATCAGCAGCATATTATTGGATTGCTTAAATAGAAAATGATGTTGATTCCTGACTGTGCTGAAAATAAAGAATTACAGGATGTAATGCATTCTGCTGAACAAGTTGGAAAACATACTTTGCAATGTGGTTTTGATTCATTAGAGGCATCTTGCAGGGTGGCTGTTACTGGGTCTGTACTTGGAAGGCATGCTTGGCTCAAGGAGCAGTCTCTGCCAGATCATGTTAAAGCTAAATTGCTGGATGCTCCCTTAAACCAAGAACGCCTGTTTGGCAACAAAGCAGAATTAGTACTTAAAAAGATGGAGGAAAAAGCTAAATCTATGCAAACTGTTAAAGATTTCCTGCAAGTACAACCTCCCAGATTTAGTAGGCACTGGCCCTCTAAGAATTGGTCCTTTCCTGCCTCTTCCAGTTCTTCAGTCCAAACCCAGAACCAGCAGAACACACAGCCTTCAGTCCCAAGGTACTCACAGGCTTAAACAGTGGGGGGGCTCCCACTTCCATAGCAGGGAGTAGTAAGACTTCCCCCTATGGTAAATTGTCTCAATGACTTAATTTTAAAACTTCCAAGCCCTTCTCAACTGACTGCTCCTTTAGGGGGAAAGATTGCTCTGCAGGCAAAAAAATGGGAACTCATTACCCAGGAGAAATAGGTTTTAAATATAGTTTCCCAAGGATACAGATTCCAATTCCACTCCTTACCAACCCCAAATGGCTGGCCAGACCCTACCCCCTAAATCAGGGGACAGAGGCTCAAAAGCAAGTTCTCTCTCTTTTAAGCATCAGGGCTGTTCAGCCTGTCCCAGAAGAAGAATGGGGACAAGGTTTCTACTCAAGAATTTTTCTGGTACCCAGACAAGACAATTCCTATCGTTCTTTTCTGGATCTGTCTATCCTAAACACATTTTTGGTAATCCCAAAATTCAAGATGCTAACTCTTCAACTGCTTCCCATGCTAGGCAAATATGCCTGGTTGGCAACACTGGATTTAAAGGAAGCCTAACTGCACATCCCAATAAGGGAATCTTGCAGAAGGTACCTACGCTTCTGAGCAGGCTACATGCACTACCAGTTCTCTGCACTGCCCTTTGGCTTATCTACTGCACCCAGGGTGTTCACAAAGTGCCTAACTCCAGTCATTGCATTTTGCAGGCAAAGAAATATTCAAATATACCCATACCTGGATGATTGTCTAATTCAGGCAGAAAGCCTTGACATACTATTAAATCATATGGCTTTTGTGAAGAAATTGCTAACTTCCCTGGGGTACACCATAAATGGAAAAAAATCACATCTTGTACCCTGCCAACAAATGGTATTCCTGGGAGCAAGCTTGAATACAGCTTCCCAGATGGCCTACCTCAGCCAGAGAAAAAAGTTAATTTGACAGCCTACTTCAAACTACTGGTCGCAAAGACCCAGCTATCTGCAAGGAAAATTCTACAAGCCCTGGGGTTCATGGCCTCCTGCATTCCACTAATTCCATATGCAAGACTGCATATGAGGAAACTACAGTGGTATCTGAAAAGTCTATGGTGTCAACATTCTCAAGATCTAGAATCAATGATTCCTATCATACCTTGTCTACAGATAGAGTTCCTTTGGTGGGGAGAGGCCTGCCACCAGAACAAGGGACTGCCATTCACCCTACCCCCTGCCGCCCACACCCTAACAACAGACTCATTAGACTATGCATGGTGGGCTCACTTGGCAGGGCAGTGCATTCAGGGCTAATGGAACCCAAGTCAAATGCACCTGCATATCAATCAAAAAGAAATGTTCGCTGTACAGTATGCTCTGACAGCCTTCAAGGACCACATTCTTCCAGGACAATTATTGGTAAAGACGGACAACACTACTGATGTTGTTCGTGTTTCACTGTTGCAATCATATTCGGGAAATCTGCTGGCAGGTTGCCCTCAGTCGGCTCGAATTCCAAAGTCTTGGGTCCTGTGTCGGTTGCGGTCTTCTCTTCCATGACGTCAGGTCGTCATGGGTATAAAACATGCAGCCAACACCATTTTCTTTAGTCTTTCTTGCCATGCAGTGCCCGAAGCAGAAGCATTTCGCAAGTGCCGGTCGGCCGACTACTGAAATATTTGAGTTTGAGTTTCAGAACCGAAGTCTTCACTAAAGCTAAGTACCCCGTTGAGGAAACTTTTTTCTTGCTTTTTACCGATGTCAGAAAAAGTTAATAATTGTATTACTTGTGGGAAGCAAATGCCTCATAAGGATTTCCATTTATACTGTGTTCCTTGCCTAGGCCCTGATCACAACGTGCCTGGCTGTCGGTTTTGTGCTAGATTTAACCAGCGCACTATTAAGCGTCAGTATATTTTTGCACCAAAGTATTTTGGAAACAGATTTAACTACCCAGAAATGTCGTCTGATAGCAATCCGACTACTGGAGTACATAAAAAACGCAAAGAAAAGGACAGAGAAAGGCAGTCTAGATCCAAAACCGACAACAAAGCTTCTCCTAAGCCATTACTGGTTCGCCGGTACTCAATGAGGCGCTTTCGCAGCCCCTGATACCCGCTACCTTCGAGTCGCAAGCCTCTACCGACCCCCATGTGGAGTCTGGCATGCCGCAAGATACACAAGGTATTGGACGGACGGATTTATCTCCCTCAGATGGATCCGGAGCCGCTGAGCAGGCACTGGCTTCTGAGGGTGTATTCAGACCTCAACATTTGTATATCAAACCGATTACAGCTGCAAAACCAAAGGCAAAAGCAACTTCTAAAACTAAAAAAACGACGCATGAGCCACATGCACAGGCCTCTATGCCTAAAAAACAGATGGTCAAAATGGCTGAAGACGTTATTACCTTGATCAGGGATACGCATCCCCCTCCAGATAAGAGGCCTAGGCAAGACACTGATTATGAATCTTCATATCAGGTTTCTATTTCTTCTGATTCCTATTCTGATCAGGAATTATCTATACTTCCCTATGAGGATTCTGACGCTGAGGAGTCTTTTCCATCTGCATCTCCTCCTGAGGATTATTAATTTGGAGAGACCTTGCATACTTTGAGGGAGCATTTTCACTGGGAGAGTCAAGACTTCTCAGAATCAAAAAAGAGTCTCAGGGATTTCCTTCTCCCTCAGCACAAGCCTTTAGCCATTTCCCCCCTGTTTTAGACATTGTGGATGATGTGTTTAAGAAGTCCAGCTTGACCCCTGACTCCTTACCTCCGGCTCCCGGTAAGCCTGACAGATATTACAGGGTCCCTGACTCACATACATTTTTATTTAGAAACCCTGCTGCTGATCCTAAAACTATTTCACAGGGTCCAAAGGGAGTTAAGGCCTCAACAGCAAAAAATCCTACCCCCTCTGACAGAGATTCAAGGGCACTAGACAGATGGGGGAAAAAAGGTTTATACATCTGCAGCCTTGGCAATCAGGGCCTTAAACTGTCCATTTCATATGCTTAAGTACCAACAACATGTTATGGGATTGCTGAAACAGAAAATGTTGATTTCAGAATGTGCAGAAAATAAAGAATTGCAGGAATTGTTGCATGCAGCTGAACAAGTTGGAAAGCATACTTTACAATGTGGTTTTGATTTCTTAGAGGCCTCCTGCAGGGCTGCAGTTACTGGATCTGTGATTAGGAGGCATGCCTGGTTAAAGGAACAAAATTTGCCTGATCATGTTAAAGCTAAATTACTAGACTCACCTTTACAGCATGATTCTCTGTTTGGTATTAAGGCAGAAGAGGTTTTAAAGAAAATGGAAGACAAAGCTAAGTCTATGCAAACTGTCAAAGATTTCTTACAAGTGCAGCCACCAAGATTCAGTAGACACTGGCCTACAAAAAATTGGTCCTTTCCTGTGTCAGACAGAGCTCAAAGGGGCAAATCCAGACACCCTAAGGGTTCCAGATACCAGGCGCAAGATTCATACAGGTCAAAGCAATGGGGAGCTTCCTCCTCCAAGTCTGGAGGAGATAAAGCGCAAACCTAGAGAAAGCAATCCCAATGACTTCCCTTTGCATACACCAAGCACTTATCTTGTGGCAGCACCCATAGGGGAAAAGTAGCACTTTTTGCTCAAAATTGGCAGTTAATAACCCAGGACAAGTGGGTACTAAACATCATATCACAGGGATACAGATTCCATTTCCACACTCTGCCAATGGCAAATGGTTGGCCAGATCTGCTAAAAAAATCAATGGGCAGAGGCACAGAAACCGGTTACGTCCCTCACGGATATGGGGGCCATTCTGCTCAAGACTGTTCTTGGTACCCAGAAAGGACAAAGCCTGGCGGCCAATACTGGATTTATCTATTTTGAACACATACCTGGACATTCCAAAATTCAAAATGCTGACTTTGCAGCAGCTTCTGCCCAGGCTGGGCAAGAATGCATGGCTGGTGACTTTAGACCTAAAAGAGGCGTACCTGCATGTCCCAATAAGACAAGTGCAGAAGATACCTCAGATTCAATGCTGGCTTAATGCATTACCAATTCTCTGCACTCCCCTTTGGCTTATCTTGCTCCCAGAGTCTTTGCAAAGTGCCTGGACCAGTAATTGCATTTTGCAGACAAAGTATACAAATTTATCCTTTCTTGGACGACTGTCTCATTCAAGCAGAGAACAAGGACACTCTTCTTCGATACCTAGGGTACACAAACAAAAAGAAATCACAACTGGTACTCTCTCAAAAGATAACATTCCTGGGTGCAATCTTGGATACAACTGCCCAGATGGCTTACCTCACGCCAGACAAGCAAAGGCAACTGCTTACTTCAGACTGATGGCAATAAAAACCCAGTCTTCTGCAAGGCAAATTCTGCAGGCTTTGGGCTTCATGGCATCCTGCATCCTACTAATTCCATATGCAAGACTGCATATAAGGAAACTTCAATGGTTCCTAAAAAGTTTATGGAGTCAACATTCACAGTCTGGAAACAATGATTCCTCTCATTCCCTGCCTGCAACAGGAGTTTCTATGGTGGGCAAAGGCATGTCACCAAAACATGGAACTGCCCTTCACTCTACCCCCTTCCAGCCAAACCTTAACAGATGCATCAGATTATGCCTGGGGGGCCCACATGGAAGGAAGATGCATTCAGGGCTTATGGACACCAAAACAAATGCATCTACATATCAACCAGAAAGGGATGCTAGCTGTTCAAAATGCCCTAACAGCCCTCAAGGACTTCATCCAGGACAACTACTGATAAAGACAGACAACACCACAGTCATGTGGTATATAAACAAGCAAGGGGGCACACACTCGTACCCCCTTTTCAGATTAGCCATGGCACTGTGGGACAGCTTTGACCTACCAAATACATCTTCAAGCTCAATTCCTGCCAGAAAAACAAAACAGTCTGCCAGATGATTTAAGCAGAAATCTTATGGATCCACACGAGTGGAAACTAAATCCACAAGTCTTCAGCATAACGGAGAAATTGAGGAGCCCAGACATAGATCAATTTGCCTCTCCTCAAAATTATCAATTGAAAAGATTCTGCACAAGGACTTATCACAGACAAGCATGGAAAGTGAACGCCCTGTCCTTTAGTTGGAAAAACCTCAGTTTACACCTTTCCTACTCTGCCTCTTCTACCCAAGGTCCTCCTAAAAGTCAGACAAGACAAGCCAAAGATGATATTAATTGCCTCGGACTGGCCCCGCCAATACTGATACCCAATCCTAAGGAACTTGGCACAATACCCAGCTTGGCCTTGCCTCAAAGACCGCAACTACTGTCCCAGCAAAACAATCAGATCCTGCACAATCAACTACAGACTCTGAACCTGGCAGCATGACTAATCATATAGTCATGCAAACACCACCTCTCAGTAAAGCTGTGATGGATGTCATTTTGGAAGCCAGAAGGCCTAGTACTAGAAAATCTTATGCTGACAAATGGAAGAGATTCTGTGCTTGGAATCCAGCACAAGGAATTGATACAGCAGAACCAAATATTCCTCAGATATTACAATATTTAACTGAGATGCTTGACAAAGGCCTATCTTTCTCATCAATCAAAATACATGCCCCTGTGATTTCGGCTCATTACAATACAGAGCCACCAATCTTTTCTCATCCTTTATTAAAGCAGTATCTTAGAGGAGCCAAAAATTTAAGGCCTCCTAGAAGATCACCATTACCTACATGGGACCGCAGTTGTGTTGGAAAAGCTCACCATGCCTCCATTTGAACCAGCTGCTACCGCTGATTTAAAGTTCTTATGGAAAATGGCTCTGCTACTAGCAATTACTTCAGCAAGAAGAGTTTCAGAGCTACAGGCCCTCATGGCTGTAGAGCCTTTTTATCATTTACCCAAACAAGGTGTATCATTTACCCAAACAAGGTGTCTGAGGACAAATCCTACTTTTATGCCTAAGGTCATTTCCAGTGTGGCTCTTAACCAAACAATTTATCTGCCAACTTTTTAACCAAATCCGCAGAGCAAGGGGGAGAGAATTCTGCATTCCTTGGACGTACACAGACCGCTAAGATTCTACTTGAGCAGGACTAAAGCTCTAAGAAAAACTGAGCAATTACTAGTGTCATATGCTGCAGGATCAGAAGGAAAGGCTATTTCAAAGCAGACTATTTCAAAGTGGATAAGTTACTGCATCCGTTTCTGCTACTTACACCATGGTAAAACTATGCCCAAGGGCATTAGGTCTCATTCCACCAGAGCTGCAGCTACTTCAGCAGCCTTTCTCAGAGGAGTACCAACCAAAGACATTCTAGAGGCTGCTACTTGGAGTTCTGTTCACACCGTTACAAAATATTACCATTTGCCTCTCTAAGTCCAGGACACGCTTTGCCACTGCAGTGCTGCAGGGCGTTAAAGCCACACCTAATGCTGTTTAGCTCCAGTCTCCCAACCATAGCTTTGGGATTCTACCCAAATGTAATGACTGCAACAGTGAAACACGAAGAACATAGTACAGTTGTGTACACTTAACATAATTGTAGATATTTGGGTGTATTCATTGTTGCAGTCCAGGTTACCCTCCCGCCATCCCCCTGTCATTCTGAAGTTTATCTTTCCTTCTCTATCTTTTACAACATATGTGGTGTATTTGCTTGTAGATGAAGATAAAGTTTATATATATATATATATATATATATATATATATATATATATATATATATATATATATAATTTTGCTACCTTTTTGGGGGCACCTGACATCAGGGGCAAGAAAAACTAAAGAAAATGGCTTCTGCTGCATGTTTTATACCCCTGACGTCATGGAAGAGAAGACGGCAACCGACGCAGGACCCAAGACTTTGGAATTCAGGCCAACTGAGGGCAACCTGCCAGCAGATTACCCAAATGTAATGACTGTAATAGTGAATACACTCTCTAACATCTACCTTTATGGTAAGTGTACACAACTGTACTTTATGTGGTACATAAGCAGGGGGGAACCCACTCTTACCCTCTCTGCAGACTAGCTATGGCTCTGTGGAACACAGCCTTGAGCTACCAAGTGCATCTACAGGCTCAGTTCCTGCCAGGAAAGCTAAATACACTGGCAGACCTAAGCGGAAATCTCATGGACCCACACGAGTGGAAACTGGAACCAAAGAGATTCAACATGTTGAGAAACAAATGGGGGAGCCCAGAGATGGACCGGTTTGCCTCCCCCCAGAACTACCAATTGGTCAAATTCTGCACAAGGACCCCCCACAAACAAGCTTGGAAAGTGGATACCCTGTCCTTCACCTCGAAAAATCAGTTTATGCCTTTCTCCCTCTGCCTCTCCTCTCCAAGGTACTATTAAAGACCAAATAGGACAAACCAAGGATGATACTGATTGCACCAGACTAACCACGCCAACACTTTTACCCCCTTTTGTGCAGTGTCACTACTGGTGCCATGGCACCTGCCTCAGACCCCTGCCCTGTCGTGTCCCATCAGGAGGGCCAGATTCTGCACCCACAGCTTCAAACCCTGAACCTGGAAGCCTGGCTAATTACCTGATCTCTCCTTTACAATCCCTCAGTGAGCAAGTGTTGGATGTCATTCTGGAGGCAAGGAGGCCTAGTACTAGAAAATCCTATGCTGAAAAATAGAAAAGATTCTGTTCCTGGAGCCAAACTCTGGGCATGGGAACATCAGCGCCCAATTTACCTCAGATTCTCCAATTCTTAACTGAGATGCTTCACAAGGGCCTTTCCTTTTCCTCCATCAAAATTCATGCCTCAGCCATTTCAGCTCATTACAACACAGAACCCACCCCTCTTCTCTCATCCACTGCTGAAGCAGTTCTTCAGAGGAGCCAAAAACTTACAACCACCCAGGAGATCCCCTACACCGACCTGGGACCTTAACTTTGTATTGGAAAAACTCACTCTCCTTCCTTTTGAACCAGCAGCAAATGCTGAGTTGAAATTCCTTTCTTGGAAAACAGCCTTCCTTTTGGCCATCACTTCATCAAGAAGGGTGTCTGACTTGCAGGTCCTCATGGCAGTGGAGCCCTTCATTATATTTCATGCAGACAGGATGTCCCTAAGGACCAGTTCCTCTTTCATGCCCAAGGTGGTATCCAGTGTGGCCCTTCATCAGTCCATTCATTTGCCAACCTTTTCTAATCCTCAGAACAAAGGGGAACAGATCCTGCACTCCTTAGATGTGCACAGACAACTTAGATTTTACTTGGACAGGACTAAACCTCTCAGGAAATCTGAACAGCTGCTGGTTGCATTTGCTGCAGGGGCAGAGTGGAAGGCCATTTCAAAGCAAACCATTTCTAAATGGATAAGCCACTGCATTCATTTCTGCTATAAGCACCATGGAAAACCTACCTCGCAGGGGATAAGACCACATTCAACCAGGGTTGCATCTACCTCTACAGTTTTTCTCAGAGGTGTACCTACCAAGGACATCATAGAGGCTGCTACCTGGAGTTCTGTACAAACCTTCACCAAGCATTACCATTTGCTTATTTTCTCTAAATCCAGAGCTGACTTTACCACTGCAGTCTTGCAGGGCCTTATAGCTGGTCCTAATGCTAATTACCTCCTCCCATCCTTAGCTTTGGGAAACTACCCAAATGTGATGACTGCAACAGTGAAACACTAAGAACATAGTACAGTTGTGTACACTTAACATAAATGTAGATGTTAGAGTGTATTCACTGTTGCAGTCCTGGTTACCCTCCCTCCAGCCCCCTGCCTTATATTGTTTGTACCTCTATTCTTGTTTGCTATGCTTAAAGCTTTCTGGTGTATTTGCTTTTTGTTGGAGGTGTAACCTTGTATATAATTGCTTTCCATTATGAGGGCACCTGACATCTGGGGCAAGAAAAACTGATGCAATGGCGTTGGCTGCATGCTTTATACCCCTGACTACCTGACATCATGGAAGATGAGACTGCAACTGACGCAGGACCAAAGACTGATAATCAGGCCGGCTGAGGGCTACCTGCAAGCAGATAACGCAAATGTGATGACTGCAACAGTGAATACACTCAAACATCTACATTTATAGTAAGTGTACACAGCTGTACTTTATGGTAAGTTCTTACACAACTATAGTGTCCTGGGGTTGTAGTTAGTTGGAGGTTACCATTACCAGTTTACCTCCTTGACATGTGGTTTGACTACTGCATCCAGAGTTTCTGTAGAATGTCTGATACCAGTCAGCTCACTGCAGACATATGGGCACTGGCTGTTATCTCTAATGGATGACTGCCTAATTCAGGCAATTTGGGGAAGAAATGCAGAGTGCACTGAAGTAGGTTTCTCCCTAAACATAGAAAAGTCAAATTTATGCCCCGTCGTCAAGATAATCATCTTGATGCATTCTTGGACACCAGATTATCAATGATTTACCAACCAAAGAAGAAAGTAGTCAATTTCTGCTGTCTTTCGGGATACTCACAGGAAGCCTGTGGTAACCATGAGGAAGATCCTAAGCATTCTGTGCCACATGGCGTCCCTTGTATTCTAATAGGGCCTGTAGACAGACTACATATGAGGAGGCTTCAGTGGTACTAAATGAATACGTGGGTCTAGCACTGGCATGCCTTTGAGCAAACCATCCCAGCTCAACCCTATGTTGAACTGGCGTGATGAATACAGCAAGTCAGAAAGGAGAGAGAGCATGCTTTTCAGGCCACCTCCCCCATACCAGGCTTTGACCTTCGGCACTGGGTGGTGGGCGCATATCTTTGACTGTATTAATATAAACTAGATGATGGGAGCAAGTCTGGCTGCTCAAACCTTCATAACTGTTGAGAGACCTTATAACCCTGTATGTCAACACCATAATCACACTTGCCTTCTCTGCTTGACTAATAGAACAAGATTGGGAAGAGTCTGGAATACATTTTCTCCTGAATATACATTGTATACCAATTCAGGAGAACAGTACTGCAGATCACGTAACACCTGAAGAGATCCACATGTGTGGATAGTAGACTAAGACACATTCTTGCACATCATAAACAGATGGAGCTGTACCACAGCTATAGACCTCTCTGCTTCTCTGCATGTAAGGCAACTGACTAAATTTTGCTCCAGATCTCCAAATAAACATGCTTAACCAGTAGATGCCTTTTGCCCTACATTTGATGAGTCTTTCTGTACGCTTTCCCACCCATGCCCCCACTCCCATGGATAGTTCAAAAGTTGGAGGAGAGGCCAGCAATTATCCTAATTGCCCCATTCTGGCCCAGGCAGCACTGCTTTTCCCATCTGATTCAGATAGGAACCTCTTCTGTTGCCTCAGTGTGCAACCCTCCTAATGCAGTGCCAGGGGGTTCCTAATATACCAGTAAGCTGTTCAAGCTGACACTGGCAGGTTTTATGATATGACCTGTTCCTCTTTGGCTACTTTTTGAAGGCGTGCAAACAATCATGAGTATGAAAAAAAGTCATATCTATGTAGAAAAGGTTACTTCTGGTGCCAAAGGAGCACCCTTAGCAAACTAATTCTCATATGTTTGAGCTCTTCCTTTCAGATTTAGCACATGTCTGTGTGAAGAACAGTCTTGCAGCTGTTCCAAACTTGCCTGTAGACTTGCACTGCTGGCATCCAGACCACCCAGTTGAAGCAAATCCTGAAGGGTATGTTACACCTGTGGCCTGTCTGGAGGAGAGTGTCCCAGCTTGGGACCATAATTTTATTTCAAAAGAGCTGACCTTACCACTGTATGAACAAGCTGCTATTGCACTGTAAAAATTAACTGGAAATTATATTAACAAATGAATTTAATCTGTTAAATTTTCAATAATAGACAAAGCAAACAAACCCTGGTACATACTATGCTTAAGTGCACAGTATAATATAACAAATCCTTCTAAAACAACACTGATTAATCATTGCATCAATTCCTTTAGGAAACTTATCAATGCAAACCTAGATCTAAAACGTTGGTTTGACCTTTTAACCCCATTTACCATCACTAAGAACTTTCCTCACAAAATATATAGGGAAACAGTAACCTCCTGGGAAAAAAATGGATTCTTATGCTGGTTTCAATGTGTAAATAAATTAAATGTTTTAGATATACATATGATAAAAACTGCTTACAATATTCCAACACAGGACTGATTAACCTTACAAAGCATTCTCATGTACACTCAAGATTTATGCAGATTAATAATTCCTCATTTAAAGATATTCCAAATCTAATAAGTTTTCTGTATGAATTTATATATAATAGTTGTGAAAAGAAAAATTCCATTCCAAATCTATATAAAGAGTTAATAACATATAAAACAATTCCCAAACCATCATATACTGGCAGTTCTTAAAAAAGGTCAGTCATTGCATTTAACAGAAGAAATTAAAAGTAACGTCTTACTATCAGTTAATTACACCTCTAACACAGTACTGGAAAATATTTAACTGGGAATACTTGCCTAGGGCATTTTTAACACCAGATAGAATTAAAAAGATCAGTACTACTAAAGATGGTTTTTGCTGGAGGTGTGAAAAGTCAAATAAAGCAGACTGGATTCATATTTTTTATGAATGTAATAAAATTAAATCATATTGGAATGGAATAAATCATTTTTTACAAACTTTATTTAATAAATCCTTTACCTTAACTAAAATATTGATAATACTAAATGTAAATGAAGGTCCCTACCTGAATAAGACAAATATGTATTTGTTATGGACAATACTTGCTATATCTAGAAAATGCGTAACCAGAAGGTGGAATTCAAATACACCCCCGACCTTGGAAGAATTCTACACTTTACTGAAGACAACTGCATTGATGGAAATAAAAATCAAAGAACTACGAATCTATCCCAGGCCATTGGTAAATAATCCTTGAAAGAAAGTTATATCTTTGTTGGACACACTGCAATAATCAATATTGTATATCTGATAACTGATCTGTTAATTCTATATTTAATAACATACAGTGTATATAATTCAGTCAGGCTTTTGTAAATATTGTATGTAGTTTAAAATATTTAAAAATATAATGTAAATGTTATTTTAATTGAAAGTAAAAAAAAATTGAGAAAAAAAATGTAACTGGAAAGCAGTTTTCTTACAGTTGGCCACGTCTGCTAGGAGAGTCTCAGAACTACAGCCCTTTGTGTAAAGTGCCTTTCTTGCATTTTAATAAAGGTGGTCTGACAGTGTGAACCAACTCCTCCTTGGTGCCAAAAGTAATTGCAGAAATAGCACTTCAGCAAGCTGTAACTTGCCCTCGTTTCAATCTTGCAGTCTCTAGGTGTGCGTAGATGGCTGAGGTACATCCAAAATGCAACTAAATCTTTCAGAAAATCAGTTCAGCTGTTGTCTGCTTTGTAGAAAACAAACATGGATTATCAGAGGAAAAATAAACCAGATTTCAAGGTGGCTAGCACATTACATTAACTTTTTACTATGAAACCCATATCAGGACATTGCATGAAAATGTCAGACTCCATTCAGCAAAGGGCACTGCAGCTACCACTGCTTTCATGAAAGGGGTTAGAACCCAGGACATTCTGGAAGTAGTCACCTCATCCTCAATTCAATTTCTGAAAACACTACAGATTTGATGTGATACCTAGGGCAAGGGCTAGAAGTTCTCTCTGCTGTCTCAAAGGACAGTTCTCCAGGTCTGTGTACCTATATATGTACTGCTGGGATAAACCAAACAAGAAGACCCTAATTTAAGCATAGGTCTGCCCTGCGTGGGTGAGCAAGAAGGAGCCAAAGAAGGTACGAGTGTGTAGCGCCTATATGCCAGGTGCTGAAAAACATCAGTGTTAAAGCAACATCAACCTTGCCATTAGGGAAGGATGCTAAGTGCCAAAAGTCAGGGCAGGTGTCAGACATGGGCAGCAGCAGACACCCCTGTACATTGCAATTTAATATAAACCACACTCAAACATAAGTAATTATGGTATGTTATCTACACAGTTCTGCATTTTTATAGGTCTTCACACAACATCAGAGTTGAAATTGGAGAACCTGTTTAACTGCTGCTGTTTGTGCTATGATACGACTTAACCAAGGGGAAGAACAAATAGTGTGTGTGTGTATATATGTATATGTATATATATATATATATATATATATATATATATATATATATATATATATATATATATATATATATATATATATATATATATATATATATGCAAAGGTGCACAACACGCTACTAGAATGGTAAAAAAAAAAAAAAAAAAAAAAAAAATCTAGTGTGCATGAACATGTCCAGGACCTATACTACAGGTTGCCTGGGAGAGACAGTGTCACATTTTGCTTTATTTTGTCAAACTTCATAAGATTTTCTTGGCTTTGTCAGTTTAGAACATGTCAACAGTTGCAGCTTTGGTGTAAATGTGCCTTATAATTTAAAACATTTAAAAACAAGATGTTTGAGTCTTTCTTTAATACTGAGTATTTAAATCCTGTGGTCCAAGGATTGAATGGAATTTTTGTATATGTTGTACACACATACATGCAAATACATAAAATAGATATCTGTGTATGTGTGTAGATATATATATATATATATATATATATATATATATATATATGTGTGTACACATATACACAGTGTGTGCCTGTTTACATATATGTATAGATGTAACCTGTAATTTTTTTTTTTTGCATTACATTATTTACATTAAATTATGTTGTATTTTTAAAGCATCTGAAGTGCTAAGGTCCTTATGAATAGTAGTCATGAAAGCTGGTGTAAAGTGCCTACTTTTATTTCCTTATCAGATGCTGCTTATTTTTGGGGACTGATTGATGTTTGTTTTCACAGCTTTGCATTCTCAATGTGTTCAAACAGCAGACCTCCTGTGTGTTATTTAATGTGTTTCTATGTAGAAATGGCTAGTTCTGTATGTGGGTAAAAGATTGAGGAGTCCTGGGTCACCCCCTCCCAAATGGAGTGAGGTCCCGAGTAAGCATCCTAAGGCATGCTACTGAATTACTGCTTTGGCAGACTTGACCCCAGCCCTGTCAACCTTACCATCTGGTGAAGAGTACAAGGCTTTTTACAGTGAATGCATGTTAGTCTGTCACAGTGCAGGTAGGTCCTTCAACTGTTGTTTACACCTGCCCTGGTTCTAGTCTTCATGATTGAATAAGGCACGGAAGAAGGCAGAAGAGCAACCCTACTCTGGCAGTAATAAGTAGAGAAGCCCCGCTTCTACAGACCACTTTCATATTGTATGCCAGAACTTTGTGCTGAAATAGTGGTTGCACCAGCAGGTTCAGGCATGTGTCTATGAGGATGCTGTAAGTGAATCTCCTTTAAGGGCGTACATGTGCATGCTATCCCCTCCTAGATAGGCCACCCAGGATATACCTGATGACCTACCAAAGAGAAAGGGGACACCGACACACTGAGGAATCTGTACAATGCCCTCTTCTCCATCTGATACTTCTTGATCAGCCCATTTTTCTAGGAGGAAGATTACTGCAGGTCAAGGTATACTCAGAAGCATTGGATGCTGCATCCCCAGCTATGTTTGCAAAGTCTCAAAGGAAGGTGATCCCATAGGCCCTGTAATTGCATGCCTGACTACACTCTGGAATTTCTCTTCCTACTTGGTGAGAGCAATTTAGAGTTCTCTCTGGCTTGGAGAATTATCACAGCAGACTACTGTTTTTTGAATTTGTGGTTATTTATACATTGTTACTTGATGGCATATGATATGGTATTGAAGTTGCAGCAGGACAAAAAATTGGCCATTCATTCTGCAGTAATTTCAGAAGAGTTTATTCTGTGGTTTGTATCCAAGTAAAGTTTGAAATTTCAGCCTTTTACTGCCAAAAATATTCTATTAGACATTTTCTGTTGGTGCAGAGCAATAAACCTGAAGTGCTTCTGAACCAGTGAAGTAGTGGTTCCGCCTCTGGAGAAGTTGATTAGGGAAGAGGACTATGTGGGCTACATCTTGTCCTGACCCTTCCTTGGAGTTAAAGATGGCAATGTACCCTAGTGGAGGCAGCATAAAAGCAGTACTAGGCAAGTGATTTAGGAACCATAATATGCTTAGTCATATGCACCTTAAGCAGACACACTTAGTTAAAAAGTTTTCACCACCCTTTCTAAGCACTTAATACTGGTTTCCAAACTGTATCAGGGCTGTACATAATATACCCTGGTGTAAATTTGTGTGTACCATCCATTTGTTAGTAGTCTGATTGACATGAGGTGGAAATTTATTCTAAAAGCTGGGAATATACAAAGTTTAGCAGCCTTATGCAGTCAGGGAGTCCAGTTTATTTGTTAGGGCTGATTTTAGTTCCATAGTAAGGGTGTTGAGTTAGACCTGCTCCTTTTATGAAGAAATCAGAGGCCAAATAGAATTGGGTGTTTCGTGGCTTAAAAAGCAAGATGTATAACCTCTCCAGAGCCAGTCAGCTACAGAGTATAAGGGGATATTTGCTAATCAGTCTTTCAGGTAGTTGAAGGATTTAAGACCTTTTAAGTTTCTTGGTTAAAAATTATTGGACCTTTCCAGTTGAGCTTGTATTTGTATATAACATGGGAGGTGGCATATTCAATGATGCATCTGGTAAGGGGAAGAGTGTAGTGAGATGACAATTTCTTTGGATCTTGCAGATGTTACTTTGAAAAAAAAAAACTGAAGGATTTCCGGACTTTAATGGAAATGTGATTGAATGAGAAAGAGAGCTGTCTGCATAAGTACCCAGGTGCCTGTTTTATGAACCATATTTGTCTGAGGAAGAGTAGCTTTTATAGAAGATGCATATTCCAACCGTCTTTGCAGCAGATTAGTATTGGTGGATGAGCAGATGTCAGTGCTTAGTTTGTAGTCATCAGCAAACTTGGTGAACTCTTTGATATTACCTTGGATGTTTGCAAAATGCTAGGCAAGGTGGAGCCGTACAATACCTCACTCATTGCAATTTTACATTCAGAAAAGGTACCAGCAACTTGCACAAACTGGGTATGTTGGATAGTCAATTTGCAATCCAGCAGACAAAGTAGGTGCTTGCATTCATTTTTTTGTGTATGTTTACATTGATTGTCTAATTTTTCAGTGGTATGTGATGGTAGATGGTGTCAGAAGCCTTGACCAGGTCAAGACAAGCCCAGTGTTTGTCCACATCCTCTGCAAGTTTTTCAAAGAAGGTAAACTCCAGAGGCGGAACCTGCCCGTCACAAAATCTAAATGTGGTATAGATTCGTTAAGTTGCCTACGTCCGCATAAATGTTTTGCGATCTGTACCATGGTTTTGCATTTATAGAGCTGTTGAGGCTGACGGACCTATAATTTTCTTGGTCAGCAGAGAGGCTGCCTTTATATAGGGGAGTTACAGTGGCTCTTCAGGTTTCAGGAACAAACTCTGTAGATAAACTGAGGCTGAGCAGTTTGAGTAGTGGATGTTCTTCGTGTTACACTGTTGCAGTCATTACATTTGGGTTATCTGCTTCAGGTAGTCCTCAGTCGGCCTGATTAACAAAGTCTTGGGTCCTGCGGTTGCTCTCCCTTCTTCCATGACGTCAGGTCATCAGGGGTGTAAAACATGCAGCCGATGCCATTACATCAGTCTTTATTGCCATGCAGTGCCCGAAGCAGAAGCATTTCTCAAGTGCCGGTCAGCCAACTCCTGAAATTTTTGTTTGAGTTTCAGAACCGAAGTCTTCAACTAAAGCTAAGTACCCCGTTGGGGAAACCTTTTCTTGCTCCTTACCAATGTCAGTAAAAGTTAATTGCATTACTTATGGAAAGCAAATACCTCATAAAGATTTTCATTCGTACTATATTCCTTGCCTAGGCCCTGACCACGACGCACCTTGCTGTCAGTTTTGTGCTTTATTTAATCAGCGCACTATCCATCGTCTGTATATTTTCGCCTCTAAATATTTTGGTTCTCAGTTCAGTTATCCAGAAATGTCGTCGGTAAGCCATCCGACTACCGGGATACCAAAAAAACACAAAGATAAAGACAGAGACAGGCCGCCGAGGTCCAAAACTGCCGACGACGCTTCTTCAAAGCCAGTTGCCAGTTCGCCGGTACTCGGTGAGACGCTTTCGCAGCCCCTGATACCCGTTACCTCTGATTCGCCGGCCTCTACTGAGACCCATTCGGAGTCCGGTATGCCGCGCGATGCTCCAACTATGGAACCCGCGGATGTCTCTACCTTGGATGGGTCCGGAGCTGCTGTGCAGGCACCAGCTTCTGAGGGTGTATTCAGGCCTATGGACTTGCATATTAAATCGATGCCTCCTTCTTTACTTGGGCCTAAATCTCTATCTATGCCTAAAAAAATGACGTCCGGGCTACATACTCGGGTCTCTATGCCTAAAAAAACAAATGATAAGACTGGCTGAAGATGTAATAACTCTAATCAAGGGTAGGCAACCCCCCCCCCCCCTTTCTAAGAGGCCTAGGACTGAAGTTGATTATGAATCTTCTGATCAGGATTCTGTTTTTTCTGATTCTTCTGATGATGTGGATTTGCCCTTACCTACTTATGAAGATTCTGATGCAAAGGACTCTATTCCGTCTGCTTCCCCTCCTGAGGATTTTTCTTTTGGGGAAACCTTACATACTCTAAGGGAGCATTTTCACTGGGAAAGCCAGGATTTTTCTGATTCAGAAAAGAGGCTTAGGGATTTCCTTCTACTACCTTAGCATAGGCCTTTTAGCTATTCCTCCTGTACTAGACATTGTTGATGCTTTATCGGAATCTAGTTTTGCCCCTGATTCCCTGCCTCCTGCTCCCAGAAAACCTGACTTGATACTACACGGTCCCCGAGTCCCACAAGTTCCTTTTCAAAAATCCTATTGCAGATCCAGAGACTATTTCACAGGGGCCCAAGGGCATTAAGGCTTCTACTGCTGAAAATCCTACCCCTTCTGATAGAGACTCCAGGGCGCTGGATAGTTGGGGTAAGAAAGTTTACACTTCTGCAACCTTGGCCATTAGGCTTTAAACTGCCAGTTTCATATGTTAAAGTATCAGCAACATGTTATTGGACTGCTTAAACAGGAAATTATGTTGATTCCTGACTTTGTGGAAAAAAGAATTACATGATTTAAGGCATTCTGCCGAATGAGTTGGAAAACATACTTTGCAATGTGGTTTTGATTCATTAGAGGCCTCTTGCAGGGCTGCTGTTACTGGGTCTGTGCTCAGAAGGCATGCTTGGCTTAAGGAGCAATCTTTGCATGATCATGTTAAAGCTAAATTGTTGGATGCTCCTTTAAATCAGGACCGCCTGTTTGGCAACAAGGCTGAGGAAGTTTTTAAAAAGATGGAAGATAAAGCAAAATCTATGCAAACTGTTAGATTTTTTTTTACAAGTTCAGCCTCCTAGATTTAGTAGGCACTGGCCCTCTAAAAATTGGTACTTTCCAGCCCCTTCCAGGTCTTCTCAACCAAACCCAGACACACCAAAAACCCCAGGTTTCAGTCCCAGGGGACTCTCAGAACTAAGCAGTGCGAGGCTTCCCCCTCCAAATCAGGGAATAATAAGACTCCCCCTATGGTAAATTGCCTCAATGACTTCCTTTTAAAATTTCCAAGCACTTATCAACTGACTGCCCCTTTGGGGGGAAAGGTTGCTGTTAATGCAAAGAATTGGGAACTCATTACCCAGAACAAATGGGTTTTAAATGTAGTGTCCCAGGGATACAGATTTCACTTCCACAAGTTGCCAACACCAAGTGGGTGGCCGGACGTACCCCCAAATCAGTGGGCAGAGGCCCAAAACAAATACTTTCTTAAGCATGGGGGCTATTCAGCTGGCACCAGAAGAAGAAAAGAGACAAGGTTTTTACTCAAGATTTTTCTTGGTACCCAGAAAAGACAATTCATGGTGTCCTATCATGGGCCTGTCTACTCTAAACACCTTTTTGGAGGTTCCAAAATTCAAGATGCTGACTCTTCACCAATTGCTTCCTATGCTAGCCAAAGATGCCTGGTTGGCAACAATAGATTTAAAAGAAGCATACCTGCACATTCCAATCAGGGAATCCTGCAGAAGATACCTACGCTTCAAAGCAGGCTATACATGCACTTATCAGTTCTCTGCACTGCCCTTTGGCTTATCTACTGCACCCAGGGAATTCACAAAGTGCCTAGCTCCAGATGTTCTTCGTGTTTCACTGTTGCAGTCATTGCATTTGGGTTGTCCTGCTGACAGGTTGCCCTCAGTCGGCCTGAATTCCAAAGTCTTGGGTCCTGCGTCTGTTGCTGTCCCCTCTTCCCTGACGTCAGGTCGTCAGGGGTAAAAAAGATGCAGCAGACACCATTTTATTCAGTCTTTCATGCCGCGCGGTGCCCGAAGCAGAAGCAGTTCTCAAGTGCCGGTCGGCTGACTCCTGAGATTTTTGTGTTAGAGTTTCAGAGCCGAAGTCTTCATTAAAAGCTAAGTACCCCGTTGGGGAAACATTTTTCTTGCTCCAGACCGATGTCAGAAAAAGGTAATAATTGTATTTCTTGTGGGAAGCAAATACCTCATAAGGACTTACACTCTTACTGTATTCCTTGCCTAGGCCCTGACCACAACGTTTCTAGTTGTTGGTTTTGTGCTAGATTTAACCAACACACTATTAAGCGTCGGTACGATTTTGCATTAAGCTATTTTGGGCGAAGATTTAATTATACAATGTCGTCGGACAGCCATCCGACTACCGGAGTTCACAAAAAATGAAAAGAAAAAGACAGGCAACAGAGGTCCAAAACTGACGACTCTTCTAAGCAAGTTGCCGGTTCACCGGTTCTCAGTGAGGCGCTTTCGCAGCCCCTGACGCCCGCTACTTTAGAGTCGCAGGCCGCTACCTACTCCCACGTGGAGTCGGCCAGGCCGCTGGAAACTCAAGGTATTGGATCCTCGGAGATTGTTCCCTCAGGTGGGTCCGGAGCCGCTGAGCAGGCATCGGCTTCTAAGGGTGTATTCAGACCTAAACAATTGCCTATTAAACAGACTTTAAAGGCAAAGAAACAAGTTCACCAGTCACATGGACAGCCCTCCATGCCCAAAAAACAGATGCTCAAAATGGCCGAAGACTTAATTACCTTGATCAGGGGTTCCCATCCCCCTCCTGATAAGAGGCCTAGGCAAAAGAGAGACTATGAATCTTCAGATCAGGTTTCCATTTCTTCTGATTCCTCTTCTGATCAGGAATATTCTCTTCCCCCCCCATGAGGATTCTGATGCTGAAGAATCAATTCCTTCAGCTTCTCCTGAGGACTACTCTTTTGGGGAAACCTTGCATACCATGAGGGAGCACTTCCACTGGGAGAGCCAAGATTTTTCAGAATCTAATAAGAGGCTCAGAGACTTCCTGTTACTACATCAACACAGGCATCTAGCTATTCCACCTGTGTTAGACATTGTAGATGTGTTTTCAGAGTCTAGTCTGACCCCTGAATCCTTACCTCCAGCTCCTGTTAAGCCGGACAGATACTACTGGGTCCCTGACTCTCATAAATTTCTTTTCAAAAACCCTACTGCAGACCCAGAAATTATTTCTCAGGGTCCCAAAGGGGTCAAGGCTTCCACTGCAAAAAAAACCCTACCCCCTCTGACAGGGATTCTAGGGCACTGGATAGATGGGGAAAAAAGATTTACACATCTGTTACTCTCGCTATAAGGGCCTTACATTGCCAGTTTCATATGCTCAAATGTCAGCAATATATCATGACACTGCTTAAACAGAAAATGATGGTAAATTCTGAATGTACAGAAAACAAAGAAATGCAGGATTTATTGCATACAGCTGAACAAGTTGGAAAACGTACTTTGCAATGCAATTTTGATTCTCTGGAGGCCTCCTGCAGGGCCGCTGTTACGGGTTCTGTCATTAGGAGGCATGCTTGGTTAAAGGAACAAAACCTGCCTGATAATGTTAAAGCAAAATTATTAGATACTCCATTGCAACATGATACCTTGTTTGGTGTTAAGGCAGAAGAGGTGTTAAAGAAAATGGAAGACAAAGCTAAATCTTTGCAAACGGTCAAGGATTTCTAACAGATACAGCCACCTAGATTTAGCAGGCACTGTCCTACAAAGAATTGTTCCTTTCCAGTCTCAGACAGACCACAAAGGGGCAGATCCAGATGCCCTAGAGGCAGACAGCCGCAAGGTTCCTACAGGTCTAAACAATGGGGTGCTTCTACCTCCAAATGTGGAGAAGACAAGTCACAACCATACAGGAAACAGTCCCAATGACGTCCCCCTGCCTGCACCAAGCACTTCTCTTCTGGCAGCACCCTTAGGGGGAAAACTAGCACTTTTTTCTCAAAATTGGCACATTATAACCCAGGACAAATAGGTTCTCGACATAGTGTCACAAGGCTACAAGTTTCACTTCCATACCCTGCAAAGGACAAACGGTTGGCCAGACCTGCCAAAAAATCAATGGGCCGAGGCTCAAAAACAAGTCGCAGCTCTCATGGACATGAGGGCTATTCAAGTGCCACAGCAAGAGCAGGGACAAGGATTTTACTCAAGACTGTTCTTGGTACCCAGAAAGGACAAAGCATGGAGACCAATACTGGACCTATCTATTCTAAACACTTTCCTGGATATACCAAAATTCAAGATGTTGACCTTGCGGCAGCTTCTGCCCATGCTGGGTAGCAAGGCTTGGCTCATGACTTTAGACCTAAAAGAGGCATACCTGCATGTCCCAATCAATCATGCAGAATATACCTCAGATTCAAGGCTGGCTCAAAGCATTACCAATTCTCTGCATTTCCCTTTGGCTTATCTACTGCGCCCAGGGTCTTCAGAAAGTGCCTGGCACCAGTAATTGCTTACTACAGACAGAGGAATACAAATATATCCTTACTTGGACGATTGCCTCATACAAGCAGAGAACAAGGACATTCTAATTCAACATCTGACGTTTGTGAAAAGACTTTTAACCTGCCTAGGGTACATAGTCAACAAAAAGATATCAAAATTTGTACCGTCTCAAGAGATAATATTCCTGGGTGCAAGCTTAAATACAACTGCCCAGATGGCTTATCTCACTCCAGACAAACAAAGACAACTGACTACCTATTTCAAGGAAAGGGCAACAAAGGCCCAGTTATCTGCAAGAAAAATTCTGCAGGCTTTGGGCTTCATGGCATCCTGCATCTTATTAATTCCATATGCATGACTGCATATGAGGAAAATTCAGTGGTACCTAAAAAGTGTCTGGACACAACATTGCTACAGCCTGGAAACAATGATTACTCTCATTCCCTGCCAGCAACAGGAGTTTCGATGGGCAAAGGCTTGTCACCAGAACAAGGGACAGCCATTCTCACTACCCCCAGCCAGGGAGAGCCTAACGACGGATGCTTCAGATTATGCCTGGGGGGCACACATGGCAGAAAGAGGCATTCAGGGCACCTGGTCCACAAACCAAAAGCATCTACATATCCATCAAAAAGAGATGCTAGCTGTTTAAAATGCCCTGACAGCCTTCAAGGACCTACTTCATCCGGAACAACTACTGATAGACAGACATCACCACGGTCATGTGGTACATAAACAAGCAGGGGGGCACTCATTCTTACCCCCTTTGCAGACAAACCATGGCTTTATGGGACACAGTATTGACTTACCAAGTCCATCTACAGGCACAGTTCCTGCCAGGAAAGGAAAATACTCTGGCAGACGAACTAAGCAGAAACCTCATGGGTCCCCACGAGTGGCACCTGGATCCACAAGTCTTCAGCATGATAAACAAATGAGGATGCCCGGACATAGATCTATTTGCTTCCCCTCACAACAATCAACTAAAAAGATTCTGCACAAGGACCTATCACAGACAAGCTTGGAAAGTGGATGCCTTATCTTTCAAATGGACAAACCTATCAGAATATGCCTTTCCTCCACTGCCTCTCCTCCCCAAGGTACTCCTGAAGGGTCAGACAGGAGAAACCAAAAATGATTCTGATTGCCCCAGACTGGCCACGCCAGTACTGGTATCCAAGCTTAAGGAACTTGTCCCAATGCCCTGCCTGGACCTTACCTCAAATACCTCATCCACTATCCCAGCAAAACAATCAGATTCTGCACAGCCAACTCAGGACCCTAAACCTGGCAGCATGGCGGATAATGTAGCCATACAAACCACACCTCTCAGTAAAGCTGTGAAGGATGTCATTTTAGAAGCCAGAAGGCCTAGTACTAGAAAATCCTATGCTGGGAAATGGAAGAGGTTTGGTGCTTGGAACCAAGCTCAAGGAACTGATACAGCTGTCACAAATATTCCTCAGATTTTGCAATACTTAAGTGAGATGCTGGACAAAGGCCTATATTTTTCATCAATTAAAGTCCATGCCTCTGCCATTTCAGCTCATTACAATACAGAGCCACCACTCTTTTCTCATCCTTTATTAAAAGGCAGTACCTCAGAGGAGCCAAAAACTTAAGGCCTCCAAGGAGAATGCCAATACCTGCATGGGACCTCAACTATGTCTTGGAAAAACTCGCATTATATCCGCAGTAGCGGCTGGCTCAAAAGGAGGTAAAGTTCTTATCTTGAAAAACAGCTCTGCTCCTAGCAATAACTTCTGCAAGACAAGTTTCAGAGCTACAGGCTGTCATGGCTGTTGAACCCTTTATCATTTTTTATCCAGACAGGGTGTCTCTGAGAACAAACCCTACATTTATGCCTAAGGTGGTATCCAGTGTAGCCCTTAACCAAACTATTCATTTGCCAACTTTTTATCCAAATCCACAGAACAAGGGGGAGAAAATTCTGCATTCTTTGGACGTACACAGACAACTTTAGATTCTACTTGGACAAAACTAAAGTTTTCAGAAAGACAGAACAATTACTAGTGGCATATGCCGCAGCATCACAAGGAAAGGCCATCTCCAAGCAGACCATTTCAAAGTGGATAGGTCACTGCATTCGTTTCTGATACAGCATGGCAAACCAGTGCCTAAGGGCATTAGGCCACATTCAACCAGAGCTGCAGCCACTTCTGCAGCTTTTCTCAGGGGAGTACCAACGAAAGACATTCTAGAGGCTGCTACTTGGAGTTCAGTACATACCTTTACAAAACATTACAATCTGCCTTTTTACTCTAAATCCAGTGCAGGCTTTGCCACTGCAGTTCTGCAGGGCCTCATAGCCGCTCCTAATGCTGTTTAGCTCCAGCCCCCCAACCATAGCTTTGGGACTCAACCCAAATGTAATGACTGCAACAGTGAAACATGAAGAACATAGTACAGTTGTGTACACTTACCATAAATGTAGATGTTAGAGTGTATTCACTGTTGCAGTCCAGGTTACCCACCCGCCATCCCCCTTATTTTTGCTGGAATTTATCTTTACTTCTCTAATCTATACAACCTAGGTGGTGTATTTGCTTATAGATTAAAGTAAAGCTTATTTTGGTGCTTGTATGTTTTATTTACATATTTTTAGCCTACCCTTTTGGGGGCACCTGACATCTGGGGCAAGAAAAACTGAAGAAAATTGCGTCTGCTGCATCCTTTATACCCCTGACCACCTGACGTCAGGGAAGAGGCGACAGCAACCGATGCCAGGACCCAAGACTTTGGAATTCAGGCCGATTGAGGGCAACCTGCCAGCAGGATAACCCAAATGTAATGACTGCAACAGTGAATACACTCGAACATCTACATATATGGTAAGTGTACACAACTGTACTTTATTGCATTTTGCAGGCAAAGAAATATTCAAATATACCCATTCAGGCAGAAAGCCAGGACATACTTTTGAATCGTCTGGCCTTTGTAAAAAGGGATGTTCTTCGTGTTTTACTGTTGCAGTCATTACATTTGGGTAATCTGCTGGCAGGTTGCCCTCAGTCGGCCTGAATTCCAAAGTCTTGGGTCCTGGTTGGGACAGGTTGCTGTCTTCTCTTCCATGACGTCAGGTCATCAGGGGTGTAAAACATGTAGCCGACTCCATTTTCTTTAGTCTTTCTTGCCGCGCGGTGCCCGAAGCAGAAGCATTTCGCAAGTGCCGGTCGGCCGACTACTGAAATATTAGAGTTTGAGTTTCAGAACCGAAGTCTTCACTAAAGCTAAGTACCCCGTTGGGGAAACTTTTTTTCTTGCTTTTTACCGATGTCAGAAAAAGTTAATTGTATTTCTTGTGGGAAGCAAATACCTCATAAGGATTTCCATTTATACTGTATTCCTTGCCTAGGCCCTGATCACAACGTGCCTGGCTGTCGGTTTTGTGCTAGATTTAACCAACGCACTATTAAGCATCTGTATATTTTTGCATCAAAGTATTTTGGAAACACATTTAACTACCCAGAAATGTCGACTGATAGCAATCCGACTATCTGAGTACATAAAAAAACGCAAAGAAAAGGACAGAGAAAGGCAGTCGAGATACAAAACTGACGACAAAGCTTCTCCTAAGCCAGTCGCTGGTTTGCCGGTACTCAGTGAGGCGCTTTTGCAGCCCCTGATACCCGCTACCTTCGAGTCGCAGGCATCTACCGACACCCATGTGTAGTCCTGCATGCCGCAAGATACTCAAGGTATTGGACCGACAGATGCATCTCCCTCGGATGGGTCCGGTTGCCGCTGAGCAGGCACCGGCTTCTGAGGGTGTATTCAAACCTTAACATTTGTATATCAAACCGACGACAGCTGCAAAACCAAAGACAAAAGCAACTTCTAAAACTAAAAAACAGATGCATGAGCCACGTGCACAGGCCTCTATGCCTTAAAAACAGATGATCAAAATGGCTGAAGACCTTATTACCTTGATCAGGGCTACCCATCCCCCTCCAGATAAGAGGCCTAGGCAAGGCACTGATTATGAATCTTCAGATCAGGTTTCTGTTTGTTCTGATTCTTCTTTTGATCAGGAATTATCTATACCTCCCGATGAGGATTCTGATGTTGAGGAGTTTATTCCATCTGCATCTCCTCCTGAGGATTATTCATTTGGAGAAACCTTGCATACTTTGAGGGAGCATTTTCACTGGGAGAGTCAAGACTTCTCAGAATCAAAAAGGAGGCTCATGGATTTCCTCCTCCTCCCTCCGCACAAACCTTTAGCCATTCCCCCTGTTTTAGACATTGTGGATGATTTGTTTTCGGAGTCATGCTTGACCCCTGACTCATTACCTCCGGCTCCCAGTAAGCCTGACAGATATTACAGAGTCCCTGACTCTCATACATTTTTATTTAGAAACCCTGCTGCTGATCCTGAAACTATTTCACAGGGTCCAAAGGGAGTTGAGGCCTCAACAGCAAAAAAATCCTACCCCCTCTGACAGAGACTCAAGGGCACTAGACAGATGGGGAACAAAGGTTTATACATCTGTAACCTTGGCAGTCAGGGCTTTAAACTGTCATTTTCATATGCTTAAGTACCAACAACATGTTATGGGATTGCTGAAACAGAAAATTATATTGATTTCAGAATGTGCAGAAAATAAAGAGTTGCAGGAATTATTGCATGCAGCTGAGCAAGTTGGAAAACATACTTTGCAATATGGTTTTGATTCCTTAGAGGCCTCCTGCAGGGCTGCAGTTACTGGATCTGTGATTAGGAGGCATGCCTGGTGAAAGGAACAAAATTTGTCTGATTATGTTAAAGCTAAATTGCTAGATGCACTTTTACAGCATGATTCTCTGGTATTAAGGCAGAAGAGGTTTTAAAGAAAATGGAAGACAAAGTAAAGTCTATGCAAACTGTCAGACTTTTTACAAGTGCAGCCACCAAGATTCAGTAGACACTGGCCTATTAAAAATTGGTCCTTTCCTGAGTCAGACAGAGCTCAAAGGGGCAAATCCGGAAGCCCTAAGGGTTCTAGATACCAGTCGCAAGATTCATACAGGTCAAAGCAATGGGACGCTTCCACCTCCAAATCTGGAGGAAATAAAGCGCAAACCTACAGAAAGCAATCCCAATGACTTCCCTCTACCTACACCAAGCACTTATCTTTTGGCAGCACCCATAGAGGGAAAATCTGCACTTTTTGCTTAAAATTGGCAGTTAATAACCCATGACAAGTGGGTACTAAACATCGTATCACAGGGATACAGATTCCATTTCCACACTCTGCCAATGGCAAATGGTTGGCCAGACCTGCCAAAAAATCAATGGGCAGAGGCACAGAAACAGGTTACATCCCTCATGGATATAGGGGCCATTCAGACAGTACCAGAACAGGAAAAAGGACAAGGTTTTTACTCGACTGTTCTTCGTACCCAGAAAGGACAAGGCCTGGTGGCCAATACTGGGTTTATCGATTTTGAACACATACCTGGACATTCCAAAATTCAAAATGCTGACTTTGCAGCAGCTTCTGCCCATGCTGGGCAAGAATGCTTGGCTGGTGACTTTAGACCTAAAAGAGGCATACCTGCATGTCCCAATAAGACAATCGTGCAGAGGATACCTCAGATTCAAGGCTGGCTTAATGCATTACCAATTCTCTGCACTGCCCTTTGGCTTATCTACTGCGCCCAGGGTCTTTACAAAGTGCCTGGCACCAGTAATTGCATTTTGCAGACAAAGTAGTATACAAATTTATCCTTACTTGGACGACTGTCTCATTCAAGCAGAGAACAAAGACACTCTTCTTCGACACCTGGCGTTTGTGAAAAGGCTTCTAACATGCCTAGGGTACACAATAAATGAAAATAAATCACAACTGGTACCCTCTCAAAAGATAACATTCCTGGGCGCAAGCTTGGATACAACTGCCCAGATGGCTTACCTCACGTCAGACAAGCAAAGGCAACTGACTGCTTACTTCAAACTGATGGCAGCAAAAACCCAGTCTTCTGCAAGGCAAATTCTGCAGGCTCTGGGCTTCATGACATCCTGCATCCTACTAATTCCATATGCAAGACTGCATATGAGGAAACTTCAGTAGTACTTAAAAAGTTTATGGAGTCAACATTCACACAGTCTGGAAACAATGATTCCTCTCATTCCCTGCCTGCAACAGGAGTTTCTGTGGTGGGCAAAGGCATGTCACCAAAACATGGGACTGCCCTTCACTCTACCCCCTGCCAGCCAAACCTTAACAACAGACTCATCAGATTATGCCTGGGTGGCACACATGGCAGGAAGATGCATTCAGGGCTTATGGACACCAAAACAAATGCATCTACATATCAACCAGAAAGAGATGCTAGCTGTTCAAAATGCCCTAACAGCCTTCAAGGACTTATTTCATCCAGGGCAACTACTGATAAAGACAGACAACACCACAGTCATGTGGTATATAAACAAGCAAGGGGGGCACACACTCATACCCCCTTTGCAGATTAGCCATGGCACTGTGGGACACAGCTTTAACCTACCAAATACATTTTCAAGCCCATGTCCTGCCAGGAAAACAAAACACTCTGTCAGACGATTTAAGCAGAAACCTTATGGATCCTCACAAGTGGAAACTAAATCCACAAGTCTTCAGCATGATAACAGAGAAATGGGAGAGCCCAGGCATAGATCTATTTGCCTCTCCTCATAATTATCAATTGAAAAGATTCTGCACAAGGACTTATCACAGACGAGCATGGAAAGTGGACGCCCTGTACTTCAGTTGGAAAAACCTATCGGTTTACGCCTTTCCTCGTCTGCCTCTTCTACCCAAGGTCCTCCTAAAAGTCAGACAAGAGAAGCCAAAGATGATATTAATTGCCCCGGACTGGCCCCGCCAATACTGGTACCCAATCATAAGGAACTTGTCTCAATACCCAGCTTGGACCTTGCCTCAAAAACCACAACTACTGTCCCAGCAAAACAATCAGATCCTGCGCAATCAACTACAGACTCTGAACCTGGCAGCATGGCTAAATCCTATAATCATACAAGCGACACCTCTCAGTAAAGCTGTGATGGATGTCATTTTGGAAACCAGAAGGCCTAGTACTAGAAAATCTTATGTTGACAAAAGGAAGAGATTCTGTGCTTGGAATCGAGCACAAGGAACTGATATAGCAGAACCAAATATCCCTCAGATATTACAATACTTAACTGAGATGCTTTACAAAGGCTCATCTTTTTCATCAATCAAAATCCATGCCTCTGCCATTTCGGCTCATTACAATACAGAGCCACCAATCTTTTCTCATCCTTTACTAAAGCAGTATCTTATAGGAGCCAAAAATTTAAGACCTCCTAGAAGATCACCATTACCTGCATGGGACCTCAATTATATGTTGGAAAAGCTCACCCTGCCTCCATTTGAGCCAGCTGCTAGCACTGATATAACGTTCTTATCATGGAAGACAGCTCTGCTACTAGCAATTACTTCAGCAAGAAGAGTTTCAGAGCTACAGGCCCTCATGGCTGTAGAGCCTTTTATCATATTTTACCCAGACAGAGTGTCTCTGAGGACAAATCCTACTTTTATGCCTAAGGTCATTTCCAATGTGGCTCTTAACCAAACAATTCATCTGCCAACTTTTTATCCAAATCCCCAGAGCAAAGGGGAGAGAATTCTGCATTCCTTGGACGCACACAGACAGCTAAGATTCTACTTGAGCAGGACTAAAGCTCTAAGAAAAACTTAGCAATTACTAGTGTCATATTCTGCAGGATCAGAAGGAAAGGCTATTTAAAAGCAGACAATTTCAAAGTGGATAAGCCATTGCATCCGTTTCTGCTACTTACACCATGGCAAACCTGTGGCCAAGGGCATTAGGTCTCACTCCACCAGGGCTGCAGCTACTTCAGCAGCCTTTTTCTGAGGAGTACCAACCAAGGACATTCTGGAGGCTGCTACTTGGAGTTCTGTTCACACTTTTACAAAGTATTACCATTTGCCTCTCTACTCTTAAGTCCTGGGCAGGCTTTGCCACTGCAGTGCTTCAGGGCCTTACAGCCTCACCTAATGCTGTTTAGCTCCAACCTCCCAACCATAGCTTTGGGATTCTACCCAAATGTAATGACCGCAACAGCGAAACACGAAGAACATAGTAAAGTTGTGTACACTTACCATAAATGTAGATGTTCGAGTGTATTCACTGTTGCAGTCCCCGTTACCCTCCCGCCATCCCCCTGTCATTCTGAATCTTATCTTTCCTTCTCTATCTTCTACAACCTATGTGGTGTATTTGCTTGTAGATAAAGGTAAAGTTTATATTGTTGCATGTATATGTATGTATATATACATGTATATAAATGTATATATAGATATACATATATATATATCTATATCTATATCTATATATAAAATTTTGCTACCTTTTTGGGGGCACCTGACATCGAGGGTAAGAAAAACTAAAGAAAATGGCATCGGCTGCATGTTTTATACCCCTGACGACCTGACGTCATGGAAGAGAAGACAGCAACCGATGCAGGACCCAAGACTTTGGAATTCAGGCCTACTGAGGGCAACCTGCTAGCAGATTACCCAAATGTAATGACTGCAACAGTGAATACACTCAAACATCTATATTTATGGAAAGTGTACACAACTGTACTTTCTCTTCTTTGACTTTGTCTTTCTATAGCTCCAAGTGTCTATACCAAATGTCTGATGCATGAAGTAGCCTTCTACAGACTTTAGGGAATTCATATATTCCCTTATTTGGATGGCCCTCTGATTTGTTTCCTCTCAGCAGCTGCTGATTCAAAAGATGCATTTCACTATGCTTCTGCACCATGTGGGGATTCATGCTCCATCTCAAAAAGTATGTGTTGACTCCCTCTCAAGACCTGGTGTTTTTTGATTTCAGGATTTAGACCATTCCAATGATTGCTTGCCTCCCACCTCCCAAGGTGTCCTGTCTTTAACTGTTCATTTCCCATCTCCTCTTGTGGTCCTTCTTGCAAGGTAATTTCTCGAAGCCCTGGGATACATGACATCCATCAATCCCCATAGTTTCTTTTGACGAACTCCAGATGAAATTTCAATGGTATCTTAAGACTGTTTGGCTTCAGCACTGCTACCGTCTGGTGTATCTGGTTCCTCTCCTGCCTTGTCTCAAGCTTGATTTTTGCACGTGGATTCATCACCTTTCCCTGAATTCATATATGCCCTTTTCAGGTTCCTGTCCCTGCTCATGAGCTGTACATGGATGCTTATGATCACAGTTGGGAAGCATCTTCTAACAGCCTAAAAGTCCAGGGTCTTTGGTTCCATCAGCATCTGATATCTACATTAAGAAGTTGAGGGGAGACTATTTCTAGCTCTCCAGGCTTTTTGCTGACAGGTCCTCTTATGGTTTTTACAGTCAGTACCACAATTGTAGTACATTGACTGTGCAAAATCATATATTTTTTGCAGGCTGGCTTTTCATGATTGGGATGTCTCAGTCTACCATCACTTGGTTCTTCAGGCAGTTTACATCCCTTCAGAGCAAAGTCTGATGGCACTGTTTGAGCAGGTCCAGTACAAGTCCTTATGAATGGATGCATTACAGATTTTCTGGATATTGTGGATTGATGGACTACTCCTCAGGTTGGTGTTTTTGCCTTCCACCTGCGAAGACCGCTTCCCTAGTACTGTTTCAAAGTGCCAGGTTCTCTGGCTTGGAAGGTGGATGCCATGTCTGTATCTTGGAAGGAGATGTTTCTGTATGCTTACCCTTTCTTCCTCTAGTACCACAGGTCCTGCACAACATCATGTGAGACACACCTGAAATCTTGCTGGTGACTTCCTTTTGGCCCAGACAGCATTTGTTCCCCCATCTCTTTCACCTGGCCAGGGGCAGTCCTCATAGGTTGTCTCACAGGATGGATCTTCCCACATAAGACAAGGGATCTTTCATTCACCCTCACTTGTCAACACTTTGGGAGTTTTTATTCCTTTCAGGTACCAAATTTCTGAGGATGTGCTTTGGGTTTTGCAGGAGGGCAGAAAACCCAGTAGTAGAAAATCCATTGCGACTAAGTAAGAGGTTTTCTGTTTGGTGTCTCAACCATGACCTACACCCCTTTCTCTGTGAAGGTCCGTACAGTCCTTAATTGTGTGAGTTGCTCAGTTTTGGTTTGGCATATTCATCTGTTAAAGTTCATTTGTCAGCCATTTCTGACTGTTTCTGAATCCACCTTTGGCTTCTAGTTTTGAAGTCAAACAGTTTTTAAAAGGCATCCTTCATGTCAGGCCTCCAAGAAAGCCTATTCCTCTTTTTTTGGGACCTTAATTTTGTTCTTCAAAATTTGACTCTGTTCACTTTTGAGCCTATTTCTTCTTCCAAACATTGTACTTTGAAGACAGTATCTTTGGTAGCTATCAGTTCTGCCAAGTGGGTCTGAACTTCAAGGACTCGTGGTGGTACCTCCTTTTCTGATTTTTCCCTAGGACAAGGTGCATCTTCTTACCATTCCTCCTTTTATGCCCAAGATGGTGTAAGGATTTGTCCTTGAATCGATGCATTCATCTTCCTTTTTTTCCACCCATTCTCCAAAGACTACTAGTGAGAGTGTACTTCACACCTTGGATTTACATAGACAGCTCGGATATTACTTTGACAGGACAAAACGTACATCAGGAAGTTTGAGCAACTTTTTATTTTCTTTCATGCCAGGAAATTGAGTTTACCAGTGTCTGAGCAAACCATCTCCTCCTGGATTTCTAAGGGCATTTCTTTTGCTATTCTTTTCATGGTGGTCATCCTTCCCCTCCTGTTCATGGTCTTTGTACCAGGCCTCTACTGGTGCTTTTTCTCAAGGGGTGTAGGTAATGGATCTATTGCTACTTGGTCTTCTGTTCACACTTAACATTACAAGTTGGATGTCATTTTCAGAGCCAGGGTGGGTTTAGCCTGTGCCAGCCTTATGGCTTTGTGGAGGGCTGCTCTTTGCCTTCCTCCTCCTATATTTCCAGTAACTTTTGTTCTCTCCCAAGAGTAAAGAGTACTGCCAAAGTGATAAGAAAGTACATAGTACAGCAGTGTAAGATCGTACCATTAACAATAGATGCCCTACTTCTCACTGTTGCCGTATTCTGTTCCCTATTACTTTTGTTGCCCCCCCCCCCCCCGGCCGAGGGTCAGTCTTCCATCCTTTTCTCCTTCTTCCCTTCCAAGATGTACATTTTATTGCTCCTTCTGTGGGTTTGCTCTGGTTCTTCCTGGTCACTTCAGTTCTGAGGATTAGGCATCAGCACATCACATACGTACCTTACGTCTTGCACATAGGACGTGCGTATGACGTATGATTACCAGAAATGTGGTAAAGGCTTTGGTATGCTGGCTGGATGATGGGCTATCTTTGGCAGGATATCCAAAGTGTGAAGAATACTGCATCTGTAAAAAGTAGGACATTTACTCTTATGGTAAGTTCTTGTACAACTGTACTGTCTTTTTTTCTGCCATCTCGTCCCAGACTGATACATACTGGATCCCCTTATAATGACAGTCAGTTGTGTAGCTAGTTGTTAAAATCAGTTCTCTTGACTTGGTATCTAGTTATGTTTCTTGGTGAAGGCACAGTACTACTCAAGACCTGGTGCCACTAACATGGATAGTAAGTTCTGTCGTGTCTCTGTGTGTCCCCCTAGGTGGAGTGCTTCAGGGTATTCGTTCATGCATGAACCATCACAATTTCCTAATCATATTTTCTATCTTAAGGGACCATAGGGCCCTTGTGATACCACAGATCCTGGCACCTGTCTAGATGTCTACCTTTGATGTTCATCGTGTTTCACTGTTGCCGTCATTACTCTTGGGTTATCCTGCTGGCAGGCCACCCGCAGTCGGCCAAATTTCAAAGTCTAGGTCCGGCATCGGTTGCTGTCGCCTCTTCCCTGACGTCAATGCGCCAGGGGTATAACAGATGCAGCCAATGCCATTTTCTCCAGTCTTTCTTGCCGCACGATGCCCGAAGCAAAAGCGGTTCGCAAGTGCCGGTCGGCCGACTCCTGAGATTTTCAAAGCTGAATTTCAGAACCAAAAGGCGCTTTGTTTGCCCTTTAAATGAATCGGCCCAGTAGCCTCATGGCTAAGGCATCAGCCTCTGGAGCTTAAGATTGTGGGTTCATGTTCCCCCTGAGTCCGTGATTCTTTATAAGCTTATATTGGATGGGGAATCATAAATTCACTCCCACTCTGGTCCCCAGGTCTCTGATGGACAGATGTTGACTAAGTAAATTAATCCCCAAATAACATACCCCCATGTAATCCTTGGATACCTCCTTACTAACATATACCCCACCATGTAGGCATCCCAGGTACTCTGGGACAAAATTGGGTTGGGTTGCATGACTAGTCTTAGACCCTGGTGGTCACTAGCCTGATGTAAACCTATGAGCCTACAAATTATTTTCTTAGTAGTGTGTTGTAGTTGAAGTGGAGATGAGATGCGTACTGGTAGTGGTCTGATGAGGCGTATGCCTCCTTGTTTTCTAAACAGCTACACTCCATTCCTTTGCCATATAAGGGCAACTTTTATTAGACTAGGGATAGTGTTATGTTAGTTAGATTTTTTTTTAATTTTTATTGCGGTTTCGCCAGCAGCTCCTCTCCTTATTCATCGCGTGTACCAGACCTGCCATAGCCTACCTTGGACTTAGCCTGACCTATGTTTGGAGCAGGTGAGGAAATTGAGGACATTGGGCGCAAGGCTCCTGAGAGCACCCTAGCACTACTAGGCTATAACTCATACCATACCTTTCGTCCACAGAACCAGGACCGAAACACACAAGGCAGGGGTGTATCCATATTCATCAACGATACCCACACCTGCAGGTTAGTGGCGCAGCACACTACATCAGAGATCATCCATGTGCAACTAACTACGTGCAAAACTGCAGTCCAAATTGTAGCTTGCTACAGATCACCCACCATGGCCCAGGACCCCCATTCTGCATTTCTGGAGACACTGGGAAATATGAAGGTCCTACCAAACACCATAATACTGGGTGGTTTCAATTATCCAAACATAAACTGGGAGAACTACTCAAGTGCTACCTCCCTTGCCCAACGCTTCCTAGAATTTATAAACTCGAACGCCCTGGGTCAACTGGTCAACACCCCCACCAGGGGGAACAACATATTGGACCTGGTCATCACCAACATGGGCAACTTGTGTTCCACACCGGAGGTCAACCCCTCGCTGGTTAGATCAGACCATAGACTAATCACTTTGGATATCCACATTCCGCCCCCACCCCCAATCAAGGAAACCACCATGAAAAACTTTTCAAAAGCAAACTTCATGTTATGTAAGACCGAGGTGGAAAGGTTCACAGCCCCCATGCTAAAGGACAATGCTGTCCAAGCTGCTGAAACCTGAACAGAGGCACTCTATGAGCATCTGCAGGAATGCATGGATCATGCTATCCCAAGTAAAACAAAGACTCACTCCTCCAAGAAAAGGAAACCAGTCTGGTGGACCCCTGCCATAAGCAAGCTATACAACAGAAGGAGGAAACTAGTACAGAAAAGAGTAAAATCCCAAGAAGGAAAGACATCCCTGATCAGTATCAGCAAGAAACTACAATCCCTCATTAAATCATCCAAGGCTTGTTTCGAAAGAAAAATTGCCAGTGACTCCAAATATGACCACAAAGTGTTCTTTAGCTATGTCAAGAACCTAAGTGGAAACTCTCAGATCTGCTCTGAGTTAGTGCAGAATGGCACAAAATACACTGAACCAACTGATATTGCCAACATTCTGGCAGAGAGGTTTAGTGCAAATTTCACCCCCTCACCCCCTAAAGGGCTCATAACCATACCAGAAGAATGTAGTGCCCCATCAATCACCAAACACAGGTTACAACAGCCCTATCCAAAGCCAAAAACACCACTTCAGTGGGACCGGATGGTGTCCCAGGCTGTGTCTTACAAGAGCTCCAAAATGAACTAACCCCTCACCTAAACACACTGTTCAAACAAAGCCTGTCTACAGGCTACGTACCCACAGAGTGGCGCACAGAAACAGTTATCCCATTCCACAAAGGTGGAGCTACAACGGACCCTGGGAACTATCGCCCTATAAGCCTGACTAGCCTGGTCTGCAAGGCTATGGAACGCATAATCATGGAACTCATTAACAGAGACAGAGAACCTCCAAACCTTGGACGCTACCCAGTTTGGCTTTAAGGGCGGATCATGCCTCCTAAACCTGGTGGACTTCTTTGATATGGTTACCAAGGCATTAGATGAGGAAAAGGAGGTCCACACAGCCTACCTAAACCTCGCAAAGGCTTTCAACACCATTCCCCATTCTAGTTATTATAGACAACCTCACCAGCTTGAACATAAATCCCTACGTCATGAGATGGGTTGCCAACTTGGCTCATGAATAGAACCCACATGGTGAGAGTTGCAGGCTCTATGTCCGACTCTAAACCGGTTACAAGTGGCGTCCCCCAGGGCTCAGTCCCTAGGACCCCTCCTGTACCACATATGTGGTAGTCCCCTAAATACAGAAAATGTAATAAGGGATCTGGCGACCCAAGTAGATAATCTCTCCTTTGATAATCATATTGCCAAGGTGGTTAGAAAATCCTTCTGTGTGGCCCACCTAATCACAAAAAAGTTTGCATCTAGAACAAGGTTATTGTGCCTCTGTACTCATCACTCATTAGACCCATCATAGAATACAACGCCCCATTTGGGATGTACCTTACAAAGACACCTGCAACAGCTGAAAAGACCACAAAAGTACCTCACCAAGAGGATTACTGGCCTCAGACAGATGCCCTATGCAGCCCGACTCAAGAAACTCCAGCTGTACTCTGTTGCATACCGCTTACTCAGAAGTGATCTCTGCCTGACATACAAGGCCATGTCCAACCCAGAATTGATGGACATGCTCCACCTAAAAAAGAAAAAAAAAAAAAAAAAAAAAAAATCCCAGCGAGCCACACTCTCTAGAGATATAAACCTCACCATAATGATAAATAGGACATGCTGGAGGGATAGATTCCTGTCCCAGAGACTTCCCATGCTTTGGAACAGAATTCCAATATACATCAGGCAGAGCCCCTCACTAACGCTCTTGAAGAGAAACCTTAATGGGTGGATGGGAAACAGAAAATTTACCCCGGGGATCACTGCAGTGGCTCTGCTGGACAGTGGCACAGGGAACTAATGGCTCTGCTGGACAGAGGCACAGGGAACTAATCTAAGGGGGTGGTGAAAGCCAACACATTCTGGCTGTGCTTATAAATGCCCTTGGGCAGATAGCCTAGTACTTACCTATGAACCTACAGTGCAGCATCATACTGCTGGTCTGGAGGGTGACCAATCCTCCTTCCATCCAGTGTTAGCCTTGAAAAGTCTGGGATCACTCCCAAGGGAGGTGCATGCACACTTGTGCACTTAGCAGTATACTCGTTTGCAGTTTGAAGTTCATCAGGCTCTTAATGCTGCTATTACATTGAGTCTAGGCAGACTTCTCCCCCAGGATGGGTGATCTGACCTTGGCCATTCACTCATGTCTGAGCCTTCCAGCGCCGATGCTGCTTAGTCGAACACTAATTGTCTTGGGTACAGCAAGGTCTTTCTTCCCAAGTGCCATGGTTAGGACAGTTGGAGGTAGAGTTTTGGTGGAAAAGTTGGAGAGTTTTTTGGAGCTTGTATGTTGTCATGACTTATACCTATTCTACATCCTTAGTATTTTTGCCAGAACTTAAGGCAGGACGCTTTGATCATGGTCATGACTGAGCCAGTGTTATCTGTTGCAGCAGAGCTGATAGTTCATTAACCATTTATGAAGTTCCAAGAATTTCGATTGCAGCCTCTTACTGATTTCTTTTTTAACAAAAAAAAAAAAAAAAAAAAAAGGTCCAGCAATTGTGTTGTATGCAAATTGAAAGATCGTGTAGTTTTCATATAGACCATGGAAAAGCTGTTGTACGTCTGGACTCTTGTGACAGTTCCTTCCCCCACCAACAGCACATATACACACAACTGACAGGAGAGGAGATTAATTTGGGAACTGAGATGATGTCTGATCCTCAAACCTTGCATTGTACGTTTTAACAGTAGGGATGGCCAGTTGTGTCAGAGGCCTTTGATAAGTCCCAGAAAATGACTGCTGTGAGCACCTCAGTCATGCCCCTCAATATATGGTCAGAAAGCTTGTTTAACACATGAATACTTCCTTAGTCTGAGTGAAGGCCATGCTTCTTAACTGACATGATGCCATGAGCTTTTGTTTGAGAGAAAAGATGGACATGTATGATTCTCTCAGATGCTTTAGTCAGAATGGTCACCTACAATATTGGTTTGGTGAGGCTTAGCCAACTGATCCTGTTTTGTTGGACAGCAGCATAAGTGAGTCACCCTTTTCAGGTGAAAAGGCAGTTTGCTCATAGATGGGTAGGCTGCAGTGGACAGTGACAAGTTTCATAGTGACATTAGATTTACCACACTGGCAAAAAAAGAGGGCTGTGTACTTGGAGTAAAGTTGGCAGATTGATTTTATGTTTTTTATTGTAGTGACTTTTAAACATAGTGGGTGTAATTTATGCAAGTGCATTTTTTTATTATTTCATTACTTAGCAGATTATGGAATGTAGATAATTTTTTCCAGTTGTTTATCCAACCCTGCATTCTGAGTTTATTTCTCTTTGTGAGTTATTCACCTCTTCATTAAGGGTTTCCAGAGATTTCATTTTGTTTTAATTCTGTCGTGGGGGAAATTCAGTGCAGAACACCTTGATGCTGATCCACTCTCCTTTTATTAGTGTTAGTTCTTTAGACATTTGCAGCCTGCACTAATTTATTTTTTGTCAAAATGTGAAATCCAAATATAGAATGTATTTCTGCTTGTGATATGATTGTGCAGTAACAGGACTCAGTTGGGACATTTGTCTGTGGACTTGCATCGTTAATAATACTACCTATTTGAATCATCTTTATTACCAAAATAATTAAATTCCTGTTTTTTAAACCTTAAATGTTATTCTATAGCATCGTATTTCAACCATGATTTCAGAAGAGTTCAAGGGCAGCTACTGCTGCCTTTTATTTTTTTTTTTTTTTATTTTTCCTTATCTTGTTAATTGTTTGTGGTTGCATTCTTCTCTTAAGCTGAGGGTTTTACTTTAATCCAGTTCACAGTTGTAGGGAATGCAGAGGCTGCTATCCTGGCACTCAGTGGCACAGGTTAGGGAAACTAATTGTGGATAGTACTCGCACCTCTTAACCTGCTACAGCAAGAAATCTGGACAAATGCATAAATAAAAGTGGGTCAAAGGCCCGAAAATAGGGATACATTTTAAATATTCTTACCAATTTAGAAAGTTGGAGTAACAGGTTTTGCATTAGCATTAATTTTCTGAAGGGTGTGAAGTCTGAAACTCAAATGTTTGTCACTATTTTCTACCGTTAATCTTTAATGATTTGCCACTAATTTGTCGGGAAACCACAATTTTATGAAGAATGGACCAAAAATATGAGGCATAAATCTGGACATTCTGTGAAAATCTGTGCAGTTGAGAGGTATGTCCAGGCTGCGTTTGGATGTGCCACACATAAGTAAGCATTTTCTAGAATCACCAGCAGTTGCTCTATGGAGCTAAAAGACTTTGACAGCACAGCATGCCATATCTGTTGAAAAGTTTGCATCATTCCCATTCTGTGAATATCCCTTGCATATCAGTCTAGTTGCAGAATAATGGGTAACCTCAGAAATTTCAAATTTGTATGGACTAGATGTGACTTAGAGACCAGTGTGAAAAAATGCAAATTGTTCCTGAAAATGTATTTCCTTCTTTCTGTCAACTTAGAGGATGACCCATGAGCAACCTGCGTTTACCAAGCAGTTTAAACACTGCCAGGAGCCAGATGGGAGAGGATGGAAGTGTGGGGAGAGGGGAGATGCTGGCTTGCTCAATTGGGGGGGGGGGGGTGAGACAGTTTACTGCCCTGCATTGGTGCTACCTACAGGGGCATGGGTGTAGTGCTTCCAGTAATGAGCTTAGAGAGCTTACATTTCAGTGTTGCATCAGTTAAAAAGGAAGCTGACTTGTGCAATATGGATGCACCTCCTATGAGATATCAGTGTTGAGGCTGTCAGGATGCTGACAGTAGGGCGTTGGGCACACCTGCTCTCCCTAATACCCAGCTCACTCCACCTCTGAGACTGACCGTTTAGGCTCTTAACCTTAGTCAGGGAATGGATTAGCTGCAAGGCTCTCATCCTTCTCAGGCAGTGAATGAGCCCTGCCCTCATGCTGTAGGAGGAATAATTGAGGCCAGTAGGGTGCAGACAGCTGAGCCACTGGGTAAGATCATGTGAACTTGGGGGGTAGTGTACATCATTCTTCTGAATTTTCAGTTTCAGTCATTTTCTTTGCCGTTGTCAGGGCAGTTTTACAAGTCCTTGCTTGGTAACGGGGATGTGGCTTCCTGTTGAGGGTTTTTATAATGAATTTGTGTGATGCCTGTGTTTGAGTAGTGTAAGCCAGCAGTGTACTGTAGACTCTGAATAAATCTTCACTGTAGAGAGAAGCATTGCATCCGGTGCTCTGGATCTAGTGGTTTGCTAGTCAGCATTAGTAATAGTAGAATTACCTACACTTGTTTACTAAAACTGCTTTGCATTGGGCTAAATTTGTGTACTTGGATAGGAAGAAAATGGCGAAACTTGAGCTTCATTTCAGTTTGATGTCTATAATGTGATCTGTTCAGCATGTTGACCTTCACCAAGTAAGGCTGACATTTCATTGGGTACTCCATGGAAGGGAAGACTAAACAAGTGATTATTGAATGTCATTTCTCCGGTAGTGTGCATAGGTGCTGAATGAAGTTGGAGGAAAGTCTGATTTGTCATGAGAACCTCTTGGTGTAAGTAAGCTGTGGCATATACCTCACAGTTGTCCATCTGACTAGGCAGTAAGAGAATAAAAAATGAACACTTGTCACATTCTGCTGGAACACACAGCATTAACTAGAGTAGATATGTTTTAATGAGAAGCATTTTCACAGTAGTAATTTGAAGGAGGAGAATTTTTTCTTTGAGCTGCAGCCTCTCTTCTAAATGATTGCACATAACTTGCATCCTTTGAGTTCCACAACAGAAAACATTTTTTGATGGGTTTTAACTGCTTCTTGCTGAGAAGATTAAATTATCCAAGAACTGGGATTTCTTTCATATGAAGAGCTTTCCTCATAAATTTGTCGTTAAAGATGTCCAAGTTGCCAAGAACTGTAGCAGTAGCTGGCAAAGGAATCTGAAACATCACTCCCCAGAGAGTAGCGAACTGAATCTTAAGGCGGCATTTCTGAAGGAAATCCTACTAGCAGCTGCTGCAGTCTTCTGATATCCTTTATGGTTGTTTTTCAAAGTTAGAGGGGCAGCTGCTGTAGTCTGGTGAAGTATTTATAAGCTGCCACTAAAACGTGAACTACATTCTTTATACTGTTACTATACAGACCAGCCTGTCTTGGGTATTCAAGGAGTAAGGCTTCTAAATGATTATAAATGAGTGAAAAAGCAGTGCATGCTTGACTTTGTGACTATGCGAAATCATCTTTAGGGTTATTTTACTAACTTTAATATTGTACCGGTTATTTAATTATGTACACAAAAAATGGAATACTTCAAACTGTGTTAGTTTCTTTACAAGAGTAAATACTACTCTGCTACATCTGATGTCTGTCTCCAAAATTGTACCAATAAACATCAAACTTCCCTTTATGAATGCACAAATCTGTGACTTAATTTGTAGAACGCAGTTTCACAAGTACCCAGCATTGTGTAGTCTGATTTTTTATAACACAGGACAAAATGACTGGTCATACTCACATGCTGACCCTCCTATCTACAAGAAGTACAAATATGGCTAAGAATCAGTCCACCTTCAGTAATAATCAGGACTGCACAGCATTTGGAACTACTTAAGTCATTTGTTTCTTTTCTTTAACATATGCTTCTGCTTAGCTCTCATTTTTACCGTTTGTTGCTGTGCCTCGGGTTTGGTCACAAGAGGAACTCTTTAGGAGTACAGCCAAATATTTACTGTTTTTCTTTAATAATAAAAAGTGTACTCCTTTGTTGTTGCTGTTACTGTTCACTGTGTACATTCAGGTAACCTTGCTGTCATATTTTATAACCTTTTAGTGCTGTTTTAGGCTAGTTTCCTCCATTCTCCTTAACATTGCACAAGCCACTGTAGCCTTTTTATATTCAAGGCACCATGCTGAGAAATCCTGGCTCTGTGGTGGGCACATTGTACCCAGAGATTACTGGGCATTTAGACTATTTTGGTAACACCCACAGCACTTCTTCCCTTTTGTGTCATCTGCTGAGGTTTTTAACTGTGACACAAGATGCTTTCAGCAATCCCATAATAGCAACGCTGCAGCCAAAATGTCAAGTACTAAGCCAGTTCCTTTCCTGCCCCTTCCAGTTCCTCCCCACCAGCAGTTTGCATAGAAGGCTCGAGGCTGTGATTAAGTGCTAAGGTTTCACTATTGGAAGTTGCATCAGCCAAAACAGAGCTGATCTTTCTGGCCACTTTTTGACACTGATGCAGGTCAGTATGGAAGAGGTTGAAGTCTCTTTTTAACAGAGCAACAGGAAACCAGTTGATTGTCATTGAATGTGGCAATGTCTTGAGCCACTGTTTTAGTCAGAAAAAACTGGTTAGGGACGTGTGGTGGTGGGAGGAGTAAAAAAAAAACATGAAATTCTACTGATCATCTCCCTTTGTTGGAGCATGTGGGCACTGAGGTAGCTTTGTTCTGTTGCCTGAGCCTATAGTCCCTGACGTTCACAGTGGCAAGCACCTTGTCTCCAGTGGTGGTGAAGTTGTCAAGTCTAAGGGCTCTGCCACCAGCAAACAGACTGTTTGAAATTTCCCTTTCTCCTAGGCAGGTTGAGCAGATGCAGGTTCAATCTCCCCAGCAAACAAGTATTCAGCATCAGTCACCCCAGTGCACCAGTCCTGGCACCACTTTCTCAGGCCTTTTTCCTGTTGCCAACCTTTTCCACCTTTCCAGCATTGGGTGCCAGTCCCTTTCTTCCAGTGAAGGCCACAATCTTTGCTGTTTTGACTGTCCTTTGTTTTGCTGGCAACCCAGTGTGATTCACAGTGGGTTACTTCAGAGCTGGCTCTGGCTAGTTGATTATCTGTGCATCACGTGCCAGTGCATTCTGGTCTGTAGTCCATTCAGTACCTGCATGAAATCTCACCCTATCAAAAGAAATGGGTAGGACTGGAAGTAGCCATCTTCCTAAGGAAAAAGGCTGCTGTTCAGAATTCATTTTTTTAAACCAAAAAAAAAAAAACTTGGGCATCTTCTGCATTTATAGTTGGGGAAAGGAAGGATTTAGAATGGTCTTTATCCAAACATTCCTTCCATGTCTGTCAGGTGGAGTGGATATGGTCTTTATACCCCCAGAATGCCTACCTTACACATAAGTTATCACTAAATCCAGGAGATGCATTCACTTCTTGGTAGTAACCATTCAGTACCAGTTTGGAGGACTGCTGTTAGGTCTCACCTCAGGTCTTCAGATGTTCACCTAGTATGTGCCATTGGTAGCAGCTCATCAGAATCTACTAGGTTCAAAGTCTTCCTGTATGTAGACTATTGCTTTCTTGCTGTGCCTTCCTAAAGTAGCTGACTAGCTAATCACAGGCTGTCAAATGTTCTTCTCCTAGGCATTACAATTGAAACCCCAAGTATACCTTACTCCAGCCCAGTGCAATATCTTCTGCAGTTGTACCTAGGGTAACCAAGGATTGCAGTACCTTTCTGCTAGAGAAGAAAATTGTCCCTATGAATTATTAAATAGACCAGACAATGTGTTGCCATATTACTGATTGTACAAGTGACTGGTAGTGGAGGTGTGTGGCTGGTAGTGGAGATGTGGGAGTATTGTGGGGTTTGCTGCTATTCAGAAATGCTTTTTTGTTAAGTTGGTATTTCACTCCCACGGAGCTGACCTCTTGAAGTTTTAGTATTTATTTAGTAGGTATGAATTTAAATGTTCCATATATAATTAATTTAAAAAATTAGTGTCTTTTTAGTGTGGTGCATGATGACTGTGTATATTCATAATTGTGAATTGCAGCACAAAGCAAGAAATAGTGCCGATCTCTGCTGGTCCTGCAGGCAGGCTTTCCTGCAAGTACCAGATACTCTGCTGTACATCCTGTTGCTGTATGCCTGTTAAGTCTGTCTCCCAGCCCTTAATTTCTTCTGCCAGTTTATATTCCGGAATGTAGTAGTTTCCCCTCCCTCTACATCTGAATCTTTTATACTTGCGTTAATGACGGTTTATTTTCTAGTAGATACTGGTGGTGCTGCGGTAGCATTGTCGCCTCATAGCAAGACGTTGTCCCGTTCAATTCTCAGCTAGAGCGTCTTCTGTGTGGAGGCATATGTGAATGGGGCGTGCCTTCGTTGAAGGTTGTCCGTCAGGGCTGGTAACCCGGTACGTAAAAATCCACTACCAATCATTAGCGGACCGGAGTTCCACTGTGGCGACCCCTAACCGGGAAAAGCCAAAAGACACAAACAAACTGGAGTCTTCATTTGTTCTCATCAGGATCTTTCCTGTGAAGAGAGACAGGGTGATGGATACCTTAAACTGGCTTGACCCACCTAAGCCATTTCCTAGACGTATTGGAATGCATGTGTAGATGACTAAGAATTAGATTCACCATTCTGTGGAACTTTTCTCAGACTGGTTTATTAGAATGTTAACAGTTCTTTATTGGGTTGTTCCAATCATTATATTTCCTTTGGAGAAAAATAATAAGGAATACGTTTGTATGATTTTTTCTGCTGTCTAGTAAAACTTCAGAAGACACCAGCATTTGTTCATTTTTCTGCTGGTCAAAAACTTACTCTTTGGACAGCATTTGGAAAAGGATTTCCATGCCGCTCTCATCACAACTTGAATTTACCATAAAATTATTTCGGACCTAATTAAAACTCATGGAAAGGATCTTCCTTAAATGCAGTACTAAGCATGTGGAAGATATCCCATGAAAGGTAGCACCAGGTACAGTCTAAACTACCATAAGATACTTCTGCATCTCTAGTACATCATACTTATTAGTGGGGAGGTCTGTCTTTTTTCGTCTTGCACAGATGCTATGTCTGCAGCAGCACTTTTGAAGCAGCAGTGTAGAGCAATGCCAGATGTGCATCCTTGAGGACATATCTTGATTTGTTTTTCAGTTTTTGTGTTCATGAGAAGAACTTCTTAAAACATGCTGTGCTACTAAAAACTTTTTTTTTTATAATTTTAAGTTTTACATTCACGTCCACGTACAGAATAAACAACCTGTATCGTAAAAGAGAAGAAAATACTCAAGTATTGAAATCTTAGTCATAGATTTGTCAAAGCTCAGATATGTCATATGCACTGTATATAGCATAAAAAGTTGATGTTGATGTCACTGTCTTCTTCCGTGCTTTCCACAATTCTTTTCCCAGCCTGCTGTTACTGCGGTCTCCATAGGTCCAGCAACTGCTTGCACCTGCCTAAATTTAGGCTTTAGCCCTTCCATGTTTTTACATTCTTGTACGACTTCCAGTTGTACACTTACACATTGTGGTCCTACCTTCCAATTGCTTTGGTATGTGTCATTCTTTTCTTCTGTTGCAGTATTCCTGATAGGGGAGTTGCCTGCCAAGGTGGCGACCTGACCTCAGCCAGTGTACCAAAATCTTTTACTGCCTAAGGTGCGCTGTACATCTGACATGAGCCATCAGCAGACGTCAGCCATAAAAGAGACGTACATGCACACCACCCTCAAAACTTCTTTGCCGCTAGTCGGATCACCAGTCCTGGATGTCACTCTGCTGTCAGAATAGCGATTTTCTAAGATAAGTACCCCGTTGGGGAAACTTTTTTTTTGTACTTTTGCTACCTTTTTCTTTACTGAGGTTCATGTCATCCAGAAAAGGAAAGTGTGACACTGGACAACATATTCTACATAAAGATAGTCATACTTGGTGCCTTTTTTGCCTTGGCCCTTAGCACAATGTTATCCTCCCTGTCTGTCTAGAAAACCAATGCCTAAAGCTTCTAGCGAAGAGCGAGATGGAGTCCCTTCTGGACCCAGTGAATGAGCCTGCAAGACGAAAGCCCAAAAACATAGACCCGAAACCAGAGCTGCTGCTCTCAAGTCTGAATAGTCTCCCAAAGCACATGAGAACTGGCAGAGGCGCACCGACCGAGATCCGGACCCACAGGCCAAGCCTGCTTCAGCAGCCATCTTGTCTCTGGACATTTGCACATCCAGAGAGGCTTCTCAGATGTCTGCTTCTGACATCCAGGGGAAACAAGAGGCTTATTTTGTCAGATGACCCTAGGGGAGTACCCCAAATCATTAGGGAGGATGTTGACTCGTATATTGTAGAATGTAGGCCTACATCTAGCCTCCTCCTTTGCACTGCATAAATACACCTGCAAAGAAATAACAGAAAACAAGCATGTCTCTCCACCATCCCTTCCACAGAAGGATCTCACACAAGGCCTCTTTAAGGCCTTTATGGCACTTAGGCCACCGTTAGGTCATTCAGCTTCCCATCAGAAGAGACCTAGGCCCCATCCTATCTCTGATGAAGATTCCTCTTCTGAAGAGGAGGAGGAGAATTTAGATTATTCCTCCCAGATTTTATCCCCATTGGATTATGCCCCTCCTGAAGAGCATTCCAGTGGGACGGATTCTCCCATGGAGGAGATTTCTTTTGAGGAGACTATTTCCAAAATGCGTGACCACTTCAGATGGGACACTACAGAGATGTCTGAGGTCCAGAAGCATTATTATGACCTCCTTCAGGTACAGACCCCTAGTCCTTCAGCCATCCCTCTTGTAGTTCCTGCCCTTTGAATGCTTTTGCATCCAGTTTCACCCACTCATACTCCCAACCTCCGGCTCCCAAAAAGCCAGACAGGTACTACAAAAGTACACAAGGACTGCCAATTTCTCTTCAAGGCCCCTGCTGCAGATCCGTGGAGAGGCTGGGGAAGATCATCTGTACCTCAGCTACCCTGGCCTTCAGAGCATTAAACTGTCAAGACACACGTGACCAAGTACAACTTGGAACTCCTTTCCGTAATTTCCAAGCTGGTTTCAAACATGCCTGATTCTGAAAATAGGGTCTTGGCATCCTCCCTCCTTGCCACCTCCTTCTCAGATTGCCAGACATTCTATCAAGTGCACCTGTCATGCAGTAGAAGCTTCATCTAGAGCTTCCGCTTCCTCTTCTGTCCTCAGAATATTTGCTTGGCTTAAGCTTTAGCATCTACCTGAGGGCATCAAGGCAAAACTGATGGATGCCCCCGTGGACAACACCACCCTTTTTGGGAAACCTTCAGCGGAAGTCTTTAAATCTTTGTAGGAAAAAAGGAAAGAACTTAAGGACCTTTCTTTCATTCTGGTGTCCCCTATGCCTAAATTTCATAGAAATCACCCTGCAAAACAAACCTTCGTATGCAGGCAATCCGTAACCCCACAGTCTAGGTCTCAAAAAAGACCCAAGATGACCCAACAGTTTTCTTCTTCCTTAGCCTTTGCTTCCCATATAACCAAGCAGCCCTTTCCTGATTGGACAGGCTCCTCTTTGTGACATTTGCCGCAACCAAATCCTCCTTTCCCAGTGCCTTTCCCTTTCTTCTTGATAACACACCACTCAGGACTCTTGGGTGCTAAGTATCATCAAGAGGGGGGTACTTCATGGTTAGGCACAAGGTGCCAACCTACAGGGGAATTTCCCTACCACCAAAAGATCAGGCCCTTCCTTTTCCATCCAGTTCTACAAGAACTCTTACAATAGGGCACTATAGAACCTGTTCCACAAGGGGGAAAGAGGCTTTTATTCCCGCGTTTTCCCTAGTTCCCAGAAAGGAAGGACCATTGAGACCAGTTGTAGACATCTTACCTTGATGACTTCCTCATAGTCCCCTCTTTCAAAATGTTAACCTTACAAACACTATTTCCCCTTATTCTGCCTCAGGCATTTCTTGTCTCAATGGATATCAAGAGTGCCTACCTGCATATTCCCATCCATCCCAGGTACAGGAGATTCCTATGATTTTCTGTGGGATCGTCACACCAACAGTTCTTGGTTTTGACTTTCAGGACTCTCCACAGCTCCACGAGTCTTCACAAAATGTCTAGCCCCCTGTAGTAGCCTTTTGCAGGCTCCAAGGGATTTTAATTTACCCATACCTGGATGATCTCTTAATCCAAGGCACTTCTGAAGCAGAATTGAACAAATCCATCCAAATGGCGGTTGCCATTCTTCAGAGTCTGGGATTTACCATCATCTTCAAGAAATCATCCCTGAACAGAGCCCAAGATCTCATATTTCTGGGCTGCAGATTCCCCTGAGCATGATGGTGTCTCTCCCACCTTCCAAGGCTCAGGAGATGTGGCTCATCTTTGCAGAGACACTCCATCTAAGTCAGGTTTCTGCCAGACAATTCCTCAAGTCATGGTGCTGATGACATCCACCATTCCAACGCTTCCTCTAGCAAGGCTTCACATGAGGAAACTACTATGGTTCCTCAAATCAGTATGGTCTCAACATGCTCACCCTCTGGAACATCTAACTCCTCTACTCCCACGTCTCAAGAAGGAGCTCCAGTGGTGGATTCCACAACTGTCTCTAAATCCAGGTCTCCCCATTCACCCTCTGCCACCAACTCAAGTCCTATTCACAGATGCATCAGACATGGGTTGGAGGGCAGCCTTAGACCTCCACACGAGTCGAGGAGAGTGGTGTCTCTTCCAAAGGAAGAATCACATAAATGTGAGAGAAATGAGGGCATTAATTTTTGCCCTCCAAACCAGGGAAATTGAGTGTACACAGACAATGACAGTCTTGTGGTGCATAAACAAACAGGGGGGGGGGGGGGTACCAGATCCTATCTCTTGTGCAGACTAGCCATGCAAGTCTGAGATCTAGCTTGCCTCCTTGATGTATCCCCCCAGGCGATGTACGTCCCCTCCAGTCGGAATACTGTGCTGGAGACCCTAAGTAGATCCAGAACCCAAGCCCATGAATGAATGCTTCACAGGGATGCGTTTCTGGACATTGTCCACCAGTGGGGTATTCCAGAGATAAACTTGTTTGCCTCCCCCATGAGCAAGCAGCTCCTTCAGTTTTTTTGTCAGAGAATACTATCCTCAGGCATGGGGAGTGGATGCCCTTTCAATCTCCTGGAAGGGGAAATTCCTATATGCGTTGCTTCCCCTTCCACTTATTCCGAAAGTCCTGTTGAAAATCCAACAGGACAAGCCAGAAATCTTGCTGGTGACTCCCTATTGGCAGAGACAGCATTAGTTCCCCCTTCTCTTCCACCTAGCCAAGGGCAGTCACCACAAGTTACCCCACAGAGTGGACCTACTAACACAGAACAAGGGCTCACTCCACCACCCACATTTAGAAACCCTTCAACTGATCCTGTGGGTGATAGAGCCCTGATCCCATTCAGGCATTTTTATTCCGAGTTAGTGCTTCAGGTCCGGCAGGAAGCCAAAAAACCTACTACTAGAAAATCTTACCTCTCCAAATGGTTATCCATCTGGTGTCTGTCTAGGAACCAGGACCCCCGGAAGGCAGATTAGCCTATGGTCCTGTCCTATCTGTGTGAATTGCTTAATGCAGGATTGGCATAGTCTTCCATTAAAGCCCATTTGTCAGCTCTCTCTGCCTGTCTGCCTCTAGCTTCTCCCTTCGCTTCCAGATTCAAAGCTAAACAATTCCTCAGAGGCATCCTTCATATCAGACCCCCCCCCCCCCCGGAGACCGGTGGCCCCACTCTGGGACCTAAACTTCATGCAAGAGAAATTGACCCAAGCACCCTTTGAATCTGCTTCTTGTTCACTCAAACACTGCACTTGGAAAACGGTTCTCCTGGTAGCTATTACCTGTTCCTGGCAGGTCTCAGAGTTACAAGCCCTTTTGGGCCCCCCTTGTCTTTCCACAAAGACAGGGTCTCCTTGCGGACCAATCCCTCCTTCATTCCAAAGGTTGTCAATGAATTATCATTGAACCAGGCAATTCACCTACCTACTTCCCCTCCCCCCAGAACAGTAGTGAGAGGATCCTGCACACCCTGATGTACACAGACAGCTCAGGTTCTACTTACATAAGACTAAACTGTTAAGGAAAGCAGACCAGTTATTTGTGTCTTTCCATCCCAGGGATCTGGGATTACCTGTGTCCAAAATGACCATCTCCAATTGGATATACAAATCTGTTGCCTTTTGCTATGCTGACCATGATAAGGTTCTCCCTGACTTATTCAAAGCTCACTCTACCAGGGCAGCGTCTTCCTCAGGGGCTTAGATACCAACTCTATACCAGAGGTTGCTACTTGGACATCTGTCCACACCTTCACTAAACACTGTAAGCTGGACTCCATCTCCAGATTCAGGGCAGGGTTTGCCAGGGCCATTCTCCATGGCTTCCTAGAAAATTCTTCTGCCACTTCTCCTCCCTTTCCTCTTGAGCTTTTGTACTTTCCCCTGTCAGGAATACTGCAACAGAAGAATAGAAGGACATAGATTAGTTGTGTAGGTTGCAGTATTCCAACCCTCCTCCATCCCCCACTTCCTGGCTTTCTTGGATATTTTGATCCTCATTCCCTCAAACTGTCTCTCCGACTGGGGCTTCAGTTCTGAGGGTGGTGCTCGCGTACGTCTCTTATGACCGACGTCTGCTGGTGGCCCATGTCAGACGTACCGCACACCTTAGGTAGTAAAAGACTTTGGTATTCTGGCTGACATTGGGTCGTCGCCTTGGCAGGTGACTCCCTTATGTCAGGAATACTGCAACAGAGCAGAGGACGACATCTATCATTATGCTAAGTTCTTATACAGCTAATCTTTCTTCTTTTTTACCCATCCAGCCATTGGTAGTCCTATCCAGTCATGTCTCCCTCTTGGTTCTTATCTATCCCAGAAAGTCAAAATTCCAGTGTTTTGCTTACCTTTCTCTTGTAAACTTTCTTCTTCTTCTCTGTAATCACTTTAGTCTACATTTCCCTTGTCTGTCTACACTTACTGTTAGATATCTAAAGACCTGTCTCTTTCTGATGGTCACTTCTTACCTTTCTCTTACTTTCAAGTTTTCTTGAAGTGGCATCCCACCTATGTAGTAATTGAATGTGCACGTCTTACACTGGCCCTTTAGTAGCTAGACAGTTTAAACCCACCAAAGCCTGTTCAACAGTTCAATCTGCTTCCATACTTCAGCCCATAATCCATCTTTTTTGTAGCTTTTCATAACCCTTTCTTTTACTCCACTATACACTATCCTTGTACATCACCCTTACCCTCCAACTTTTGACATAAAAAAGTACAGCAAACTTGTATTTTCTGCCAGACTTGAATAAACTTGCACAGAAAAAAAAAAAAACTAAAAATGCCAGGAAGTCATGCGATGTGAAGCTTATCTTCAAGACGATGTTATTTTGAGACTTGGTGAGCTCAAACTGCATAGAATCAGGAATTCTACAGTAATCGATTCCCGATGTGAATTTGATGAATTTCATTTTATTGTGAAGTTTTGGGAAGTCATCTCATACCTCATATTTTTACTACTGATGTGGAGTATTTCAGTAGGCCTTGTGCATATGGTTAAGGAATAAACACCTTTCTGTATGGCCAACTGCTTCTTCATTTCTAACCTTTGAATGCAGCATGTTCACACAGTTTGTTGATTAGCTGATTCCTTCCCTGCTTTTAAGTCTTGTAGTACAATGGCATGAATAAGAAACGTCAGGCCACTTAGCTAAAACTCTCCAGAGAAGTTGTCATCTTTGCCATTGCTGCTGATGAAGGATTTTATTTCCTTGTAGATTAACCTAGATCTGGTTACTGTGGTGACCCTACTCGATCACAAATCTTGTCTGACGTAAATGACGTCATGTTCCACTCTTCCTTGAGAAAGCTTTTGAATTGCTTATGATTCAAACCAGAGCCTTGGCTGGCTAGTCTTGTGCCCACTGCTGCTGTATGATCTGACAGCAAGAGCCAGGTCCTTTCTTCCCCAGTGGTACATGCCCCTTAAGTCAAAGGTGAGCAGTAAAAACAGAAAATTCTTCTTCAGTTTGGCACTCCTTAACTCTCTCCTAAGAGGCATCAGATCCTCTGCACCCTTCAACTCCTAACTCTTAACACTGCCCCTTTCGCACCACCCTAGCTGTGCTTTTGATTAAAACTGCTCAGTCTTAGGATGCCCTTCTCAGTGACTATTTTCTATGACTTCTTTAATTTCACAGATGTTGGTGTTTGATAAATTCTTGGGTCACTGATCTGGTCATTTATTAACTCAAGTCTGGTTTTCCAGTTATGGAGAGGGGCACCATTCACTTTGATACCATAGAGTTTCTTTAACCACCCATGTCATGTTCTCAAAAGGTGTTGCATCTGATTATCTTCCTTTCTGTTTCATAAACACCTCACGGATCATTGACCACAAGAAAAGATCCGAGTCCAGAGTTTTATATGGCTATCACGCCATGTGAGCCTGATTACCAATATTAGTTTAGTGCCTTCACTGAGCCCCAAGCAAAAAACTGATAGGTCCCCCCCCCCCCCTCCAGAGATTAATGTTTAATATTTGATGACCATTACTGCAGTTGTTTTGCAGAGGTCTGATGCGAGACTGTTTTCAATCACTGGCTTCTTCCTCTTAGCAGCTGACTTCCCCATATCTATAAATGCCAGAACCATATTTGATATATTCTGCATCTGAAAAGCCTTCCTTGTCTAACTTCCGTTATAAAACTGCTAAGTCGGCGTGCTGATTCAGAACTTGCTAGCTTCTAATGCACTTGTGTCTGAGCTTTTATTATGTCATTCCACAACTGTCCTCTGAGACCATCATATTTATCAAAGAGTGGTAGGTAACATTTTGGTGCTTTATGTTGTACTTTTGTATGGTTATAGTTTCTTGACAGAGTTAACAGAAATTAGTGCCCATAGTCAATGATGAAATAAATTTAAGGCCATGAACTTTTTGAAAACATAGCATTGAATATATGTAATTTCTTTATGGAAATGGGCGGATATCAATATACAGGAAAAACCCGGTATTAAGTCATCTGCTTCGTGAGAGTGTATGAAGCTATATAGTAGTGTGGACAGAGGAAGAAAATTACCTCCATCTTTTAACACTTAATAAATGTGGCAGTTTAGCGAGCGTAAAAAAAAAAGTAAATAAAAAGAGAACTAAAGTGCAGAAGATCCTACTAACAAATAACTTGCCATTTTATTTTCCTTTGCTAACTGTGAATTAAAAAGATGCATTTAACGAGTGTGGGAAATTAAAACAAATATGATGCAGTTTCATGTGCATGCGTGTATCAATGGGTCTTAAAAATCATTGTTCAGGGGTACAAATTCAATTTCCAAGAACTACCTCATCCAAGAGGCTACCCAGACCTACCCCCAAACCAGTGGGCAGAAGCACTAAAACAAGTGCAAAAACCTAATAGCCCTAGGGGCAGTAGAACCTGTACCTCCAGAACAAGTTGCAAAAGGATTCTATTCCAGACTATTCCTTGTTCCCAGCAAAGAGGGGACTTGGCGTCCCATCCTGGACCTATCCTTTCTTATGCTGTCAAACAAAGCTTGGATGGTCACCTTAGACCTAAAGGATGCATACCTGCACATCCCAATAAGGGAATCATGCAGAAAATTCCTGCACTTCAGAGCAGGATCACTACACTTTCAATTCTCTACTTTGCCTTTTGGCTTATCTACCGCTCCGGGGGTATTCACCAAATGTCTAGCTCCTGCCATTGCCTTTTGCAGACCAAACAGTGTACAGATGTACCCTTATCTGGATGACTGTCTCATCCAGGCAGACTGCAAGGAACTGCTCCTGCAGCACCTCTCGTTTGTAAAAACCATACTCTCCTCTCTGAAGTTCACTATCAACGAAAGGAAATCAAAACAGACACCTACCAGGAAAATCATATTTCTGGGAGCCTTACTGGACGCAAAACAGCAAATGGCCTTTCTGTCCCCAGAAAAACAGTTTCCTGCTGAAATACTTCACTACTCTGGCCTCCGAAACCAACTTTCTGCCAGGAAGTTCCTACAAGCTCTAGGGTACATGGCCTCATGCATCTTCCTGGTACCTCTGGCCAGACTACACATGAGGAAAAATCAGTGGTAGCTAAAGAACCTATGGTGTCAACACACACAACCTCTGGACACCTCCCTGCCTGTGATCCCTTGCATAAGATCCGAGTTCCTCTGGTGGGCCCAGGCCTTTGCTCTGAACAAGGGACTTCCATTCATCCTCCGTCCATCAGACCAGACCATAACTACAGATGCTTCGGACATAGTCTGGGGTGCACACCTAGAGGGCAGATGCACCCAGGGTCTCTGGGACACACAAATACTACCCTTGCACATCAACCAAAAGGAAATGATAGCAGTACAAAATGCTCTGGGATCCTTCAAGCCCTACCTCAAACTAGGGGTTCTTCATATAAAAACAAACAACACCATAGTCATGTGGTACATCAACAAACAGGGAGCGACTCGATCTTATCCCCTATGCAGACTAGCCATGAACCTGTGGCTAGCAGCCTCATCCATGGGGACTACATCTTGTAGCCCAATACCTACCGGCCATCAACAACACCCTGGTAGACCAAGATAAAGGAGGAAAAACCAAGAGCAATCCTCATTTCCCCAGACTGGCCCAGACAGCATTGGTACCCACTGCTGCACAGCCCATCTCACCAGCCCCCCTGGCAGCTACCTCTGATACCTCCCCTGCTATCCCAGGGGGGACAATGCTGCCCCCAGACCTTCAGACACTCAAGCTCTCAGCATGGCTTATTCTATGAAACCAACAAGGAATCTATGCTAAGCAAGCGAGTCTTTGATATCACAGAAGCCAGAAGGCCCAGCACCAGAAAATCTTACGCTGGAAAATGGAATAGATTCTGCTCCTGGAACCAGTCCAAGGGGGCAGACATACACCCTGCCCTCCATTCCTCTTATTCTAGATTATCTTGCTGAGCTTCGTAAGGGTTTCTCCTTCTCCTCCATATAAAGATCCATGCCTCTGCCATCTCGGCACGCTTTGATACAGAACAGCCATTGTTCTCCCACCCTCTTATCAAACAATTACTTAGAGGAACCTCTAATGTCAGGCCTCCCAGAACACAGCCCACCCCAGCCTGGGACCTGAACTGTGTTTTAGAAAAGCTTACTCTGCCTCCCTTCCAACCTGCAGAATCCTCAGAACTAAAGTACCTCTCTTGGAAGACTGCCTTTCTCCTGGCTATTACTTCAGCCAGGAGAGTGTCAGAGCTTCAAGACTCAATGGCCATTGAGCCATTTATCTTCCATGCAGACATGTTCTCCCTGAGAACCAATCCGTTCTTCATGCCAAAGGTGGTTTCAGATGTTAGCCTCAACCAGGCCATCCACCTGCCCACCTTCTTCCCTAACCCTCCGAACAAGGGGGAAAGGGTACTGCATTCTTTGGATGTGCACAGGCAACTCAGATTTTATCTGGATCATACAAAGACATTCAGGAAATCTGACCATCCCTTGGTCAGCTTTAAAACAGGGGCACAGGGCAAACCAATATCCAAACAGACCATTTCCAAATGGGTAGCATGCTGCATCCAGTTTTGCTACTCCTTGCATGGAAAAACACTCCCTAGGACCATTAGAACCCATTTCACTAGGGCAACCTCTACTTCCACAACATTCCTTAGAGGGGTACCCACCAAGGGCAATCCTGCAAGCTGCTACATGGACTTCAGTTCACGCCTTCACCAAACATTACCATCTGAACCTATTCTCAAAAGCTAGGGCTGGGTTTGCCTCTTTAATTATGCAGGGCATACTCACCCAATCTTAAGTTTATATTGACCTTCAACCCTTCTCCTCAGCTTTGGGAGTCTTCCCAATGGTTAGGATGGCAGCAGTGAAACATGAAGAACATAGTGCAGATGTTCATGTTTCACTGTTGCAGTCATTACATTTGAGTTATCTGCTTGCAGTAGCCCTCATTCGGCTTGATTAACAAAGTCTTGGGTCCTGCGTCGGTTGCTGTCCCTTCTTCCATGAGGTCAGGGCATCAGGGGTATAAAGTATGCAGCCGATGCCATTACATCGGTCTTTCTTGCCGTGCGGTGCCCGAAGCAGAAGCAGTTCGCAAGTGCCGCTTGGCCGACTCCTGAAATTTTCGTTTTTGAGTTTCAGAACCGAAGTCTTCAACTAAAGCTAAGTACCCCGTTGGGGAAACCTTTTTTCTTACTCCTTCAGATGTCAGTAAAAGTTAATAATTGCATTACTTGTGGAAAGCAAATACCTCACAAAGATTTTCATTCATACTGTATTCCTTGCCTAGGCCCCGGCCATGACGGACCTTGCTGTCAGGTTTGCGCTTTATTTAATCAGTGCACTAGCCTTCGTCAGTATATTTTTGCCTCTAAGTATTTCGGTTCTCAGTTTAATTATCCAGAAATGTCGTCTGTTAACCATCCGACTACCGGGATGCTGAAAAAGCACAAAGATAAAGACAGAGACAGGCCGCCGAGGTACAAAGTTGCCGACAATGCTTCTCCTAAGCCAGTTGCCAGTTCGCCGGTACTCAGGTGCTTTTGCAGCCCCTGATTCCCGCTACTTTTGACTCGCAGGCCTCTAGTGAGACCTATTTGGAGTCCAGTATGCCGCAAGATGCTTCAAATGTGCAACCTGCGGATGTCTCTACCTTGGATGGGTTTGGAGCCGCTGTGCATGAACTGGTTTCTGAGGGTGTATTCAGGCCTACGGACTTGCATATTAAACCAACGCCTCCTTCTTTTAGGCCAAAATCTCAAACAATGCCTAAGAAACCGATGCCCAGGCCACATAATCAGGCCTCTATGCCTAAAAAACAAATGTTAAGAATGGCTGAAGATCTTATAACTCTAATCAGGGGAAGCCACCCCCCCCCCAAGAGACCTAGGACTGAAGTTGTTTATGAATCTTCTGACAAGGATTCTGATTTTTCTGATTCTTTTGATGATCTGGATTTGCTGTTATCTACTTATGAGGATTTTGATTCAGAGGACAATATTCCCTCTGCTTCCCCTCCAGAGGATTTTTCTTTTAGTGAGACCTTACATACTCTTAGGGAGCATTTCCACTGGGAAGCCAGGATTTTTCTGATTCAAAAAAGAGGCTTAGGGATTTCTTAATCCTGCCTCAGCATAGGCCTTTAGCTATTCCTCCTGTACTAGACATGGTTGATTATGCCTTTTCAGAATCTAGTTTGACCCCTGATTCTTTGCCTCCTGCTCCCAGAAAACCTGACCGATATTACAGGGTTCCTGATTCACACAAGTTCCTTTTTAAAAATTCTATTGCAGATCCAGAGACTATTTCACAGAGACCCAAGGGCATTATGGCTTCTACTGCTAAAAATCCTACCCCCTCTGATAGAAACTCCAGGGCCCTGGATAGATGGGGGAAGAAGGTTTACACTTCTGCAACCTTGGCCGTTAGGGCTTTAAACTGCCAGTTTCATATGTTAAAGTATCAACAACATGTTATTGGACTGCTTAAACAGAAAATGATGTTGATTCCTGACTGTGCTGAAAATAAAGAATTACAGGATTTAATGCATTCTGCCGAACACGTTGGAAAACATACTTTGCAATGTGGATTTAATTCATTAGAGGCCTCTTGCAGGGCTGCTGTTACTGGGTCTGTGCTCAGAAGGGATGCTTGATTTAAGGAGCAATCTTTGCCTGATCATGTTGAAGCTAAATTGTTGGATGCTCCCTTAAATCAGGACCGCCTGTTTGGCAACAAGGCTGAGGAAGTTCGTAAAAAGATGGAAGATAAAACTAAATCTATGCAAACTGTTAAAAGATTTTTTACAAGTTCAGCCTCCTAGATTTAGTAGGCACCGGCCCTCTAAAAATTGGTCCTTTCCAGCCCCTTCCAGGTCTTCTCAAGCCAAACCCAGACACAGCAGAAACCCCATGATGTTCTTCATCTCACATTGCTGCAGTCCTTACACTTGGGTAGTCCGCTGTCCTCGGTCGGCCCGAATATCAAAGTATAAGGCTGCTGACGTCGGTCAAGGTGCATTTGACTGACATCAGTACGTCAGGGTACAAATGCGCATGACCGACGTCATATCCTCAGTCTTTTTTGCCACATGGTCCGATGCAGAAGCAGTATTGCAAGTGCCGGTTGGCGTTCTGAAATTTTTCGATTCCGGAGTTTCAGACCGAGTCAAAGTTGGCTAAGTACCCCGTTGGGGAATATTTTGGTTTTTTCTTGCCTCAGTGGTTAAACGGATGTCAGAAAAAGTGAATAACTGCATTTCTTGTGGGAAACAGATACCGCATAGAGATTATCATACTTTGTGTATTCCTTGTTTAGGGCCTGAGCACGACGTTGTTGGGTGTCGCTCTTGTGCTAGATTCAATAAGCGCACTATAAAGAGGAGATTAGATTGTGCCAGGTTAGTCTTCGGGAAGCGGTGCAATTATAAAATGCCGTCTGATGCTCCGACGCCCGCTTCTTCGAAGAAGCGCAAGGACAAAGCAGTTAAGCCTAGGCTAGAAGAACCGTCCGTACCGGACGCCGGTTCTTTAGAGGTGTCGGTGGAGCCGGTGGTTCCACCGGAGGTTTCTTTGGGATCCCAGGGAGAGACCTTGTTGTTGCAGGATGTGGCCTCTCAGGAGGCAGGTCAGGGTGATGGGGCTTCTCAGGTTACTATACTCCCCTCCCTGCCTAGGGTGGTTAGGCCCTCTCCTTCTGTTTCCAAGGCTTCTCCTAGAGGCAGGCCAGGTTTAGCTTCAGCTGGTGTCACCCCTAGTTCTTCTGGAACTGTGCCCTAGAAGCATATGCTTAAAATGGCAGAAGATTTGATTTCTTTGATTAGGGGTTCTTTGCCCCCTCCTGATAAGAGACCTAGGGTGGAGCCTGAGCTAGGGAGTTTTGAGCAGGCTTCGGATGTTTCAGAGTCTTCGGCTGAAGACTTGCAGGAGTACTCTCCTTATTCTGATTCTGATGTGGATGATTCTACTCCTTCTGCTTCTCCTCCTGAGGATTTTTCTATTTCAGAAACTCTTCATTCCATGAGGGAGCATTTTAAGTGGGAAGGTCAGGACTTCTCTGATTCCAGGAAAAGGCTTAGGGAATTTTTGTTTTTACCCCAGCATAGGCCTTTGGCTATACCTCCTGTTTTGGATGTAGTGGAAGATGTTTTTACAGAGGCTTCTCTTAATCCTGATTCTTTGCCTCCTGCTCCTGTTAAACCAGATAGGTATTACAGGGTGCCTGAAGTTCATAAGTATCTTTTCAAGAGTCCTAGGGCAGACCCAGAAACTGTTAGCCAGGGGCCTAAAGGTGTTAAGGCTTCTGTTGTCAAGAATCCGGTTCCTGCAGATAAAGAAGCCAGGGCCTTGGATAGATGGGGAAAGAAAGTTTATACTTCTTCCACTCTAGCTATGAGGGCTTTGAATTGCCAGTTTCACATGTTAAAATACCAAAACTATCTCCTTTCTCAGTTGAAGTCTAAGGTTGATGCTCTGGCGGAAGGTATTGATTGTAAAGAGTTACAAGATTTAGTTCATGTTTCTGAACAGGTGGGTAAGCATTCTTTGCAATGTGGTTTTGATGCTGTACAGGCCTCTTCTAGGGTGGCTGCCACTGGGTCAGTTCTTCGCAGGCACGCCTGGTTGAGGGATCAAAATTTATCTGACCATGTTAAAACAAGGATTTTAGATGCTCCTTTACAATCTGATGTGTTGTTTGGTTCTCCTGTTGAGGCAGTTTTAAAGAAAATGGAAGACAAGGCTAAGTGTATGCAGACTGTTAAAGATTTTTTGCAGGTTCAGCCTCCAAAGTTTAGTAGAAATTGGCCTGCTAAAGGGTGGACGTATCCTTCTTATGATTCCCAGTCTAGGGGTAGATCTAGACGTGGTAGGGGCAGAGCTCAGGGCTCTTTCAGGCCTAGAACAGGAGTTCTCCTGCACAGTCTTCAGGTGAGGGCAGGGGTCAGTCCTTTCGTAAACAGACCCAATGACCTACCTTTTCAGCTGCCAGAGCCTTCTCGTCTGGCAGCACCTTTGGGAGGAAGGTTGGCACTTTTCAAAGGAAATTGGAGTTTAATTACCCAAGACAGATGGGTATTGGATATCATACACCACGGTTACAGGTTTTATTTCCATACCTTGCCTCCTTTCAGGGGCATGCCAGACGTTCCTCCTCAACAAAGAATAGAGGCTCACAAGCAAATTTCTCTGTTACTTCAACTAGGGGCCATACAGCCGGTCCCTATGCCAGAAGTGGGCCAAGGATTTTATTCTCGCCTGTTCCTAGTACCAAAGAAGGGGAACACGTGGAGACCAATTTTGGATTTATCTATCCTCAACACTTATCTGGACATTCCCAAGTTCAAAATGTTGATGTTACAACAGCTTTTACCTCTGCTGGGCAAAGATCATTGGATGGTAACTTTGGATCTCAAGGAGGCTTACCTTCATGTTCCTATCAGACTAAGTTGCAGGAAGTATCTGCATTTTCGAGCTGGGACTTCTCACTATCAGTTCTCTGCATTGCCCTTTGGCTTATCTACTGCGCCCAGAGTGTTCACGAAAGTTCTGGCTCCAGTGATAGCTTTCTTCAGGCTAAAAGGAATACAGATCTATCCTTATTTGGACGACTGCCTGATTCTGGCTCAAGGCAGGGAAGAGCTTCTTCATCATTTGGAATATGTGATAGCAGTGCTAAGATGCCTGGGGTATTCTGTGAACGAAATAAAGTCCAGTCTAGTACCCTCTCAGGACATGTGCTTTCTGGGTGTAAGACTGAATACAGCATCCCAGATGGCCTTTTTAACCCCGGACAAACAAAAGAATCTTTCCCTTTACTTCCATCAACTATCTCATCAGTCCAGGCTGACTGCAAGGACAGTCCTTCAAGCCTTAGGGTTCATGGCATCTTGTATTCTGGTGCTTCCCAATGCCAAACTGCATATGAGGAAGCTGCAATGGTATCTCAAAAATGTATGGACACAGCACTGCCAGGATCTGGACACTGTCATTCAAATAATACCTTGCATTCAAAAGGAATTTTTGTGGTGGGCTCAGGAATGTCACCTAAACAAGGGACTCTCTGTGACCCGGCCAGAGGCGAGTCAGATTTTAACGACAGATGCCTCAGACAAAGCTTGGGGAGCTCATCTAAATGGAAAGTGGATACAAGACAAGTGGCCTGCCAGACTACAACATCTACATATCAACCTGAAGGAGATGTTAGCAGTCCAATTTGCATTAATAGTTTTCAAGGATTTACTTCTTCCAGGGCAGGTGTTGATTCTAACAGACAACACAACTGTCATGTGGTACATCAACAAGCAAGGGGGAACACATTCTTATCCTCTATGCAGGCAAGCAATGATTTTGTGGGAGACTGCTCTCAGTTTACAGCTCAATCTTCAGGCAAGGTTTCTGCCAGGAGCACAGAACTCCTTAGCAGATGTGTTGAGCAGACAAATTATGGATCCCCACGAGTGGAAATTGGATCCTCATGTATTTCAGAAATTGACAGTGTCATGGGGAACTCCAGACATAGATCTGTTCGCTTCTCCACTAAACCATCAGCTGCCAAAGTATTGCACAAAAAGGTTTCATCCCACAGCTTGGAAAGTGGATGCTCTTTCTTTCAATTGGAGCAATCTTCATGTGTATGCCTTTCCACCTCTGCCTCTCCTCCCAAAGGTACTTCTAAAGGTCAGACAGGACAAGCCAAGGATGATTTTAATAGCTCCAGATTGGCCTCGACAGCACTGGTACCCATTACTGAGAAGTCTGGTACGGAAGCCTCCATGGCCTTTGCCTTCGATTCCACACCTGTTGTCACAGGAGGACAGCCATTTGCTCAATGTCAAACTTCACTCTCTTCACCTAACAGCCTGGCATATTCTGTTTTGAACCATAGAGGGTCTCAACTTCCACAACAAGTTTTGAATGTGATTTTGGAAGCTAGAAGGCCTAGTACAAGGAAAGTGTACGCAGATAAATGGAAGAGATTTTTATTTTGGAGTGCAGCAAAGGATTTTGATGATGTCCTTCATGGATGCATCTGCAGTCATAACAACTGGGTTGTCCTGTCGTCAGGCAGCCCTTCAGTCGGCCGGATTCCAAAGTCCGGGTCCGGATTCGGCTGATGTCGCACTTCACCCGACGTCATCTCTGTTGGTCTTCGGGTATAAAAGCATCAGCCGACGCCATTTTCCTCAGTCTTTCTTGCGCGTGGCCCAAGCAGAAGCTGTTCGCAAGTGCCGGTCGGTCGGATCCAGAGATTACTTCACCGAATACTACTTCAAGACTTCTAAAGCTAAGTACCCGCTGGGGACTCTTTCTTGCCTCAGCCGATGTCAGAAAAAGTTAATAATTGTTTAACCTGTGGGAAACAAATACCTCATAAAGATTTCCACTCTTATTGTCTGCCTTGTTTAGGCCCAGCCCACGACGTAGCAGCCTGTTCGGCCTGTGCTTCTTTCAACCGATTTAACGCTTAGGCGCCGGTCGGAGTTTGCAGAACAGTTGTGCGGTCCTGTTTTTGCGTACATTATGCCGTCGGATCCTCCGACTACCCAAGCTGCCAAAACGCAAAGATAAAGACCGACACTTCATGGGTCCGCGGTTTCGCAGAAACCATGGTTAAGCAAATCGAGTGTCTCGGTTTCGCGAAACCGAGAAAACTGATCAAAGTACAGCTGAACCTATCTCTACAACTGAGGCCCCTGCTACCACTCTTGAATCGGCCTCAGAAATTTTATCCACTACGGTGGTTGCCACTGACTTATCAGACACCATTCCTTGGATGGCTCTACGCCAGCACGTGGTGCTGCTAGGCCTCCAGCAGCCATGTCCATTAAGGCCTTCGCCAGGGCTAAAGCAGCCAAGACTACTAAGACAGTGCCTGTTAAACCCCCCACAACCAGGCCCTCTGCTAGTTCTCAAATGCTTACTTTGGCAGAAGATTTAATTTCATTAATTAGAGGATCTCAATCTCACCCAGACAGGGCCTCGCAGCCCCAGAGAAGAGACCTAGGGCAGAGCCCCTGAGCCAGTGTCCTCTGATGATTCTGCTGACGAATCAGACATAACTGACCAGCCAGAGGCTCCTTTCTCCAATTTTGAAGATTCTGATGCTGAAGAATCCATTCCAGCTGCTTCCCCACCAGAAGAATTCTCCTTTGGGGAAACCTTACATGCCATGTGAGAGCAGTTCCAATGGCAGCAACAGGATTTTTCAGACTCCAGAAAAGACTTAGGACCTTTCTGCACCTCCCACAGCACAGGCCCTTAGCTATACCTCCTGTTCTCTCTGTGGTGGATGATGCTTTCAATGATGTCTGCTCCGCTCCAGATTCTTTACCCCCAGCCCCTGCCAAACCAGACAGATTTTACTGGGTGCCAGATACTCATCACCACCTTTACAAGGCCCCACTTGCAGACCCAGAAACTATATCCCAGGGTCCCAAGGCAGTAGCCGCGACCATAGCTAAAAACCCTATTCCTTCTGAAAGGGAAGCAAGGTCATTAGACAGATGGGGTAAAAAGGTCTACACTTCAGCTACTCTCTCAGCTAGAGCTTTAAACTGTCAGTTTCACATGATACAATACCAAGAGTTTATGCTTGATCAGTTAACTAAAAAACTAACCACTGATGAATCTCTTGATAAGAAATATGTATTAGAAATGGTAAATAACATACAACAGGTTAGCAACCATTCATTAAAATGTGGCTATGATGCACTGGAGGCTTCATTTAGATCAGCCATGACTGGCACAGTGATAAGAAGGCATGCATGGCTAAAGGAGCAAGCTTTACCGGATCATGTTAAAGCTAAGTTGCTAGATGCTCCTATGGATAAGACAAGTTTGTTTGGTACACCTGCCCAGCAGGTTATGAAGAAAATGGAAGAAAAGGCAAAATCTGTTCAAACGGTTAAAGATTTCTTGCAGGTTCAACCCCAAGGTTTAGCAGGAACTGGCCTGCCAAAAATTGGTCCTTTCCTGACTCCACAAAATTTCAAAGGGGCAGGAATAGACGTTCCAGAGGCAGAAACCAATCCAGAGGAGGTGCCTACAGAGGACGACAGTGGCAAGGTAACAACAGAGGCACAGACACAACCACTGCCACTACATCAGCACAACCACAGTGACTTAACCTAAATCCGCCTACCAGGGAACAAATAGCAGCTCCTCTAGGCGGAAAGTTAACCTTATTTTCAAAGAACTGGCACTACATAACAAAAGACAAGTGGATTTTACAAACCATAGATCAAGGTTACCGGTTTCACTTCCACACTTTACCAGTCAAAAGAGGAATGCCAAATCTACCTCCAAATCAAAAAACAGAGGCACTACAACAGATAATGGAGTTAGCAAACATGAGAGCTGTGGAAAGAGTGCCAACAGCAGAGCAAGGAAAGGGGTTCTACTCCAGACTATTCCTAGTTCCAAGAAAGGAAAAAAGTTGGAGACCAATTCTCGACCTGTCCACCTTAAATACATACATCATTGTCCCAAAATTCAAAATGCTGACCCTACAGCAACTTCTTCCCATGCTGGGCAAGGAGTCTTGGCTGGTAACTCTAGATCGCAAGGAGGCATACCTGCACGTCCCCATTCGACCAATCTGCAGAAGATACCTCAGATTTCTTGCAGGATCAGAGCACTATCAATTCTCAGCATTGCCCTTTGGCTTATCTACTGCGCCCAGAGTATTCACAAAATGCCTGGCATCAGTAATCGCCCATTGCAGACTACAGGGAATTCAAATTTACCCATACCTGGACGACTGCCTGCTACAAGGGGACAACAAAAGCAAGCTGACAACAGATTTACAAAGGGTCATTTACTTGCTACAAGCACTGGGATACACAGTCAATTTACAAAAGTCAAGGCTGATACCATCCCAAACAAGGACATTCTTGGGCGGAATTGGACACAGTAAAACAAATGGCATTCCTGACTACAGAAAACAAAAGAACTCCCTCTTTACTTCTTGGCACTAACAAAACTGAACAAGTTAACAGCAAGAAAAGTACTGCAGGCCTTGGGCTTCATGGCATCATGCATAATCTTGGTCCCTTTGCCAGACTACATATGAGAAAACTACAGTGGTACCTAAAGAATTTATGGTCCCAACACAGACACAGCCTAGAAACAGAAATCCCACTAATTCCATGTTTAAAGCAGGAGTTCCTATGGTGGGCTCAGGCATGTCAGTCAAACCCAGGCCTACCCTTTCGCAGATGTCAAGCAAGCCAGACCATCACAACAGACGCTTCAGACCTAGGATGGGGGCCCACATGCTGGACAAATGCGTGCAAGGATTGTGGACACAGGATCAACTTCACCTGCACATCAACCTAAAAGAAATGCTGGCAGTAAAACTGGCAATCCAAAAGTTCAAACCATTTCTCCAAGAGGGCCAGTTGATGATAAGGACAGACAACACCACAGTCATGTGGTACATCAACAAACAGGGAGGCACTCATTCATACCCCTATGCAGAATGACTTTGGAGCTGTGGACCCTGGCACTCAGCTACAACATCCAGTTACAGGCAATATTTGTACCGGAAAAGAAAATACTCTAGCAGACATATTAAGCAGAACCACATCTGATGCCCACGAATGGAAGCTGCACCCGGACATCTTCAAGACCATCTCAAAGAAATGGGGAATGCCTCAGATAGATCTATTCGCATCACCTCTCAATCACCAGCTCAAAGTTCTGCACAAGGACATTCCACCCACTAGCATGGAAAGTGGATTCGCTCTCCTTCAGCTGGAAAGGCCTAACAGCATATGGATTCCCACCGCTTCCTTGATACACAAAGTACTACTAAAAATCAAGGAAGAACGCCCAAGGATAATCCTGATAGCTCCAAACTGGCCAAGACAACACTGGTACCCACTGCTGAGGAGCATGTCTCGAACAATATGTGGCCAATACCCTGATGCCTTTGATGTTAACTCAGAACAACTACAGCATCATACATCCAAACCTAAAAACGTTGCAACTGACTGCATGGAACATCACATAGCAGCAGCTAAACCAGAACTTTCCCAAAGAGTTAAAGACATTATTCTTGAAGCACGCAGACCTTCAACAAGAAGGAACTATGCTGGAAAATGGAAAAGGTTTGTCATTTGGAGTACGGAAAGAGGAAAAGATGTGTCAAACATAGATATGCCTAACATTCTGGAGTATCTGGCCGAACTTCTTCATTCAGGCCTGTCCTACTCCTCCATCAAGATACATGCATCAGCAATTTCAGCAGAATACAGCTTTGATCCACCTGTTTTTTCGCACCCTTTGCTCAGGCAGTTCCTCAGAGGAATCAAGAATGTAAAACCTCCAAGGAAACCACCATTACCAGCTTGAGACTTAAACTTTGTGCTAGAAAAGTTGACACTATCACCCTTTGAACCAGCAGCAACAGCAGACCTACAGCACCTGTCATGGAAAACTGCTTTCCTACTGGCAATTACTTCAGCAAGGAGGGTTTCAGAACTACAGGCCTTAATGGCAGTGCAACCCTTCCTAACCTTCCACCAAGATAGTGTCCATGAGGACTAATCCTACATTTATGCCTAAGGTGGTATCCAGAGTGTCTTTAAACCAGGCAATCCACCTACCTACCTTCTTTCCCAACCCACAAAACAGAGGGGAAAGAATACTGCATACCTTGGATGTACATAGACAGCTACGCTACTACTTGGACAGAACAAAAATAGCAGAAAGACTGACCAACTTTTGTAGCCTATGCAACAGGAAGGGAAGGAAAAGCTATTTCCAAACAGACAATCTCCAAATGGATAGGAAATTGCATACGATTCTGTTACTCCTTCCATGGAAAACCAATTCCACAGAACATAAGACCTCATTCTACAAGGGCAACAGCCACTACCACAGCCTTCTTACGAGGAGTGGCAACCAAAGACATTATTGAGGCGGCTACTTGGACCTCCGTGCATACATTTGCCAAGCATTATAATTTGCCTCTATATTCCAGATCCCGAGCAGGGTTTGCCACTGCTGTACTGCAAGGGATCCTAAACACACCATAATCTACTTTTATCCTCCTCTAGTTGGCTATGGTATTCTACCCAGTTGTTATGACTGCAGATGCATCCATGAAGGACATAGTACAGTTTTGTACCTACCATAAATGTAGATGTCCGAACTGGATAGCATCTGCAGTCAGGATTACCCTCCCTCCTTCCCTCTGTGGTACTCCTAGGTGTTTACCCTCCTAATAGCTAGCTGGTGGGGGAGTCTTTTATGGTGTATTTGTTTGTATATATGTACATACATGCTTATTTTTGTGTTTACCTCTATCTTTTTGGAAACATTGGCATCTATCCAAATTTTAGCCTTCAAGAGGGCTACTGGCATCTGGGGCAAGAAACACTGAGGAAAATGGCGTCGGCTGATGCTTTTATACCCGAAGACCAACAGAGATGACGTCGGGTGAAGTGCGACATCAGCCGAAGCCGGACCCGGACTTTGGAATCCGGCCGACTGAAGGGCTGCCTGACGACAGGACAACCCAGTTGTTATGACTGCAGATGCTATCCAGTTCGGACATCTACATTTATGGTAGGTACAAAACTGTACTTTTCTGAGCCTAATTTAAGTGTGGCTCTTCAATATCTTACTGAGTTACTGGACAAAGGTTTGTCCTTCTCTTCTATTAAGGTTCATGCTGCAGCAATTTCAGCTCACTATGAATGTGACCCTCCATTGTTTTCTCATCCTTTATTCAAGCAATTTCTTAGAGGGGCAAAGAATATAAGACCCCCACGTAGAGCTCCTACTCCTGCTTGGGATCTCAATTTTGTGTTGGAGAAACTCACTCTACAACCTTTTGAGCCTGCAGCTACTTCTGAGTTGAAATATTTATCATGGAAGACTGCCTTTTTGTTGGCCATTACCTCTGCAAGAAGGGTTTCTGAATTAACAGGCCCTTATGGCGGTTGAGCCTTTCTTGATTTTCCATAAGGATAGGGTATCTTTACGTACTAATCCTTCCTTTATGCCTAAGGTGGTTTCTAGTGTGGCTTTAAACCAAACTATTCATTTGCCTACTTTTTATGCAAATCCCCAAAATAAAGGGGAAAGGATTTTGCACACTTTAGATGTACACAGGCAGTTGCGATATTATTTGGACAGAACTAAAGGGTTCAGGCAGTCTCAGCAGTTGTTTGTTTCTTTTGCTTTGAGTTCTCAGGGCAAGCCTGTGTCAAAACAAACTATTTCTAAGTGGATTGGGTTTTGCATTGCTTTCTGTTATTCCCATCATGGCAAGGAGATTCCAGCTGGGATTAGGCCTCATTCCACTAGGGCTACTGCCACTTGCACAGCCTTTTTGAAGGGAGTGGCAACCAAGGATATTTTGGAGGCAGCTACTTGGAGTTCAGTGCATACTTTCTCTAGGCATTATCACCTACCACTTTACTCTAAATCCAGGGCTGGTTTTGCCACTGCTGTTTTGCAGGGCATTTTGGCAGCTCCTGCTTCCTTGTAGTTTGGCCATCCTCCCTTACCTCTGCTTTGGGATTCTACCCAAGTGTAAGGACTGCAGCAATGTGAGATGAAGAACATAGTACAGTTTTGTACCTACCGTAAATGTAGATGTTCGAAGATCCACATTGCTGCAGTCCAATTTACCCTCCCTCCTTCCCCTCTGTAGTTAGAGGTGGTTGTGTGGGTTGGGTTGTAAATATTGTATATATTGTATATTTTGTACATATAATTAGTGCAAGGGTGGTTGGTTGTTTGTTTGCTGTCTTTTGGTTTTGACCTTTATTTTTAGGGTCTTCTGACATCTGGGGCAAGAAAAGACTGAGGATATGACGTCGGTCATGCGCATTTGTACCCTGACGTACTGATGTCAGTCAAATGCTCCTTGACCGACGTCAGCCTTATACTTTGATATTCGGGCCGACCGAGGACAGCGGACTACCCAAGTGTAAGGACTGCAGCAATGTGGATCTTCGAACATCTACATTTATGGTAGGTACAAAACTGTACTTTTCAGTCCCAAGGGACACACAAGACTAAGCAGTGGGGGGGTTCCGCACCAAAATCTGGTAGTAGTAAGACTCCCCCCTATGGAAAACTGTCTCAATGACTTGCTTTTAAAACTTCCAAGCACTTCCCAACTGAATGCCCCTTTAGGTGGAAATATTGGTCTGCAGGCCAAAAACTGGGTACTCATTACCCAGGACAGATGGGTTTTAAATAGTGTCCCAATGATACAGATTTGACTTCCACACGTTACCAACACCAAGCGGGTGGCCAGATCTACCCCCAAATCAGTGGGCAGAGGCCCAAAATCAAGTACACTCTCTTTTAATCATGGGGGCTATTCACTTGGTACCAGAAGAGGAAAAGGGACAAGGTTTCTATTCAAGACTTTTCCTGGTACCCAGAAAAGGCAATACATGACATCCTATCTTGGACCTTTCTACTCTAAACACCTTTCTGGTGATTCCAAAATTCAAGATGCTATCTCTTCACCAGCTGCTTCCTATGCTAGGTAAAGATGCATGGTTGGCAGCACTAGACTTAAAAGAAGCATACCTGCATATCCCAATCACGGAGTCTTGCAGAAGATACCTACGCTTCAAAGCAGGCTAAATGCACCATCAGTTCTCTGCACTGCCTTTTGGCTTATCTACTGTGCCCAGGGTATTCACAAAGTGCCTAGCTCCAGTCATTGCATTTTGCAGGCAAATAAATATTCCCATACCTGGACGATTGTCTAATTCAGGCAGAAAGCCAGGACATTCTTTTGAATCATCTGGCCTTTGTTCAAAGGGTACTGACTTGTCTGGGGTTCACCATAAACGAAAAGAAATCACACCTGGTACCCTGTCAACAAATTATATTCCTGGGAGCAAGCTTGAATACAGCTTCCACGATGCCTTTCCTCACGCCAGAGAAACGGATTAATTTGACAACCTACTTCAAACAAGTGGCCACAAAAACCCAGCTGTCTGCAAGGCAAATACTGTAAGCCTTGGGGTTCATGGTCTCCTGCATTCTTCTAAGTCCATATGCAAGGCTGCATATGAGGAAACTACAATGGTATTTCAAAAGCTTATGGTGTCAACATTCACCGGATCTAGAAGCAAGGATTCCTATCATACCTTGCCTACGCCTAGAGTTCCTTTGGTGGGCAGAGGCCTGCCATCAAAACAAGGGACTACCATTCACATTACCCCCTGAACAAGGGACTACCATTCACATTACCCCCTGCCACCCAAATCTTAACAGATGCATTAGACTATGCATAGGGGGGGCTCACCTGGCAGGGAAGTGCATTCAGGGCAAATGGAACCCAAGTCAAATGCACCTGCACATAAATCAAAAGGAAATGTTAGCTGTACAGAATGCTCTGACAGCCCTCAAGGACCACATTCTTCCAGGACAACTAATGGTATAGACGGACAACACCACTGTCATGTGGTACATAAGCAGGGGAGTACACATTCTTACCCCCTCTGCAGACTAGCCATGGCATTGTGGAACACAGCCTTGAGCTACCAAGTGAATCTACAAGCTCAATTCCTGCCAGGAAAACTAAATGCACTGGCAGATGGACTAAGCAAAAACCTCATGGACGCACACGAGTGGAAACTGGAAACAAGGATTTTCAACATGTTGACAAACAAATGGGGGAGCCCAGATATAGACCTGTTTGCCTCCCCCAGAACCATCAACTGGACACATTTTGCACAAGGATTCCCCACAAGCTAGCTTGGAAACTGGGTGCTCTATCCTTCAGCTGGAAAAACCTATCAGTTTTTGCCTTTCCTCCTATGCCTCTGCTCTCCAAGGTACTACTAAAGATCAAACAGGACAAGCCAAGGACTATTTTAATGGCACCAGACTGGCCTCACCAACACTGGTACCCACTCTTGCGCAGTGTTACGCTTGGCTCCATGGCATCTGCCTCAGACTCCTTCCCTGTTGTCTCACCATGAGAACCAGATTCTGCACCCTGAGCTGCAAACCATGAACCTAGCAGCCTGGCTAATTACCTAATTTCTCCTTTACCATCCCTCAGGAAATCAGTGATTGATGTCATTTTAGAGGCAAGGAGACCTAGAACTAGAAAATCTTATGCTGCAAAATGGAAAAGGTTTTGTGCCTGGAACCAATCTCAAGGAATGAATGAAGCAGTGCCCAATTTACCTCAGATTCTACAATACTTGACTGAGATGCTTCATAAGGGCTTGTCCTTTTCCTCCATCAAAATTCGTGCCTCAGCCATTTCAGCTCATTATAGCACAGAGCCTCCCCTCTTTTCTCACCTACTGCTCAAGCAGTTCCTCAGAGGGGCCAAAAATTTAAGGTCACCCAGGAGAGCTCCAACTCCAGCCTGGGATCTTAACTTTGTCTTGGAGAAACTCATTCTTCCTCCTTTCGAGCCAGATGCTACTGCAGATTTCAAATTTCTTTCCTGGAAAACAGCTTTCCTTTTAGCAATCACTTCTGCAAGAAGGGTGTCTGAATTACAGGCCCTTATGGCAGTGGAACCTTTCATCATCTTTCATGTGGACAGGGTGTCCCTCAGAACCAATCCCTCCTTCATGCCCAAGGTGGTATCCAGTGTGCTTATTAATCAATCCATTCATTTGCCTACCTTCTTTCCTAACCCACAGAACAAAGGGGAACGGATACTGCACTCTTTAGATGTGCACAGACAGCTTAGATTCTACTTGGGCAGGACCAAACCTCAAAGGAAATCTGAACAACTGCTTGTGGCATTTGCTGCAGGGACAGAGGGGAAAGCTATTTCAAAATGGATAGGCCACTGCATTCATTTGTTAAGCACCATGGAAAACCTATCCCACAGGGCATCAGACCCCATTCAACCAGGGCTGCATCTACCTCTACAGCCTTTCTCAGGAGCGTCCCTACTAGGGACATCCTCGAAGCTGCTACCTGGAGTTCTGTGCATACTTTCACCTAGCATTATCATTTGCCAATTTTCTCTAAATTCAGAGCTGGTTTTGCCACTGCAGTCTTGCAGGGCCTTATAGCTTGTCCTAATTCTATTTAAATTCCTCCTCCCAACCTTAGCTTTTGGAATCTACCCAAATGTAATGACTGCAACAGTGAAACACGAAGAACATAGTACAGTTGTGTACACGTACCATAAATGTAGATGTTTGAGTATATTCACTGTTGCAGTCCTGGTTACTCTCCGTCCAGCCCTTTTTCTTCTTTTGGCTATACCTCTACTCTCATTTAGTATGCTCTAAAAGCTTTTTGATGTATTTGCTTTTTTGTTGGAGGTATATCCTTGTATTTATAGATTTAATTGCTTCCCATTATGGGGGCACCTGACATCTGGGGCAAGAAAAACTGATGTAATGGCATCTGCTGCATGCTTTATACCCCTGATGACCTGACATCATGGAAGAAGGGACAGCAACCGACGCAGGACCCAAGACTGTTAATTAGGCTGACTGAGGGCTACTGCAAGCGGATAACCCAAATGTAATGACTGCAACAGTGAATACACTCTAACATCTACATTTATGGTAAGTGTACACAAGTGTACTTTGTGTACACACACCATAAATGTAGATGTTCGTGTGTGTTCACTGCTGCAGTCATGCTTTCCCTCCCTCCTTCTCCCTGATATCTGCTTTCCTTAGAGAGAGACATTTCTGTGGGGGTCTTTGACCCCAGGACTACTTCTAATTATTAAAATTGGACGACTTTGGTTGGTTAAGGCAAGAAAAACTGAGGCAATGGCATCGCCTACTCTCCTTTATAGCTCGGACGACTGACGTCAGCCAGATAATATGCTGAATAACCATCTGAAATCATTTCTTTATCAAATTCACATGCTCCATTCTTTCCAAATGTGTCTACTTTAGCATAGCTATTTGCACTGTGCATTATTTATATATGCATGTGAGACCATTCACATTCAGAGATGAAATGTCAAGTGTTGCTATTAAGAAAAGAAGTTCTGTATAACTGCTTGTTTTTTAAATGCCTAGCTTCAGCTTCTGTTACATGCATGCATTAATGTTTGGCAGGTTGATTTTTTATACAGTTGTTCTTGTCATATCTATTTGAACCTATGTCTCATCTTACCAGACGTTTGTTTTAATGAAAATGCTCAATCAAAAAAGCAAACACACCCTCATAATCTAACGTTATCCAAACACACAAAACTATGTGCATCATTAAATAATGAAGTTTAACCCCCTGAATAGGAACTATTGTCCAAGATTGACCGCTACTCTCACAGGCTTGAATTGACCTATAATGAAGGTTATTCATGCTATGACACATGGTACAGCCTGTGCTCCAACTTAACCGAAGTGCTCTTTGTTTTTGTCTTAGCTTTATTCCTTTCCCAGATGTAGAAAACAACTTGAATGCTTTCAGAAAACATAATCTTTTAGCCAATAAAAAAATGTATTCTGTTTTTATTGCCCTTGTCAGCCGGTCTCCAGAGAAACACTAGAACTCAGATACACAGTTGCCTTCAGCTACAAGCTTCTCATGTTGCACTGTTGCATTTATTTGTGAAAGGAAATCTTTTTATTGCATTCAGTTAGTCTTTTATTTACTTGCTTAGACTTAAAACTTGTTAGAGCAAGCCAAGAGCTTTAATCCAGTCATTCTTGTTTGAAAAAGTAAGAGAAAGCACATCAGTTTTACTTGTATCATGATCTGTATACTTTTATAACCTGTCCGTCACCTCAATGACCCAAGATTGTAGCCCTGTTATCTTAATCATCCTTTTGTCCAGGTGTTCTTTTCTTTTCATATTGTGGTGCCTACATTTCTTAGAACTAAACAGGATGAAAGAAGGGAAAAAAGGGTACCTATTTACTTTAGTAGCCATACAATACACAAAAATAGCCGAAAATGCTTTGCTGTATAACATGAAGTATTACAGCCATGTTTTATGAAAATACTGTTAAAACAAAAATTGTTTTGCTCACAGTTACCGCTTTCATTCTCTTCCCTTCTCCTTAATGTTCTTCCAAACATTTGTGGCATGCAGTAGGACATGCTTGGAGTCACCCACAAGTTTGACAAAACCAGAAAAGTCCAATATTTCCAGATTTCCTTATTCAGTTATATTTCGCAAATGTGGGTGATGCTTTGTAGTCCACATTTATTCATTAATTTCCAAATTGCTGTTTTTCTTGCTGTTCTCAGTCTCTCATCTCCAGCCTCAGTTTTATTTCCAGTGTGCAGTCTTCTATTCAGCAAGCCTTTTACTTTGGTGGTCCATTATTTCCCCAATAGCACCCATCCTGTCATGCATTTTGCTTGCAGATAACAGTGTGATAAGAAACTGTAGAAATACTTCCAGAAAAAGAAACAAGAAAAATAAGTTGGATAACATTTAATTACCTTCTTGTGAGCTATGGAATGTCCTTCAAACATTGGAACAAAACAACAGTACTGTAGGTTGTACAACAAACAATGCTTTGAGCACTGTTAGCCAAGTGAAAGTACAATACATTTGAACTGCATGTTTTAACTTGGACAGAGAATCTGCCATATAGTTATGTTGTCCTTATGGATAAAGCATTGACATTACAGCAGCTGAGTTTAGTGCTGAACTTTAAATCAGTGGCTTATGTTTACAGATTGGCAGCTGTAGTGTTCTCATTCTTGTCTTGTAGCTGTCTGGATGTGCAACTGTCTCCTTGCTGCAGGGTTCAGTCATAACCTTCAACTTGGATGGTCATGTTGATGATACAGAAGCAGATGCTAAGACTTGGTTTGTCCATCTAGTCAGATGGTCTTATGGACAATTTCCAACTCATAGCTGTTTGATTTCATCTTGAACTCCAGGTAACCAGCTAGCGCCAGTGGAATAACATTATTTGCAGAAATACCTGTTCTGCATGTGGCACAATGCTCATTTCATGCTAGAACTCTGTAACCAACAATATAGCATTAGTTGCTGAGATTTAATTTTCTTATGTTATGTGGCTAAATGAATGCAGGACCCACCTCAGGTTTCAATACTACAACAGATGGCCCCTTCCTAGTGTGTGTGTGTGCACATTTCCACACATACTCGCACACATATACAAGAGCATAAGAACGCGAAGGGAGATGTGTGAAGATCTCAGAGATGTAAGTATGCCAGTATGCTTTGGCATCTTACTTCTACACTGCACAAGAGTTTCAGAGAAATGTATTTTGTATTGTCCAGTAACAGTAATTTAAGAAATCACTTAACTGCTGAACAGCTCCAAAATCTGCAGCAGTAACAGACTACAGTGTTTTTGTATTTTCACAGACCGGTTGGGTAGCTGGACACCGTGGGTCTGGGGTTTAGATTGTGGAATTCGGGGGATTGGGAAGCACATTGGGCATGCTTGTTCTATGCAAAACCAAGCAAAATTAAACATAAATGTTAGATTATGTATAACCCTCAGCAAGTGTAATTGCTACATTTTCTAGATGCAAGAAGTTGTAGCTTGAAGGATTTTAGTAAGACCAAAATGTTTTTTGTGTATGTTTAGTAGTACTGCTTGTAAGTGAGGTTGGCCACTGTAGTCCCTTGCATTATTAAATGATTGTACATCCCTGCCATCTGTGGCATCGATATCTGTGCAGTGACAGAAACCTGGTTCAAGGCTCCAGAGAGCACCCCAGCACTACCAGGCTATACCTCATATCATGCTTTTCGGCCCCAAAACCCGGACCGAACCACAAAAGGAGGGGGAGTTTCCATATTTATCAAGGATATCCACACCTCCAGGTTAGTGGCATTGCACGAAGTATCGGAGACCATCCATGTGCAACTAACAGTGGGCAAGACTGCTTTCCAGTTTATAGCATCCTACAGACCACCCTCTCAAAGTCAGGAATCCCACTCGGCTTTCCTGAAAACATTGGAGAACATGAAGATCTCTCCGAACACCATTATATTGGGCGACTTCAACTACCCAAACATTGACTGGGAGCACTACTCAAGCCCCAGCACCTTAGCCCAAAGGTTCCTGGAAATTATAAACTCAAATGCTATGGAACAACTAGTCACCACTCCCACAAGAGGGGACAACATACTAGACCTGATCATTACCAACATGGGGACTCTGCTCCACACCAGAAGTATATCCCTCATTGGTAAGATCAGACCATAAACTAATTTCACTGGATGTCCACATCCCGACCCCACCCCCAGCCCAGAAAACCACAGTGAAAAACTTCTCAAAAGCAAACTTCTCACTTCTCAAAACCGAAGTGGAATCCTTCAAGGCCCCAGGGCCAGTGGAAACTACGGCCTAAACTGCAGAATCCTATATAAACGCATTCTACGGACATCTCCAGGAATGCATGGATCATGCTATCCCAAACAAAACCAAGACCCAATCATCCAAAGGCAGGAGTCCAGTCTGATGGATCATCCAAAGGCAGGTGTCCAGTCTGGTGGACCCCTGCCATAAATCAACTGTACAAGAGAAGGAGGAAGCTACTACATGATAGAGCAAAATCCCTAATAGGGAAGGCATCTCTGATCAGTACTAGAAAAAAATTACGATCCCTCATAAGATCCTCCAAGGCCAGCTTCGAGAGAAAAATTGCACAGGACACCAAAGACAATCATAAGGCTTTTTTCAGTTATGTTAGAAACCTGGGATGCAACTCCCAGACTTGTTCTGAGTTGATTCTAAACGACAAAAAATACACTGAACCCACATACATCGCCAATATCCTGGCAGACAGGTTCAGTGAACCCCCCCCCCCCCCAAAAGAGCAAGTATCTATCCCGGCAGAGGGCTGCCTTCCAAACATCTCTGATGCTCAGGTGAAGGCTGCCCTCTCCAAAGCAAAAAACACTGCTTCCATGGGACCAGATGGCGTCTCAGGTTGCGTCCTACATGAACTCCAAGAGGAACTAATCCCTCAAATAAAACAGCTATACAATCTCAGCCTCACTACAGGATATGTGCCCACAGAATGGCGTACAGCAACAGTGCTCCCACTCCACAAAGGTGGAGCCTCTACGGACCCTGGAAACTATCGCCCCATAAGCCTGACTAGCTTAGTCTGCAAGGCTATGGAGAGGATCATCATGGAGCTCATAAACAAAGACATTGGGGACCTACAGACACTAGATCCTACCCAGTTCGGCTTTGGCAAGGGCAGATCCTGCCTTTTGAACCTGGTTGACTTCTTCGAAACAGTCACCAAAGCCATAGATGAAGGGAAGGTAGTCCACACAGCCTATTTGGACCTTGCAAAGGCATTTGACACAATACCCCACTCGGGCATCATAGATAAGCTATCCAGCTTAAATATAAACCCCTATGTCACAAGATGGGTCGCAAACTGGCTCAAGGACAGAGAGCCATGTCAGACTCGAAACCGGTCACAAGTGGCGTCCCACAGGGTTCTGTCCTGGGACCACTCTTGTTCGGTATATACTTTTCCGAGGTACAGGCAAATGTGGGAGGACTATGGCTCACCAAGTTCGCAAATGACTGCAAACTGGGTGCCATAATCAACTCTCCAGCTGACACAAACATCCTTCAAAAAGGTCTCACAGAGACAGATAACTGGTGCCAGCGCCATGGTTTAAAGCTAAATGCCAAAAAATGTATAGTCATACCCTTTGGCAAAAACAATGTGCCCACAAATTACCACATAGGTGGAAACCCATTAAGTACAGAGAAAGTTATTAGGGACCTGGGGACCCAAGTTGATAGCAATCTCTCCTTTGAAAACCACATTGCCAAAGTGGTTAGGAAGACCTTCTACATAGCCCACCTCATCACGAAGGGTTTCACATCTAGATCAAGAGAGGTAATCGTGCCCCTTTATTCATCCCTCATCAGGCCCATCATAGAATACAATGCCCCTTTTGGGATGTACCTTACCCGACACCTGCAGCAATTAGAAAGACCCCAAAAGTATCTCACCAAGAGGATCAAGGGTCTCAAACAAATGCCATGTGCTACTCTGTTAAAAATACTCCAGCTCTACTCAGTTGCATACCGCCTACTTCGAGGCGATCTATGCCTGACATACAAAGCTATGTCAAATCCAGAATTAATGGACATGCTCCACCTCAGTAAATCTAAATCCCTTAGAGCCACACGCTCGAGGGACTTGAACCTCAGCACAGAAATAAATAGAACTTGCTGGAGGGACAGGTTCATAACCCAGAGGCTCCCTTCGCTCTGGAATAGAATTCCAGTTCATGTGAGGCAGAGCACCTCACTGAATCTCTTCAAGAAGAATTTCGATAGGTGGATGGGGATCGAGGGTTTGTCCCAGGGATTACTCCCGTGTCACTATTAGACAGAGGCACAGTAAACTAAACCTTAAAAAGGGCACAGTATACTCAAATCAAGGGGTGGCATAAGCCATACAGAATCGGGCTAGGCTTATAATTGCCCCAGGGCAGATAGCCTAGTATGAACCTATTTATGCCGTGGTTTACTAGTGTTAAGGGGATGCCAGCCCCCTCCCTAACAAACGAAAAATAATATTTTAATAGTGGTTTGAGCTCTAGTCAGTCAGTAGTATCTGTGAATGAACAGCTTATTATAATTTAGAACTTGTCTTAACAGCTTCTGTTAAGTGAAAGGGGCAGTGAAGGCGCAGTGTGTGTTTATAATGGTTCATAATCCCTTAGTCGTGCAAGTGTTTCAGTAGACTGCTGTGTGACCAGAAGCCACCCATGTCATCAGTGAATAATTCTGAAAAAGTGCTGTTGCCTTTTTTTACATCCTTTTTGCCCTCCTGTGTCTGCCAGTAGTCAAGCCTACCTCTGTCAGGCACAGCTCATTCACACACCCCCAACACACACACACAGACGCACACAATACTGTACCCAGTATAGTACAGGGGAGAGAGCTGTCCAGGGGAGCAATCAGTAATGCATCCATGAAGACTGCATTTGGCCTTCGCCAGCATTTTCGCAGTCAGGACATTTCTTGGAATGGCCTATTCCCAACCCCTGGGTGGGGGGGGCATGCAACCCATGTCACTGCAGGAACCATTAGGCCTCCCTTTAAGTGTATGCTTACCATGCACTTGCTTGATGAAAGGGCACCATCCATCAACAGCTTGATGTACTACACACCCACTCTGACTGCATATGCATACTCTGCCATTCCTTTGAGGAATTGTAGCTGTGTGCTGTCACCTCTGACCCCTCCCTTCCAGGATTGTCCTACCAATCCTCCTCTGTTAGATTCGCCAAGTGCTTGATCTGCTAATCTAACTCTGGCTGCTGGACCATAGTCAGAGATTTGTTCCTTTATGCCACCAGAGCTAACTACTATGATATTTTAAAGACAGCAAGTTGTTCTGCCATGCAGTTCAAGTGAAGTAAATCTTATTTTAATATCCAAGCTTGTTCTTTTGAATGATTGTAAATTGAGTTTAATAGTAGTGCTTGCCAAAGATTCTGCTCTTCTTGGTTTTAAGACCTTGTTCATTAATTGCTTTCTTCTAGAATCGCTGTTTGTTTTCAGCATTTACCTTCTGCTGTAATTTTTCTTTTCAAATAGATTTTTTGAAGGTTTTGAAAATGTAAATAAAACTTTCACTTGAATACCGCTGATTGAAGTGCTTGTTTGTGTGTATTTATATGTATGTGTAATATATGTGTGCGTGCATATGCATGTCTGCTTAGCTATATGTATGAGCATTCTCCCTACCTCCTCCACATTATGTATGAGCCTTCTCCCTTATAGATAGGTGTTTATATAGATAAACACACACATGTATTTTTGACTAGTTTGTAGCAGTAATTTAAAGTGCTGCAACTCCATTGGTCTCCGTATCTACTCTGACAAGTTCATAGTTTTCTTTAATAGCAGTCAAAAATGTTTATTTAAATGAATAGGTGTTCATGGCTTTGGAAGGAGAAGCCCAGTTAAGCTACGACAAAGTGATGGGTGGTGTGACTTTGCAGGATGTTTGTGTTGAGTTGAGGGCAGAGTCCCCCACCATATGGGTTCAGAGGCCTAGGCAAAACTCCTGGATGTGCCAGTTTGCTAGGGGGATTACTCAAGTAAGACTTTTGACAAATTTGTCCTTCAGGGGAGGGTAGCACACTTCGTTACAGCTCCATTTCAGCACAAGGGGTAATAGGTTTTCATACCTTAAAAACCATAAAGGTGAGCACTAAGCAGATGGTACGCATTTATTTTAAAGTGTTTATTTTATTACCACACTACACCAACCCTATATCTTCATCACACCTTCCAGGTAACCTACATTTTAAAAATAATACACACCATGCTGTTTCTCCTGCCCACACACTATACCCTACTGCTGTCTGTATACTATCTAACATCCTACAGTCACCTACAGATACATGTCCATAGCCCCACATTGTATTATGCTAATACTTTCCACTCCTCTCTCTCCTACCTTGCCATCTCCTCTCAACTCTATAATAACACACTTATTGCATACTTTCACATCAAACATGTAGTTGTCAGTAATACCACTAACCACTTCAGCAAACACCTTCACATACTCTCCAAATTGTCACACAAACATGCATGTATATTATCACAGATTCCCCTTAGTGGTGATATACACCCCAATCCCAGGCCACATACTGTACAACATACCATCATGGCTACCATTCCACCCCTTCCTCACATTAAAACTGCAGACCTTCTCATTCTTAACATGAACCTTGGAAGCCTAGTTAACAAGATCACAGACTTTCATGCAGTCATTGCACAGTACCCACCAGACATTCTTATAGCAACAGAAACTTGGCTAAAACCCCATATAAGAGACCCAGACATACTCCCACAAGGTTGTAGCATACACAGGCTAGACAGGATCAGGAGAAAGGGTGATGGGGTTGCAGTCTTCTACAGAGATGACCGAAGCATTGACTTACCTACCCATCAAATATCCTTATGATGATAACTTTGAGGATGTTCATCGTGCATACAGCTGCAGTCATAAAAGATGGGTTCTCCTGCCGTCAGGCTGGTCCTCGGTCGGCCGAATTCCAAAGTCTAGGTCCGGCGTCGGTTGTAGTCGCTTCTTCCCTGAAGGCAGTGCGACAGGGGTATAAAAGAACCAGCCGACGCCATTTTCCTCAGTCTTTCTTGCCGCGCGGGGTGCCCGAAGCAGAAGCAGTTCGCAAGTGCCGGTCGGCCAGCTCCTGAGATTACGAAAAGTTTGGAACCGAAGTCTTCTTAAAAGCTAGGTACCCAGTTGGGGAAACTTTTTCTTGCCTCAGACCGATGTCAGACAAAGTTAATAATTGTATTTCTTGTGGGAAGCAAATACCGCATAAGGATTTCCATTCCCTCTGTATACCTTGTTTAGGCCCAGACCACGATGTCTCGGTCTGTCGCTTTTGTGCTACATTCAACAAACGCACTATTAAGCATCGGGCGGAGTTCGCCCAGCATTATTTTGGAAAAGCATTTAACTATACTATGTCGTCGGATACTCCGACTCCGGTTTTGTCTAAAAACCGCAGAGACAAGGACCGACACTCTAGGTCCGCGGCCTCTACCGACACCACGCCTAAGCCGACTACACGTGGTCCAGTTCTCAGCGAGGCGCCTACGCAGCCCCTGATTACCGACGACACATCTTTGGCGGTGTCTCCTGTACCCGAGGTCGCAGGCTCCTCGGCCCATACCCTGACTACAGATACCGAAGCCACGCTTGGCGTTGAAAGACAGAATGTGGACAGGTCCACCTCCACTCAAGGTGTCTTCAGACCTTCCTCTTTCTCCATCAAGGCTTTCACCAAGTCTAAAGCTACCATGCACCCTAAGAGACCAGCTACACAGGGCCCATCTCCAGGCCCCATGCCTAAGAAACAGATGCTTAAAATGGCTGAGGATTTAATTACGCTAATCAGAGGTTCTCAGCCACCTCCGGACAAAAGACCCAGAGTGGAGGAAGATTCCCCCTCCTCTGATCAGGGCTCCATTATTTCAGAGCACTCTGATGATCAGGAACAGTCTTACTCCCCTTTTGAAGACTCTGATGCAGAGGAATCTATTCCTTCTGTATCTCCCCCTGAGGATTATTCATTTGGTGAAACTCTGCATACCTTAAGGGAACACTTCCACTGGGAAGGCCAGGATTATTCAGATTCCAAGAAAAGGCTCAGGGAATTTCTTTTGTTACCCCAGCGCAGGCCTCTGGCTATACCTCCTGTCCTGGACATCCTAGATGATGATTACTCGGAGGCCTGCCTTAACCCGGATTCTCTTCCTCCAGCTCCAGTTAAGCCTGACAGGTACTACAGGGTTCCTGACTCGCACCAATTTCTATGCAAAAGCCATGCTGCTGACCTAGAAACCATCTCTCAGGGGCCCAAGGGAGTTAAGGCCTCCATTACCAAAAACCCATTGCCTTCTGAGAGAGATTCCAGATCCTTAGAAAGGTGGGGAAAAAAGGTATATACCTCGGCTACCTTATCCATGAGGGCCTTAAACTGTCAGTTTCATATGCTAAAATACCAACAGTTTCTGTTATCTCAATTGAAAAGTAAAATGTCACAACCTGAACAACCAGACATGAAGGAGTTGCAGGATTTGATGCATAGTGCAGAACAAGTGGGTAAACATACCTTACAATGTGGTTTTGATGCTCTAGAGGCCTCATGTAGAGCTGCTGTTACAGGCTCGGTCATACGTAGGCATGCCTGGCTCAAGGAACAAGCCTTGCCTGATCATGTCAAAGCTAAATTACTAGACGCCCCTTTTCAAAAGGATGTACTATTTGGGGCAAATGCTGAGGAAGTATTACGGAAAATGGAGGAAAAGGCTAAATCAATGCAAACTGTGAAAGAATTTCTGCAGGTCCAACCCCCACGTTTTAGTAGAAATTGGCCTTCCAAAAACTGGTCCTTTCCTGCCACAGACAGACCCCAAAGAGGCAGATACAGGCGCCCGAGGGGCAGAGGACAAACACAAGGCTCGTACAGAGGCAGACAATGGCAAGCTCCTGCACAAAGAGGTGGTGAGGACAACTCGCAATCTTTCAGAAAGCAAAACCAATGACTTTCCCCTTTGCATGCCAACCAGGTCTCAAATGGCAGCCCCCTTAGGAGGAAAGCTGGCACTATTCTCAAAAAATTGGCATATTGTCAAAGGACAAATGGATCCTGGACATTATAAACAGAGGCTACAAATTCCATTTTCATACCCTTCCAAAAATGAAAGGCATGCCAAACCTGCCACACAATCAAAGGGCAGAGGCGCAAAAGCAAATTTCAGGTCTTATAAACATGAAAGCTATTCAAGAGGTACCTACACACGAAAAAGGTCAAGGTTTTTATTCCAGGCTATTTCTGGTGCCAAGGAAGGGAAAAGATTGGAGACCGATTTTGGATCTTTCCATCCTAAACACATTCCTACTCGTACCAAAATTCAAGATGCTCACTCTACAGCAACTTCTTCCCATGCTGGGCAAGGAGTCTTGGCTGGTAACATTGGACCTCAAGGAGGCATACCTGCATGTCCCAATCAGACAAAATTGCAGAAGATACCTCAGATTTCTTGCAGGTTCAACACGTTATCAATTCTCTGCCATTGCCCTTTGGTTTATCTACTGCGCCCAGAGTATTCACGAAATGCCTGGCATCAGTAATTGCCTACTGCAGACTTCAAGGGATACAAATATACCCTTATTTGGACGACTGCCTGATCCAAGCGGACAGCAAGCACATTCTTCTGAAACATCTGGCTTATGTAATAATATTATTAAACTCTCTAGGATATACACAGTCAGCAAAGAGAAATCAAGACTAATACCCTCTCGGATGATAATTTTCCTGGGTGCCAATTTGGACACAAACACCCAGATGGCCTACCTCATGCCAGAGAAGCAGGGGCAACTAATTCAATATTTCAGAACACTGGCAAATTGCACCAGGCTGACTGCAAGGAAAATCCTGCAGGCTCTGGGATTCATGGCATCTTGCATCTTACTAATCCCATGTGCAAAGCTGCATATGAGAAAACTACAATGGTACCTAAAAAACATATGGTCTCAACACAGCCACAGTTTGGAAACAATAATTCCATTAATTCCATGTCTGCAAAAGGAATTTCTGTGGTGGGCTCAAGCATGCCAAACAAACACAGGTCTTCCATTCAGCAAGCCTCAAGCAAATCAAGTCATCACAACAGACGCCTCGGACTACGCCTGGGGCGACATGACAGACCGGTGCATTCAGGGCAAATGGACCCAAAAAGAAAAGCACCTTCACATCAATCAAAAAGAAATGCTAGCAGTGATAAATGCTATTATAGCTTTCAAGGACCTTCTACAACCAGGTCAGCTATTGATAAGAACAGACAACACCACAGTTATGTGGTACATAAACAAGCAGGGAGGAACACATTCTTATCCCCTATGCAGACTGGCCATGTCACTTTGGAACATAGCCATGGACTTACAAATGGAACTGCAAGCACAGTATTTGCCAGGCAAGGAAAACACGCTGGCAGACAACCTAAGCAGGAATATGACAGATCCACATGAATGGAAGTTGCATCCAAAAGTTTTTACAGAAATAATCCAAGAATGGGGAAGGCCAGACATAGATCTCTTTGCCTCTCTCAAAAATCAACTGACAAAATTCTGCTCAAGGCTCTTCCATCCAAAGGCCTGGAGAGTGGACGCTCTCTCTTTCAGTTGGACATCAATGACAGTTTATGCCTTCCCACCTCTTCCTCTGCTGCCCAAAGTCCTATTGAAGACCAGAGCAGACAGACCAAAGATGATCCTCATTGCTCCGGACTGGCCAAGGCAACACTGGTACCCACTCCTGAGGAGCCTGACGCATTCCCCACCATGGACCCTGCCTCTATTGCCTCTTCTTCTAACTCAGCACAGCTTCAAAACTCTCACAGTCTGCTGAAAACACTCAATCTAGCCGCATGGAAGATTCCTTAGCATCGCAGCAGGCCCTGCTCTCCAAGGAGGTGCAGGATGTCATTTTGGAGGCCAGAAGGCCATCAACTAGAAAAGCTTACTCTGCAAAATGGAAACGTTTTTGTATTTGGAATGAGAAAAAGGGCCAGTGCCCTGGAAAACTGAATTTACCTCAAATACTACAATATTTGGCTGAACTGCTAAGCAATGGACTTTTGTTCTCCTCCATCAAAATCCATGCCTCAGCCATTTCTGCAGAATACAACACTGATCCACCTTTATTCTCTCACCCTCTATTAAGACAGTTCCTCAGAGGGGCTAAGAATTTAAGACCTCCAAGAAAACAACCAATACCTGCTTGGGATCTTAATTTAATTCTGGAAAAACTGACTTTGCCTCCTTTTGAGCCAGCTGCCTCATCAGATTTACAATATTTGTCCTGGAAAACAGCTTTCCTTCTGGCTATCACTTCAGCTCGGAGAGTTTCAGAACTACAGGCTCTTATGGCTGTCCAGCCTTTTATCATCTTCCATCAGGACAGAGTTTCATTACGTACCAACCCGTCTTTTATGCTTAAAGTGGTATCCAGGGTAGCCTTAAATCAGGCCATACATTTACCTACTTTTTATCCTAATCCTCAAAACAAAGGGGAGAGATTACTGCATTCCTTGGACATCCACAGACAACTGCGTTATCTGGACAGAACAAAACCTTTCAGAAAATCAGAACAGCTTTTTGTGGCCTATGTGGTAGGAGCTCAAGGAAAGTCAATATCCAAACAGACAATCTCAAAATGGATAGCCCACTGCATACGTTTTTGTTATTCCTTTCATGGCAAAACTGTACCTACAGGCATTAGAACTCATTCTACCAGGGCCACAGCCACCTCTGCAGCCTTCCTCAGAGGAGTTCCTACCAAGGATATTTTAGAAGCAGCCACTTGGAGTTCTGTGCATACCTTCTCCAAGCACTACAACCTACCATTATACTCCAAATCTAGAGCAGGCTTTGCCGCTGCAGTCTTGCAGGGCATTTTGGCTCCTCCTAGCTCCACCTAGTACCTACCACCCCTTTCTTAGCTTTGGGATTCTGCCCATCTGTTATGACTGCAGCTGTATGCACGATGAACATAGTACAGTTTTGTACCTACCATAAATGTAGATGTTTGAGTGCTAATACAGCTGCAGTCCAGGTTTTCCTCCCTCCTTCCCCTCTAGGGTTGTTCTTTTATGGTGTATTTGCTTGCAACTACTGGTCTTTGATTATATTGCATTATTCGGCCGACCGAGGACCCGCCTGACGGCAGGAGAACCCATCTGTTATGACTGCAGCTGTATTAGCACTCTAACATCTACATTTATGGTAGGTACAAAACTGTACTTTCTAGGACCATGGCTCAGAATCAACCCAAAGAAAAATAATACCATAATAATCACTTACATACCTCACAATGATACTCCCACTGCCATTGAGGTCCTCATAGCCTGGACAGCCTCAACCTGCACCCATGAAACAATTATTACAGGTGACATCAACTTGGACTGGAACACTTGCACTAGTGATAACCCCTCTACCTTCATAAATCTACATGGTTTCTCCCAAACAATCCAGTTTCCCACTCGAATAGGTAAACATAGCAAAAGGGACTCTATCTTAGACTGGTCACTTATCAACAGTACCACCCACAACTCTCTCTCTGGATGCCTTCCAAATAATTTAAGTGACCATAGATGTACCTACTTAAGCTGTCATGAGCTCAACTCACCCAGAACATAGTTTACAAAGTCGTACGAAGTACCAAAAATTTCTCCAATGAAGCATTTGTAGACATTCTCATATGCAACTGGACACCACTCCATCTCCAACTTGACCAGGCTGTAACATATTTCAATAACACATTTCTAGCTATTCCAAATAGCTTACCACCAACTCGTACATGACGTGTTAAAAATAAGAGCTTGCCCTGGATATCAAAAGAAATCATTAAACTTCAAAAACTAAGGGACAAAACCCGGTATCAATACCAGAAAATAAAATAAAACTCTGATAGCATACCAGCAGCTTCGCAATCAAACTAAAAATTCAAACTAGACAAAAAACATATTATACAACTATGCAAAACAAATATCAAAATAATCCCAAAAAGTTCTGGCAAGCAGTTAACTCACTCCTTCACCCTGGTAAAGCTACAACCAATAACCAAAGTGTGAGTATTGCCTCACAAATCAACTCCTACTTTATAAACACAATCCTCTCCTTAGTTCCAGGGAACAATCCCACCCCTCTGTCTCTTCCACCTAATGTGGAAACTAACAACTTCTTTGACCACAAACCTGTCCCACCTAACACCATAAGAACAATGCTGAAAAAACTGAAACCTTCTTCCTTAGCAGCTGACCAACTCCCCAATGAGTACCTCAAACTGTCAGCTGATGCCATAGCTCTGCCTATCTCCATTCTGGTAAATAGGTATATTGCAGAACAATATGTCCCAAAATTATGGAAAATTTCCTACATCACCCCTCTACATAAATGAGAAACATCAGCAGAATTTAAACAATTACAGACCCATAGCCATCCTTTCCCCCGTGTCAGAATTCTGGAAAACTTTATTCACGCTCAATTACTACAATACCTGTTATCTCACAATCTTTATCTCTCCTTCCTAACATGGTTTCAGACCAAAACACAGCACCACCACAACCCTAATTAATTTCTCTAACACCATCAACCAACTGAGAAATTCAAACCCGCAAGTAGCATCAATCTTCTTAGACATGTCAAAAGCGTTCGACATGATCTCCCATCAGAAACTCTTCAGTACTCTTGCCTCACTAAACCTATCAAAGACTTCTCTCTCCTAGTTACTAAGCCATCTTTCTGGCACAACAAGCCGTATGATGGAAATCTAAACTCTCACCACTTCTGCCTGTCTGGGTTGGAGTCCCCCAAGGGTTCATACTAGGTCCCCTTCCTTTAACCATCTTCTGTAATGACCTAGCCTCATCCACAACACATGCTAAAGTAGTTCAGTATGCAGACGATTCAACTTTAATCCGCTCAGCAGATACCTTACCAGACCTAAATAGTAGCCCAACAAGCTTTTAATGATGTAGAAACGTATCTAAGTAAGTCACAGCTAATCCTCAACCCCAAAAAGACACAGTTAATGCTATTTACCAGAAACAATCACCAACTACCCCTCCTTTCACCATTCTCTCAGCAAGCACACTCATCCAACCAGTTGAGGATACAAAACTCCTTTGAGTGACAATTGACAGTAAACTCTGATACGACCAGTATGACCAGCACATAGCCACCATAATTAAGAAAGTTCACTTCAGACTTGGCTCACTGTACAGAAGCAAGCCATTCCTCACTGACAACACCAGACTAGCCATATCCAGAACCTTCCTCCTCTCCGCGCTCCTATAAGCTTTCCCCCCTTTTCGCCAACTCAAAAAAAAATCAGATTTAACCAAATTGGAAACTTGCTACAACAAAATAGCCCGTTTCACAGCCAGCCTTCCCCACCAAACCCACCATTATATTGCTCTACATAAATTAAATTGGCTCGAGCTACCTAACTTTCTTCATCTCTACCAACTTAAATTCACACACAATATCCTCTTCCATCCTGACTGTTGCCCATCCCTCAAGGAACCTGTTCCCTACTCATGCCCACTAAGTCTAAGATCTGCAAACAGAAACATTCTCACAGTAAACAAATCTAACAACACTCACGGTAAAGCCCTATTCTCAAATCATATAGCCAAATTATGGAACTCTCTACACCACACCCTCCAACACACACCTGAGTCTACCAATATCTAATGACTGCTGTTTGAGCATCTATCCAAGAACTGGCATTGCTCCTGCGCCAAACCTGACTGACAAGCTGTCTATAACTATCAACACACTGTCCACTCATCTCATTTTCTCCCACTCCACACCCTCCAACACACACCTGAGTCTACCAATATCTAATGACTGCTGTTTGAACATCTATCCAAGAACTGGCATTGCTCCTGCGCCAAACCTGACTGACAAGCTGTCTATAACTATCAACACACTGTCCACTCATCTCATTTTCTCCCACTCCTCAGTGTTTATTACTACTCAAAAAAAAAAAAAAATATATATATATATATATATATATATATATATATATATATATATATATATAGATATATATATATATATATAAATAAAATCTCATTTGGTCATAACTGTTATTTAATATGTACTTACTACATTTTTGTCTCACAGTGATCTTCACTGAAATGCTTGTGTTTTTCTTTTTGAACCTGTATCTACTAGAAAACTGTATTGAATACTACTTTGTATAGACTAACTAGAAGACATATATTATGCATCTTACTGTATGCATACTATTGTACTATCTAATTATTGTATATTGCTTGTATTTCTGTGGAGCTTTTCTCCCCAGGCCTCCACAGAAAATGGGCTTCTGGACCAGTCAGACTTTCCTGGTAAACAAATGTAAATAAAATAAATTAGCTAATTTACCTAGTGGAGCCAGAAGACTGCTCTAGCATACCTACCTGCAAAACTAAGATAGCATTAAGTATGAACTAATATTAACTGCGTGGCAACAGCAGAGGAAGTTGTAACCTCAGTGGACAAAAACAGTTGAAGTGTAGTGTCCTGGAGATTGAGAAAAGATGCATTACATTTGATTTGTAGTATGCTGTCCTGACAGCAGCTGTTTTAAACATTGGAAGGAAACGTTAATATGTTCTGTCTTTAGAAATGAAATGGCCCATATTGTGATTTCAGGAAAAGAGAAAATATTAAGGATTTGCTAGTATTCAGTTGTTTTGGGTTGTGAAACATGCCAGCAAGAAAATTAATGAAGTAAGAGGACTTTAACATATAGGAACTGATTACAGTGTGGGTTTATTTTAGAGTACAAGGACTTTATTCATTCTGTGTCAGAATGAACATTTGGTAATTGGAGTTTTATTGTATGCAGCTCTAAGGGTGTTAGTTATACTGTTCGTAACAGCACAGTGTTTTTTTTACCCAAGAGACTGTCCAGACATGGAGCTTGCCAGGACATAATAAGTGGAAAAACAAAAGTCCCTTGACACTGTCTGTTGAAAAATAGGTTGGCTTTGTTGTTAACTTCGCAAGGTTTATGCAGAGCACTGTTAAATTTGAAGGTTATATTTTTAGGCAGAGTATTGTTAACTTTGAAGAAATAATAAACGTTTTTGCTGATAAATCATCATAATTATTAAAGGCTTTTGTTGAGAAACCATCATTGGTTTTGGGGGGGGGGTCTTTGTGGATAATTTTTATATTTCTTAAATGACAGCAACACTGAGAGACCCAAAGTTTCATGCCTGTAAACTCATTTTATGTACTTGCAGTGAAATGATAAAACAGGGTCACATGAACCATTGATGATTTTTATGGACAGTTTTATGAATAGTGTGGCCTTGTGAGACTGTTGGTCAGTTTCCATAATACTTTTTTCTTTTTGTTTGAATTATTTCCACTGGGGTTGAGCTGCCGTCACAAATTGAGGTGTATACATTGCTGTTTTTATTTAGGTCTTACTTTATGCTGTTAGTCTCAGTGGTGTGAGGAGGACCCACTTGCAAAGTTACTTTCAGATTCTTTTGTATATTTTTAGCTCTTATTTTTTTATAGCTTATTAAATTATACCATTTGTAGATAAATGCTGTCCCTGTTAAATTTATACTAGCATGCAGTCCAGTTAGCCCTTGCTGTACTTTTAGTAACTGAGCAGATCACAGACCATTTCAAGCCTATTTTCAATATGTCCTTTCTTGGAGTATTTGTGCAACTAATTTTTTTGTTTGCCAAAGTTGCAGACGCATTGCATCAGTGAAGGGAGTGTGGTTTACTGTGCTTGCCTTCCTTTTTTCTACCACTAACTCCTTCTCTGAAGTAGGGTATAGCCAGTTGCTCTGGCTCATTGCCAACATCTTAGGAGGAACAATGTGTACAGTAATCCTTGGAATGCATAGGAACTTTTTTTTTGCTTGTCTCTCCAAACCAGAGTCTAGTGTTCTTGTATGGCATGTTTGTATCCAGGTTATGTATTCATCTTGGGTCGCTGAAGACGTTAGACATGATGTGGGTATATTGTTCCACCTCCATATTCAGTGACTTGTTTTTCTTCGAGTTTTTTACATTTGTTTTGCTTTAACCTTTTTTAATTGCTGTTCTCTGCTGCCAGACGTTCCTTTTTTCTTCTCTTCTAGTAATCTAGTCATGTGTTTCCTTTGTAACCAGTTGATTGTTTCCTACTCTAAGCTTAAGTATTTTCAGGTTTTGGGCTGTCTGCACTGCATTGTTTACCTTCATTCCACTGACAGTAATTTTTTTTTATTAGACCGCAGCCAGCATGCAGACTGGTTTGACAGAATAAGTTGGCTGCATGTTGTACACTAGGTATTGTTCGTTGTTTTATTCTGCTTTTTCTTTAAATATATCCAGCTCTCTTATTTGTGGTACAGAAGCACTGTGTGTGTTATAAACATGTTGCAGTATTTAAAGAATGATGAGTTTGTGCAGCTGCTTTAGTACCTGGTCAGGTGATGCACACAACTAAAGCAATGCATGCCAGCTTTCCTATTCACACTTGCGGCTGTTTGTTTCTACTTGTGCTTGTGGTCCCCTGCCTACTCTGTATCACTTTACAGTATTCTGTCTCCCTTTCCTTTCTGCATGCTAGGCAGAGGAGATGGGCATGTAATTGTTTGGTTTTCATAGTTGCAAAATATTTTGTCCTGCTCCTTCTCTTGATTATGGAGCTCTTCATCCCTGCCACCTCTTAAACCCATTTGCTCCCCTTGTTGAGAGCCTAAACAGACCATGAAAGACTCTGTCATCTGTTAGGAGGATTGGGGTTTTTGCTTTAAGGCCCTATACCCACTGGGCATGTTCAGCTAACCTACTCAGGGTTGAGAGTGCATTGGATGGCAGCAAGGGTGCGTTTTTCACTTCTGCAAGGACTTTAATCCGTCAAGGTTGCCTTCTCTCCTTTGTGCGCTGTTTTCTCCACTGCTGACTCTAAACACCAGACTGTGCCCCACAACCTCCCTCCAAAGAGAGGTAAGCTGCATAAGTTTTGCTTGCCCGGCAAAAGCTTTTTCCAGTGATTTTCCATCAGGCTGTCATGGTCACCTTGGATTTAAAGGACAAATATCTCCATATCTCCATAGTGAAGGAGCAGAGGAGGCATCTTCCTTCAGGACAATGGGATTGGGACAATTGACAATTGGGAACCATTTTCAGTTTTGTGCATTACACTGTCTTCTTCTGCTCCCAGAACCTTCATCAAATGGCTGATGCCTGTAGTTGCTTTTTGCAGGACCAGTGGCTTGCAGATTTACTCCTATCTAGATGGATGTCTCATTCAGGCAAACACTGTGAAAGAGCTAAATGAATCTTTTCAAATGCCCATGACCTTCTCAAATTAGGGTGTCACTCAATCTAAAAGTCCAACCTTATACCCACAAACAGACTAGTATTCTTGGGGACCCTGTTAGACTCCAAAAAGGAAATGGCTTCTTCAGGAAAGTTTTTTTTTTTGTTAGCAGTCCTTCAAAACACCATTTCAGAAGTACACAGCTATGATTAGCGATCTTCTGAGAGCCGTGGGTTACATGGCCTTATGCATTTTAATGACACCCTTAGCAAAGTTCCACATGAGGAAAATACAGTGGTACTTAAAAGTTGTGTGGTGTCTAGCGCAAGCACCTTCTTGGCTTTCAGCATCAAGCTGCTACTTCACTGTATAAAAAGGGAGTTGATGTGGTTGATAGATGCTTTATAAAACAAAATAAAGGAGTACCCTTTCACTGACAGGCCACCAAGTGTTCATATCAGATGCCTCAAACTTGGCTTATGGTGTCTACACAGACTATCTGTAGGTGCAAGGCAGGTGAGAGAACAATCAACCTGAAGGAGATAATGAGACTTTACAAGAGCCTGATAGTATTCGAACTAAAAAGGAAACCAGGCAATCTGGTGGTAAAGACAGACTACAGCATAGTGATGTACGTTAACAAGCAGGGGGTAACCCACTTCTGCCTCCTGTGCTGTATGGCCATGCAGCTTTGGGAAGCAGCTCAGGAGATGGGTTTGCATCTACTAGCTTAGTACCTTCCTGGGAAGACATCAGCCTTTGCAGATCTGAGCAGGTCGGTGTCTGATCCCCTTGAATGGATGTTAAAAACTCATCTTAAAAGAAATCACAGGTAAGTGAGTGTCCCAAAGATAGACCTTTTTGCTTCAAAAGAAAGCAGGCAGACAAAAGTGCTTTTCATTGACCCAGACAAGCAGGGCTTGAAGGATGAATGCCTTCTTTCCATGGACAGACCTATTTTTATGTGCATTTCCTCTCATACCCTTCTTTCCCTGGGTATTGTTAAAGAAACAAGGAGGAAGGCCCAAGGGTGATTTTGAATGCACGTTTCTAGCCCAGGCAGCACTGGTTTCCCCTGTTACACAAAATGAGCAAGTTAAAACAGCGGTTACTGCCACAAGATGTGGATCTCTTGTCACAAAACAGAGGAACCACCATCCACCCCATCCACTGGTGGTGTGGATGATATGATCCTTATTTCACAGGGCCAGCATTTCAATAAGGACTTTTGCTGATCTTGAAATAGATCAGAAAACCTAGCACCAGAAAGTCATACTTTTCAGACGGGAAGAGATTCACTGCATGGTACCAGTGTGGGGGCAACAAACATTGCTAGCTAGTGTTCCCCTAGTACTAACCTGTGTGGCAGAACTGTTCAAAAATGGGCTTTCTCACTCCTCTGTTAAGATCCATACTGCTGCTATGTCTGCCTGACTTCCTCTTCAGCCTCCTTTATTTTCAAACCAATGGGAAAAGGGTTCCTAAAGGTTACCATCCTAGTAAGTTTTCCCAGAAGGGCTTTTACCCCTCTCTAGGATCTCAGTTTAGCACTGGAGAAACTTGCTTACCCTGCCACCCTTTGAGTCTTCAACCTCCATCCCATATCAACTTTGTCACTTGGTAAACTGCCATCTTAGTAGCCATCACATCAGCTAGAAGGATCCCGGAATTACAAGCACTTATGTAGATTCCATCAAGACAGGGTCTCCCTCTGAAGCAATCCTTTCCTTATACCTAAAGTTGTCACAGAACTATCCCTAAATCAAGCCATTCACCTCCCCATGTTCTTTCTGTATCCAGAAAACAAAGGTAAGAGAATCTTGCACACACTCAATGTGCACATTCAGAGTAGGTTTTACTTACATAAGACAAAAACTTTCAGAAAGTCAGATCGTTTGATTTTGGCTTTTGCATACAACAGGGGGGCACCGGTCAATACACTGACCATTTCAAAATGGATTTCTAATCGCATTACCTATTTTTACAAGCACCATGGCAAAGGAGTTCCTGATCATATTAGAATGCATTCAATCCAAGCCACTGTTAACCACTGCTACATTCCTCAGGGGAATGTACACTCGAGCTGTCCTTGAGAGAGCTTCCTGGTCCTCTGTAAACACTTATCCAGGCACTACAACTTTTTCCTCTGCCACTAGAGTAGGGTTTACCTCTGCAGTCTTACAGGGGATCCTACCTGTTGTTTGAAGTCTATTCTCCAGCCATCCCTTCCTTATCTCTGAGAATCCTTCCAAGAGTTATTACTGTAAAAGGAAAGCATGATGAACATAGAACAGCTGTCTGCTCATCATAAATGTAGATGTCTGAATGTCTTCGAGTTGCAGTAAATACCACCCACTCTGTTCTAGCTTGTGGTTTGGGTAGGCACACCCGTTTCCTTCACTCTTAGCTCCCTTACCCAACTATGTTCTCCTTGCCAGTCTCTACTGTTCTGCTTACTGGAGACCTTATGTCTGCATTGTGATCCTGACCTGATGCTCATAGGGTAGGGTTCTTCTAGTCCTAAGTGACTCTGGCTGACAACATTTTATACTCTGTCCTGATGACTGAGGGGAACAAATCAATGGTATTTGGGCAGGCAAAGGGCTTCCACAGCAGGAAATCCCAAGAGTTATTACTGCAACAGTGAAAACTCCAAATCTACATTTGTGGCAGGTAGGCACAGCTGTACTTTCTTTTTTCCTTGGTGCATTTTGAGCATCACATTGCAAGGAAAAATTTGGTCTCAGAACATTGTATTTTAATGTACTGTTTTGGAATTCTGTGACAGATGTTGCTGTCTTTAATGCTTACCACTGAATGTTTGGAATTTGTACCCTAGATGAGTTAGATTGCTGATCTTACTCTTGTTTCTTTGCATATGTAATGGAATGCGATCCTGCTCCCTTGAGTATTGTATGGGACGTAGCCATGCAAGAATTCACTGCAGTTTACAGATGCATAGTTTCTTAGTAGTAGTTATGGCAGTAACACCTTTATGCACCACTGAAAGGCTGACTAGTTAACAGTTTAGAAAGGTTTCAAGCAGTACATTGTTTTCACCCCTTTTTTCTCAGCTAAGTTTGCATACCTCAGAGTACAGCTCCTGAGACTGGTTCAAATGTACAGGATTGCAATTAAAACTAAGGTGATCATCGAAGAAGGGCTAATCCTCATTTTTTTATTGCTCATTACAAAGTTGATCTGGTCTCTAGAGAATGAACAGCCTTTGGCTTAGCAGTACTCGAATATCCTTAGTACACCCAGGATTCAGGTAGCTGGGGACTCTGTCCCACGTGTCGAAGAATTATTGAAAATTGTCAACATCAGATAAAGAAGTTATGTAATCACTGTAATGTTCCATTTGTGTTGTCCATTTTCATTCTTCCTCAGCTCCCCTCCCTGCATCCCCCTACCCTTTGTGGTTTGACTTATGGAAGGATGAGAGGAAACCAGAGGAGCCATTGTTCCTCTTTTCGAGCTCGTTAGTGGTTTCTCATATATACATTGTTTAGAAATAATGGAAAAAAAAAAAGCAGCAAACAAGGGCTTTGAGGTATGGAGGGGGACTATAGCATTATGGGTAAGGGGAGGAGCTCAAGAGTTTGCAGTAGGCCATGAGCTGTAAAAAAATGGCAGAGTCTGATCCAAGGATCGGATCTAAACCCACATGTTGAGGAAGAATGAAAATGGACGACACAGAACATTATGGTGAGTGCATAACTTTATTCTTGTTATTGCTGTGCCCTTTACCAGTTCCATCTTTCCATTGTTAAGATGTAAGCATTCACTAATGTGTGATGTTGTGCTGTACTGGAATAAGTTGCTTATACCAAGAGCAAGCCTTTTGGAATCTGGCCCCCATTCACTAAGGAGAGGATATGAGTCTTAATCTCACTGGTCATTTGGGAACTTGCAGTAAAACCCTCTACATGACATTTCTGGATCAGGCTCAGTTGTCTCCTTTCCCTACTAATTTTTTGGGGTAATTTAAAAAGGGGGAATCTGCAAGGTCCCACTTGCACAGCGGTACTTGTTTGTGTACCTCACAAAAATCATCCTTGAGTGCTTTTGTCATCTTTAGTGCAGTGGAAATTTTTGTCCTCCTTACGGAGTTCAAATTTCGATTTACAGCTACTGAATACAGACGTGGTGCGCCCATGTTAACTGAGATGGTCTGAACAGAGCACAGAACCCAGTCCATTTGAGAGAGCTGTCCAACTGTTATGCTTCCTTTTGTGCTGCTGCTTAATAGCCATAGTCTCTTAAGGAGTTGTGACCCCATGTTTGTTATTAATGTGTTTGGTTATCTCTCCTATCCCAAGTCCGTCATTTTAGTGTACATTCTGTACTTGAGGCACATGCCCTTATAATTAATTTGGCTTGCATTTGCTAAATGCTCTTTCCCATATGTGTTGGAGTATTTTTAGTCTGTGGCAAATCCCTGTTCATGTAATCCTTGCTCTCTGTCCTATCTTTTTATGATTATCTTCTTTGCTTTGGTGTCAAGTTATTACCTCAGGTACTCCAGTGTACAACTTCTCAAATATACTGTGAATTTGTTTAAATGCTTGAGATTTGCATTGCTCTTACAGAAAACAAGAGCTCCTTCTAGTTTGGGTCATACTTGGACAAGCCTATGAGTTTACAGCTGTGTGGTTATCACCTTTCCTTAAAAATGAGTATCCCTTTAGCTGCCCTTTAGTAGTTTTTTTCTGTTTGATCCATTCCATAGTGAAGTTTTAACAGTTGTAGAAGCTTTCGGTTTATCAGACTGCACTTTTGTTACAGCCTCTGTGTGACGGTGCTAAGTGTTTCACTATTTTCAGAGATGTAAAACACTTTGTGCTCCAATGCCTCTCTCTCTCTCTCTCTAGTAGATAGTACATCTGAGCAGCTAAAGCTTTGCTTCAAAAATTTTAATTGGCTTTCTCTGATCACAGCCAACTATTCTTGAAATAGATTTTGGGAATCTCCTCTCAAGATCCACATTGCACCACTTTGGAGAAGAATTTCTTGGTTCCCTTTCTCAAGCATGTAATAAGTTGAATGTAATGGAGACTTGGCCATACTGTTGAACCACTAACACTTCTGGTATTCTCAGTTCCCCCTTTATAACTGTAGCCCAAGAGGTCGACGCAAGCTTATTCAGTCCGAGGTCACAAACCTAGGTGTCACATGCACTCTGAGGTTCTGTGCAAGTCCATTCCCACTCTGGTCTGTTCCGTTCCATTCCATGCTGTATTCAAAGAATGCAATTCCATGCAGGTCCCTTCCATTCTGTGCTGTATTCAAAGGATTCTGCTTTATAAAAAGCTAGGATCACCCAACCAGACTAATCCTGCCCCCCCTCCCACATAACCTGCTTCCTTCTCCTTAGCTTCTGCAGTACTCAGTCATGGAGAGATGTTCTTCCTTGTCACTGTTGCAGTATTCTTTATACTTTTAAGTATTCCGCCAATGATAGCCTAACCTCAGGCCAGCATACCAAAGCTTTTACACTGTCCCATGTGCAGGGTGTAAGCTACATATGTGATGTGTAGATGCCTAATCCCCAGAACATCTTGCTGTCAGTCCAAAGACTACTACTGAATTCAATCTGTGCACTGTTCACTGAGTTACTGTATGTCACAAATGATACCTCAATAAAGGTGTTTGGGAAAAGAAGTACTGGTTTGGAATATCCTTCTGTTAAAGCTCATTTGTCAGCCATTCGTGCCTGTCTGCCCCGAGGCCACCTTTGGATTGTAGGTTTGAAGCCTAACAATTCCTAAAAGGTGTCCTTTATTTCAGGCCCTCAAGAAAGCCTTATCCCTCCTTCATGCGTCCTTAATTTTATTCTTGAAAAATTGACAGTTACTTTTTGAGGCTGCCTTTTCTTCCCTGCATTATTGTCCTTGGAAGGACTGTATTGTCGGCTCTTACTTCAGCCAGTAGGCTTTCTGAACCCCAAGCCTCATGGCGGTGCCTCCTTTTTTTGTTTTTTTCACAAGGACAGGGTATCTCTCTAACCACCTTGGGCATAAAAAGATTAGTACAGTGATTTGTCTTTAAATATGTCTGTTAATTTTATTTATTTTATTTTACATTTATTTACCAGGAGAGTACAGCTGGGCATGAGGCCCAGTTTCAGCGGAGGCCCGGAGAGAAAAGCTCCATAATGTTTAGAACAGTAAATGTAATAAAGCGCAAGTAAATTAAGTAGAGAACAATGTAATATCTGCAGGGATAAACATGCAATAGAATACATGGACATACAATACTGTTGTAGGGCATTCCATTCAGATATACGAATACATTAATATAATGGTTAGTACAATACACATAATTATAAGTACAGAACAAGAGAAAGGAGTTGGTGTATGCTTACTCAGTAGCAATTGCATATGATAAAGATGCGTTATGATGCTACATTTGCAATTTGCTTATGGAACAATATGATCCAGACAGTCTTTGTTAATATAATATGTACAATGGGCTAAGGTTGCACTCTCTTGTAGGAGTATATAGATGTTCTTCGTGTTTTACTGTTGCAGTCATCACACTTGTGTTATCTGCCTGCAGGTAGCCCTCAGTCAGCCCGAATACCAGAGACTTAGTATTTCTGCGTCAGTTGCTGTCCCTCCAGGACTGACGTCAGGTCATCAGGGGTATAAAACCAGGAAGCAGACGCCATTACATTAGTCTTTCTTGCCGAGGAGCCCAAAGCAGAAGCAGTTTGCACAAGTGCCAGTTGGCCGATACCTGAGTTATCGTTTTTCTGAATTGAATCATCTTGAAGTCTTCTAAAGTTAAGTACCCTGTTGGGGATTCTTTTTTCTTGCTCTAACCGATGTCAGAAAAAGTTACCAATTGTCTCGCCTGTGGAAAGCAAATACCTCACCGAGATTTCCATTCTTACTGCGTCACCTGTTTAGGCCCAGACCACAACGTTCCTCGTTGTCGGTTTTGTGCTTTGTTCAATGCCCAAACTAATCGTCGGGCCCTTATTGTCACTAAATACTTTTCACTGTCGAGCTCCATATTCCGAAATGGCTTCGGTAAGCTATCCGACTACTGATCTGCCAAAAAAATGTAAGGATAAAGATGGAGACTGACCGCACGGGTCCAAAACTGCCGATGCCGCTTCCGTTAAGCTAGTCGCCAGTTCGCTGGTACTCAGTGAGGCGCTTTGGCAGCCCTTGATGCCCACTTCGATGGATTCGCAGGCCACTGCCGAGACCCGTTTGGAGTCCGGTATGCCACAAGACTCTTCTTTGGCTACGGAACCTGCAGATGTCTCTACCTTGGATGAGTCTGGAGCTGATGAGCAGGCACCAGCTTCTGAGGAAGTTCTTCGCATTACTGATGCTTGACACAAACTGATGACTTCTTTCACGTCTTCAGTTTTGTCTAAAACTACCAAGTTTCTAAGGCCAAGAGTACGAGCTACACCTAAAAAACTGACCCAGTCTCTAGCACCTGCTTCCTTGCCACAATCTCAAATGTTTAAAATGGCAGAAGACCTGATCATGCTGATTAGGGGAAGCCAGCCTTCCCTTGCCAATAGAAAAAGGGACTTGTCCCCCGGCAGCTTTAACTGACCAAGAGTCCGACTCTGACGTTTCTGAATATGAAGACATGCCTTTATCTGCTTATGAGGATTCTGATGCAGAGGAATCCATTCCCTCTGCTTCCCCTCCAGGGGATTTTTCTTTTGGTGAAACCCTTCATACTTTGAGAGCATTTCCACTGGGAATGCCAGGATTATCCTCAGTCCAAAAAGAGACTCGGAGAATTTTTAGATTTGTCACAACATAGACCCTTGGCTATCCCTCCTGTTCTGGATGTTGTGAATGATGTCTTTATGGAATCCATTCCGACTCCTGATACCTTACTCCCTGCTCCAAGGAAACCAGACAGGTACTTCAGAGTCCCCTGACTCACAAATTTCTTTTCAAAAGTCTTATTGCTGACCCAGAGTTCATTTCCCAGGGGCCTAAATGTATAAAGGCAACTACAGCTAGGAATCCCACCCCTTCAGACAGGGATTCCCGAGCTTTAGACAGATGGGGTAAAAAAGTATACACCTCTGCAACTCTAGCCATTAGGGCATTGAATTGCCAGTTTCACATGTTGAAATACCAGCAACATATTATGGAACTTATTAAACAAGAGTGATCTACCTTTACAGACTGTGCAGGAAATAAAGACTTACAGGAGCTTATGCATTCTGCAAGCCAAGTCAACAAACATACCTGGCAGCGTGGGTTTGATGCCCTAGACGCATCTTGCAGAGCAGCAGTCACTGGTTCTGTACTGAGAAGGCATGCTTGGCTTAAGGAACAGACCTTGCCAGACCATGTCAAATCAAAATTACTAGACGCTTCTTTGAATAAAGACAGCTTGTTTGGCACCAAAGCAGAAAAGGTTCTAAAAAAGATGAAAGAAAAAGCTAAGTCTGTGCAGAAAGTCAAAGATTTTTTGCAGGTGCAGCCTCCAAGATTCAGTAGGTATTGCCCCTCGAAACATTGGTCTTTTCTAGGCCCCTCAAGGCCATCTTAAACTAGACCCAGGGGAAACAGATTACAGTCTTAGGGTATGCAGAGATCTAAGCAAAGGAGTACCGCCACTTCTAAAACAGGGAGTGCTAAGCCACCTCCTTACAGAAAGAATTCACAATGACTTGTCAACCCCACTCTTCACCTCTGCCCAATTGCTCGTGCCCCTAGGAGGAAAGCTTGCCCACCATGCAAAAAACTGGACCTCCATCACCAAAGACCGATGGGTCTTCAACATTGTATCCCAGGAGTACAAATTCTACTTTCACCCACTGCCAACCCCGAAAGGGTTCCCAGACCTTCCTCCAAACCAGTGGGCAGAGGCACAAAACCAAGTTCAATCCCTGCTCTCGCCATAAGGGCAATTCAACCTGTTTCTGCAGAACAGATAGGTCAAGGGTTTTTATTCCAGACTTTTCCTGGTACCCAGAAAAGAGGGCACTTGGCGCCCAATCCTAGATCTTTCCATTCTAAACACCTTCCCGGTGGTACCAAAATTCAAAATGCTCACCCTTCAGCAGCTTCTTCCTATGCTGTTCAAAGAGGCCTGGTTAGTCACCCTGGACTTAAAAGAATCCTACCTGCATATCCCTGTCAGGGAATCATGCAGGAAATATCTACATTTCAGGGCAGGATCTTTGCATTATCAGTTCTCTGCACTTCCCTTTGGCTAATCCATTGCTTCCAGAGTCTTCACAAAATGCCTGGCTCCAGCCATTGCCTATTGCAGACAGAGAAACATTCAAATATACCCTTACTTGGACGATTGCCTGATTCAGACAAACAGGAAAAGCTGATGCAGCATCTCACATTTGTAAAGAACCTTCTAACCTCCCTGGGGTACACTGTCAACGAAAAGAAATAAAAACTAGTACCCAGTCAAAAGATTGTATTCCTGGGGGCAAGCTTGGACACAGCCTCCCAGATGGCATTTCTTACTCCATAAAAACAAGCCTAACTAACATGCTACTTCACTGAAATGGCCACCAGAACCCAGCTGTCAGCAAGGAAAATCCTGCAGGCTCTAGGGTTAATGGCCTCTTGCATTCTACTAATTCCATATGCCAGACTGCATATGAGGAAACTTCAGTGGTACTTAAAAAGTCTTTGGTGCCAACATTCTCAGGACCTGGAAACCACTATACCCATCATACCTTGTCAAGGACAGAGTTTCTTTGGTGGGCAGCAGCATGCAACAACAACAAGGGGCTTCCCTTTACACAACCCCAAGCCGCCTAGACCCTAACCACAGACCCATCAGACTATGCCTGGGGGGCACATCTGGGAGACGAGTGCATTCAGGGCCACTGGAGCCCAAGTCAAATTCATCTGCACATCAACCAAAAAGAGATGCTGGCTGTTCAGCACGCTCGGACAGCTTTCAGATCCCTTCTCTCACCTGGACCCCTGCTAATAAAAACAGACACCACAGTTATGTGGTACATCAATAAGCTGGGGCGAACCCACTCTACAGGTTAGCCATGACACTGTGGAACACGGCACTGGACATGCAGATCCATCTGCAAGCTCAGTTTCTCCATGCAAACAAAACTCTCTGGCAGGCGACTTAAGCAGAAATCTCCTAGATCCACATGAGTGGCAATTAAATCCCAGCACTTTCAGCATGTTAACCCAGAAATGGGGGATACCAGAGGTAGACCTTTTTGCCTCCCCCTACAATCACCAAATCAGAACATTCTGCACCAGGACATCACACAGCAGAGCATGGAAAGTGGATGTCCTATCCTTCCAGTTGGCAAACCTCTCAATTTATGCCTTCCCCCTCTGCCATCAAGAATACTACTCAAGATAAGACAGGACAGACCAAGGGCAATCCTAATTGCTCCAGACTGGCCACACCAGCACTGGTACCCATTACTGCACAGCCTGTCACCAGTGCCACCATGGCATCTACCTCAGATCCCAACCCTCCTCACTCAGCAGGAAGGACAGATCCTGCATCCGCAACTGCAAACTCTGAATCTTGCAGCCTGGCTTTATTCCTTGAATTCTCCTCCAGTGACCAGCCTAAGCAAGCAGGTACTGGACGTCATTCTGGAAGCCATAAGACCCAGTACAAGGAAATCCTATGCTGATGAGTGGAAAAGGTATTGTTCCTAGATTCAGTCTAAAGGAGCGGACACTGCTCTGCCCTCCATACCTCTAATCCTGGATTACCTAGCAGATCTACTCCACAGAGGCCTTTCCTTCTCTTCCATTAAGATTTATGCCTCTGCCATCTCGGCTCATTACAACACTGAGCCCACCTCTCTTCTCTCACCCTCTCATCAAACAGTTCCTGAGATGGGCCAACAGTTTAAGGCCACCAAAGAGAGCACCCACCCCTGCTTAGGACCTTACCTTTGTACTGGAAAAGCTCACGCTCCCCCCCCCCCCCTTTGAACCTGCAGCGTCAGCAGAGTTAACATTTCTCTCTTGGAAAACAGCCTCTTCAGCTCGAAGAGTGTCTGAGCTATAAGCACTTATGGCTGTGGAACCCTTCATTATTTTTCATGCTGATAGGGACTCCCTCTGAACTAACCCTGGTTTTATGCCTAAAGTGGTGTCCAGTGTAGCTCTCAACCAATCTGTCCATTTGCCAACCTTCTTTCCACTCCTCAAAATAAAGGGGAAAGGATCCTGCACTCTCTAGACACGCACAGACAGCTCATATTCTACCTTGACAGTCTGACCAACTACTACTCAGCTTTGCACCAGGGGCAGAGGGCAAGGCCATATCTAAACGGTTTCCAAATGGGTAGCACACTATATCCATTTCTGTTACAAACATCATGGGAAATCAACCCCTCAGGGGGTCAGAACACATTCCACCAGGGCAACCTCTACCTCTACAGCATTCCTCAGGGGAGTCCCTACTAGGAGCATTCTGAAAGCTGCTACCTGGCGTTCTGTTCATACCTTCACCAAGCATTACCACCTGCCTATCTTTTCCAAATCCAGGGCAGGTTTTGCTACAGCAGTCCTGCAGGGTATACTAGCAAGCCTCAACTCTTCTTGACTGCCTCCACCTATTCTTCAGTTTTGGGAATCAACCCAAGTGTAATGACTGCAACAGTAAAACACGAAGAACATAGTACAGTTGTGTGCTCTTACCATAAATGTAGATGTTCGAGTGTATTCACTGTTGCAGTCCTGGTCTCCCACCCTCCAGCCCCCACGTCTCTCTCTCTCTCTCTCTCTCTCTTTTTCTCCTCCTCTAAAAATGTATTACTCACCCCTTACAGGGCTATTGGTATTTACTTTTTACTGGTGGTGGTTTTTCCACCATAACTTAGCTCCCTATTTGGGGGCTCCTGACATTTGGGGCAAGAAAAACTGATGTAACGATGTCGGCTGCCTGTTTTTATACCCCTGATGACCCGATGTCAGTCCTGGAGCGACAGCAACTGACCCAGAAATACTAAGTCTCTGGTATTCGGGCTGACTGAGGGCTACCTGCAGGCAGATAACCCAAGTGTGATGACTGCAACAGTAAATACACTTGAACATTTACATTTATTTTAAGTGTACACAAATGTACTTTCTGCAGTAACAGTTAGTGAGCTTTATTAAGTAGAGGAGGAGGGAGGTGGTAATGAAGGGTTGATAGTGACTACATATAGTTGAGCACTATTATGAAGAGTACTATTGTGAGGGGAGAGTTTAGTTGAATGTAATTATGTAGAGTGTCTTTTATATTGATCTGTTACGGAGGGAGCTACCCAGGGTCTGTGGAGTTACATATCCAAGACTTATATAAATGGGACCAGAGGAGCTTTTTGAAATTGTTTTTCTTTTCAGTGGCACTGATTTCTAGGGGGATGCTGTTCCATGTTTTTGCGAAAAAAGAAGAGTAGAGGGAGTCCCCTGGGCTGTGTTTGCTTTTGGTTATATTGTCTAATGCTTTGTTGATGGATCTTAGTTGGACTTTGTTGGAGTAGCTATTGAATAGTCCTTGTGCTGAGGTTTTTTTGGGTTTATATAGGATTTGGTGGGCTATTGTTAACTGGTTAAAGATGAGCAAGTTTGATAATTCTAGTCAGGAAAGTTGCTTGATTACTTGGCAGTGATATGCACTGTTAGTCAGTAGCAAACTTTGCAATTTTATTTGTAGCAAGTGTTTAGTTTGACTGTCTGATTTATTTAGGTTGACGAGTATGGGGGAAGCATAGAGAAGTATGGAGACTAGGTGGGTTCTAGCGATGGTAGTTCTACTGTTGTTGGTGAGGTACTTTTTGCTTTTGTGTAGGGTTCCTTGTTTTTTATGGACCTTTTTTTTTGTAGTATGTGCAATATGCATATCAAATTTCTTGTTGTGGTCCATAACTCCTAGTAGTTTGGTGTATGAGGCAGGTGTGATGGGGGGTGTTTGCTGAGTATATTGTGAATGGAGGAATGGGGCCTATGGCTTTTGTAGGATGAAATATTATTAGCTGCATTTTGTGGGGTTAAGTGTTGTGAGTTGGCTAACCAGGTTTCAATAGTGGCAATATGTTCTTGTGTTCATTTCTGGAGTTCAGGGGGTGATGTGGCATGTGGCAGAACATATTAAGGTGAAGTCATAAGCATACTGGACCAGAGCGACATGCAGGGTAGCTTTTTGAAGTTTATTGGTAAATATGGTAAAGAGAAGAGGGTCGAAGATGGATCCTTGGTGGATGCCTAAGGTTACAGGTAGGAGGGGGATTAAGGAATCTTGCCATTTTATTGCCTGTAGGCAGTTAGGTAGGTAGCCCTGGAACCAGGTTAGAGTGGAGTAGCTTAGATTAAGTTTGGAGAGTGCAGCAAGTAATTTGGCATTGGAAACCGTATCAGAGGCCTTGGAGAGATCTAGGAACACAGTGGAGACAAGGTTGCCATTATGCTGCTGTTGATTTACAGTATTGGTAAAGCTAATAAGGGCTGTGGTGGTACTGTGATAAGGATGGGATCTGTATTGAGTGCTGGTCAGGAGTTTATTAGTAAGGAGGTAGGTAATTTGGGAGTGTATAGATTTTTCAAGGGTGTTGGGGGGGAGATAGAATGGCAATTGGTTGGTAGGTAGTTCCAGTGAGTTGCACCCTTTGTGAAGTGGTATTATATATGAGATTTTCCATAGTGATGGGATGTGTTGCTCTGTCAAAGAGCAATTAACATGGCGACGAGATAGGAGATGGGTTTGGCTGCGATCTTGAGGTAGTCTGCAGGTAATTTATCAGCAGCCAAGGGTAGTTGGTTTAGGTTTGTTCAGATATATATATATATTGTGCTAGTAGGGATAGGTTGTAATCAGAAGCAGTTTTGGCATACTGGTGAGGATGACAGATTTGGGTATGTAGCAGGTGTATTATTATTAGTGAGATCGAGAACATTAATCTTCCCTCCCTCTTTCTTTCTCCACAATGTGCTTGCGGGTGAGAAGGTACTACACACCTTGGATTTACTTAGCTCAGATGTTGTTTGAATAAGACAAAATGCATCAGAAAGTCAGTGCAATTTTTTGTTTTGTTTCATACCAGGAAATTGGGTTTGATGGTCTCTAAACAAAGTATTTTCCTCCTGAATATCTAGGGCATTTCCTTTAGTTATTCTTTTCACGGCAGGCAGCTTTCCTCTCTGGTTCCTGCTCATTCTACCAGGGCAGTAGACTCTTCTGGTGCTTTTTTCCAAGGGTCTGGATATTGGATCCCTTTTGGAAGCTGCTACTTGGTCTTTTGTTCACAGTTTCACCAAACATTACAAGTTGGATGTTCTTTCCAGAGCCAAGAACATCCTTCATGGGTTTGTAGAGGGCTCTTCTGTGCCTTCCTCCTCCCATAGTTTACAGAGCTTTTGTACTCTTCCCAAGTGTAATGAATACTGCAGTAGTGACAACGTACATAGTATGGTTGTGTAAGATCTTATCATAATAGTAATGTCCTACTTCTTGCTATTGTAGTATTCAGCCCCTCCCTCCTGCCCCCTTTTGTTTTTCTATTGATCTACTGCTGGCCAAGAGGTTTTTTCTTGCATCCTTATCTCCTTCCATTTCCCCTTTCTGGATTGGCATGTTATTGTTTCTTTGGGGTTGCTGTGTGTGTAAAGGCTTTTGTATGTTTTTTGAATGTTAGGTTATCCTCTGCAGGATAACCCAAGTATTAAGAATGCTGTTTTGATGTGATCTTGCACAAATGTACTGTCTTTTAAGGTTTATTTCTGGGTTATAGTCATATCAGCAGAAGAGTTTCTGAGATGCATGCCTGGATAATTTACCTTCGACATGGATTAGGTTACCTTACAATGCTGATCCCTGTTTATAGTCCAGTACTGTTTAACATCACCCATCTTGTCTTGTACTGTTATTTTAGACTACAGACTTCCAAAACCTTTACATCTCTACTTCTCTGGCTACATTTAAAGGCAAGGATTTGTTTGATAGCTTTGACAAATATATAGCTGCAAAGGCTGCCTTGCCTTCTTTGAGCAGTAACTGTTTTAGTCACAAGTGCAGTAGATCCTTCTCTCAGGAAGCTTCCTTAAAAGGGGATTGCGCTGCACAGGGTTCCACTGAGTTGATAAATGGTTTCTATGAACTAGGTGATTGCAGTCTGTTCAAGAACTTCTGAGGCTCTTTTGATTTCAGAGTTTAACAACTGGATCATACCTATTTAACTGGCTGCATAGGAAGACTGTGTGAAAGACATGTGACCTCACTACCCTGACTTTCTAAAGGATTGCTGCTAATTCCACATTTTATACTGCGGTGGTGGTGCTGTGGTAGCGTTGTCGCCTCACAGTAAGACGTTGTCCTGTTCGATTCTCAGCTAGAGCGTCTTCTGTGTGGAGACCTGCGTGAATGGGCATACCTTCATTGAAGGTTGTGCGTCAGGGCTGGCAACTCGGCACGTAAAAATCTACTGCCAATCATTAGTGGATCGGAGTTCTGCTGTGGCGACCCTTAACCGGGAAAAGCCGAAAGACACAACATTCTCCCAGGTATTAAGACAGCCAGACGCATGTATTGATTGGAATTAGGAATTTGAATTTGGAACTTCACTAGATCATTAAATCCCAGTTAATTACCTGCTAGGCTGCACTGGAAAACGATGGGGGCAATCAGTTATCAGCCAGAAGCACTCTAAAAAAATGCTGTTTTACAGAAGTTTTAGGGTCAGCAGCTATAGGGTGATCACAGTAGTAATGATTGTATTTTGAATGGTGTTTGTGCCAGCTTGCTTCATTCATTGTTTGTTTTGTCAAGTACTAGTTCAGTAGCTCATCAACTTGTCCCATCTTCTGTATTTCATAGGTTCATAGTCATAGGTTGGTACTAGGCTATCAGCCCTAAGGCCTATACAAGCCTAGCCATAACAATTCCCTGGATATTTCTTCCCACAATATTTACTTCCCTGCACTCCTGTCTAGTATTTACTATGCAACTTTTCAGGTTTCTTTCTTCTCCACTCCCTATACAGCAGAGGCATTTGACTTGTTGGTAATTAACCTCTAGTATGCTTCTAATGTGGTCTGTTCTTAAACTATTTGAGCTTGTTGAGAGATTAAACCTTCTAATTTTGGCTGTGTTTTGAATCAGCCTACTCACTTTTGATGCTTTTCTATTAGAAATTTATACATAGAACCTCCTTAACTCATTGTTGAAACTAGACCCTGCTTTTTGGTAGCTACTCAGCAGCATTTTAGGCTAGCAAAAAGAAATTTATCAGTATTGTGTTGAGACAGTATCATCATTTTATTCTCCCTAGTGTGGCAGTTTGCAAATGATTATTATACCTTCATATTTTTTTTTTTTTTTTTGCAATTTGTTACTTCTGTCAGACTAATTCTGTGCACTAGTTCTTTCTTTCTCCCTGTTTCCTGACCATTTTGGCATAATCCCTACCTTTTGCAGTAGTTTCCTAATCTCAAACTTGTGAAAATGGGGATTATTTTAGGGTAAGTTTGCAAAGGAAAGCTGTTCCCCTCTGTGCCCAATGTTAGGGCTCTGCTCTCCACTCACTCTACTTCAGAAAGAGACTTCCTTTGAGTTTGCTGTACCTTGGAGGGAGGGGGCAAGTCTGGGACTCCATTTTTGGAACTTGACATTTTTAACTTAAATTTATGATTAACCCCCCCCTTATGCAGCATGTGAATTTGACTAGCAGTTCTTTGAAAGTCTTGATTGCAGGTTCGCAAGCTAGGAATGGATGAGCTTGAGCTGTTGCTGTCTCCTTGAAGATTTAGCAGCTGAACAGTATAAGGTAGTGTAGTGAGTATTATTCTGATTTGTTCCATGTCGGTTAGTAACTTTGATGTACTTGGTGAATGGCAGTGTTACAGTATTAAATAACTAACTAGAAATCTCTCCATGTGTACATTTAGTATATACCATTGATATGCTGTCTGTTTAGATTTCTTTCTTGTGGCATCTGTACAATATTTTGTGCACATTGGTTTGTCTATATGAAACATTCTCTATGTTTCTCATGCAATGAATACTGATTAGTATTTGGAAATGTGCACACTGATTGGACAGTTTGATCAGTGTGCTAACTGTAAATCCATTGTTTAGTAACAGAAAACAAGTCTGGCTATGGCTGGACCCAACAATACATACCTCTGCAGACTTGTACTGCCTCACTCCGAAATTATTTTCTGGTAACTCACCAAGATGTTCATCGTGTTTCACTATTGCAGTCATTACACTTGGGCTATCCTGCTGGCAGGCTACCTGCAGTCGGCCTGAATTCCAAAGTCTTGGTCCGGTGTCGGTTGCTGTCGCCTCTTCCCTGATGTCAGCGTGCCAGGGGTATAAAAGATGCAGCTGACGCCATTTTCTTCAGTCTTTCTTGCCGTGCAGTGCCCGAAGCAAAAGCAGTTCACAGGTGCCAGTCAGCCGACTCCTGAGATTTTCGTGTTCGAATTTCAGATCCGAAGTCTTCATTTAAAGCCAAGTACCCCGTTATGGAAACTTTTTTTCTTGCTCCAGACCGATGTCAGAAAAAGTTAATAATTGTATTTCTTGTGGGAAGCAAATACCTCATAAGGGCATCCATTCTTATTGTATTCCTTGCCTGGGCCCTGATCGTGATGTTGCTAATTGCAGGTTTTGTGCTAGATTTAACCAATGCACTATTAAGCGTCGGTACAATTTTGCTTTTCATTACTTTGACCTAAGATTTAATTACACAATGTTGTCTGATAGCCATTTGACTACCGCAATTCACAAGAAACGCAAGGAAATGGACAGGCATCGGAGGTCCAAAACTGATGACGAGGCTTCTTCTAAGCCACTTGCCGGTTCTCAGTAAGGCGCTTTCTCAGCCCCTGACGCCCGCTACCTCAGAGCCGCAGGCCGCTTCCGACTCCCACATGGAGCTGACTAGGCCGCTGGAAACTCAAGGTATTGGACACTCGGAAAATATTCCTTCAGATGGGTCCAGAGCCGCTGAGCAGGCATCTGCTTCTGAAGGTGTTTTCAGGCCTACACAGTTATATGTAAAACCAACTTCAGCTTCAAAGGCAAAGACTAAAGCACTACTAAAGACAAAGAAACAAGTGCAGCAATCCCATGGACAGGCCTCCATGCCTAAAAAACAGATGCTCAAAATGGCTGAAGACCTAATTACTTTGATCAGGGGTTCCCATCCCCCTCCTGATAAGAGGCCTAGGCAAGAGACAGAATATGAATCCTCAGATCAGGTTTCTATTTCCTCTGACTCCTCTTCTGAACAGGAATACTCTCTTCCTATGAGGATTCTGATGCTGAAGAATCTATCCCTTCAGCCTCTCCTCCTGAGGATTATTCTTTTGGGGAAGCCCTGCATACCATGAGGGAGCACTTTCACTGGGAGAGCCAAGATTACTCAGAATCTAAGAAAAGGCTCAGAGACTTTATTTTACTACCTCAGCACAGGCCTCTTGCTATTCCCCCCTGTTTTAGACATTGTAGATGATGTATTTTCAGAGTCTGGCCTATCTCCTGACTCTTTACCCCCTGCACCAATGTTAAGCCAGGCAGATACTACAGGGTTCCAGATTCACATAAATTTCTTTATAAAAACTCTGCTGCTGACCCAGAGGGTCCCAAAGGGGTCCAGACTTTCACTGCAAAAAAAACTATCCCCTCTGATAGGGATTCAAGAGCACTGGACAGATAGGGAAAAAAGTTTACACTTCTGCTACCTTGGCTGTAAGGGCTTTAAATTGTCAGTTTTATATGCTTAAATATCAGCGATACTTAATGTCACTTCTAAAACAGAAAATGTTGACAAATTCTGAATGTGCAGAAAACAAGGGAAATGTAGGATTTATTGCATGCAGCTGAACAAGTGGGAAAGCATACTTTGCAATGTGGTTTTGATTCTCTGGAGGCCTCTTGCAGGGCCGCTGTTACAGGTTCTGTCATTAGGAGGCATGCTTGGTTAAAGGAACAGAATCTGCCTGATCATGTTAAAGCAAAATTATTGGATGCTGCATTACACCATGATACCTTGTTTGGTGATAAAGCAGAAGAGGTGTTGAAGAAAATGGAGGACAAAGCGAAATCTATGCAGACAGTTAAGGATTTCTTACAGGTACAGCCACCCAGATTTAGCAGGAGCTGGCCTACAAAAAATTGGTCCTTTCCAGTGTCAGACAGGCCACAAAGAGGCAGATACAGATGCCCCAGGGGCAGATCCCAGTCCCAAGGCTCATACAGGCCTAAACAATGGGGCGCTTCTACCTCCAAATGCGGAGAAGACAAATCACAGCCATACAGGAAACAGTCCCAATGACTTTCCTCTGCCAGCACCAAGCACTTATCATTTGGCAGCCCCCTTAGGGGGAAAACTAGCACTTTTTTCACAAAATTTGCACATGATCACCCAGGACAAATGGGTCTTGAATATAGTGTCTCAGGGCTACAGGGTCCACTTTCACACCCTGCCAAGGGCAAAAGGTATGCCAGACCTGCCACACAATCAATGGGCAGAGGCACAAAAGCAAGTTTCATCCCTCATGGACATGAGGGCCATTCAGCGAGTACCACAGCAAGAGCAGGGACAAGGATTTTACTCAAGATTTTTCTTGGTATCCAGAAAGGACAAAGCCTGGAGACCAGTACTGGACCTGTCTATTCTAAACACTTTTCTGGACGTTTCAAAATTCAAAATGTTGACTCTGTAGCAGCTTCTGCCCATGCTGGGCAAGAAGGCTTGGCTTGTAACTTTGGACCTAAAAGAGGCATACCTGCATGTCCCAATCAGACAATCTTGCAGAAGATACCTCAGATTCATAGCTGGCTCGATGCACTACCAATTCTCTGCACTGCCCTTTGGCTTATCTACTGCACCCAGGGTCTTCACAAAATGCCTGGCACCAGTAATTGCTTTTTGCAGACAGAAGAATTCAAATATATCCTTACTTGGACGACTGCCTTATTCAAGCAGAGAAAAAGACACTCTACTAAAGCATCTGGTGTTTGTAAAAAGATTACTAATTTGCCTAGGGTACACAGTGAACGAAAAGAAATCAAAACTAGTACTCTCTCAAGAGATGATATTCCTGGGTGCAAGCTTAAATACAACTACCCAGATGGCTTATCTCATGCCAGACAAACAAAGGCAACTGACTTCTTATTTCAAAATGTTGGCAACAAAGGCTCCATTATCTGCAAGAAAAATTCTACAGGCTTTGGGCTTCATGGCTTCCTGCATTCTGCTAATTCCATATGCAAGACTGCATATGAGGAAACTACAATGGTATCTAAAAAGTGTTTGGACTCAACATTGCCACAGCCTGGAAACATTAATTACCCTCATTCCCTGCCTGCAACAGGCGTTTTGATGGTGGGCACAGGCCTGTCACCACAACAAGGGACAGCCATTCACTTACCCACAGCCAAGCAGACACCAACATCAGATGCATCAGATTATGCCTGGGGGGGCCCACATGGCAGGAAAATGTATTCAGAGTACATGGCCTGCAAGCCAAAGGCATCTTCATATCAGTCAAAAAGAGTAGCTAGCTGTTCAGAATGCCCTGACAGCCTTCAAGGATCTACTTCATCCAGGACAACTGCTGATAAAGAAAGACAATACTACAGTCATGTGGTACATAAACAAGCAGGGAGGCACACATTCCTACCCCCTCTGCAGACAAGCCATGACTTTGTGGAACACAGCATTGACTTATCAAGTACACCTGCAAGCACAATTCCTGCCAGGAAAGACAGATACTCTGGCAGATGAACTAAGCAGAAACCTCATGGATCCTCATGAGTGGAAACTGGATCCACAAATCTTCAACATAACAAGGAAATGGGGATGCCCAGACATAGAGCTATTTGCCTCCCCTCACAACTGCCAACTACAGAGATTCTGCACAAGGACTTACCACAAGCAAGCATGGAAAGTGGATGCTTTATCATTCAGCTGGAAAACCCTTACAGTATATGCCTTTCTTTCACTGCCTCTCCTCCCCAAGGTACTCCTAAAGGTCAGACAAGTGAAGCCAAAAATGATACTGATTGCCCCAGACTGGCCCCGCCAGCACTGGTACCCAGTCCTAAAGAGCTTGTCTCAAGGTCCAGCCTGGGACATTACCTCAAATTCCTCACTTACTGACCCAACAAAACAATCAGATCCTGCATAGCCAACTCGGAACCCTAAATCTGGCAGCATGGCGGATAATGTAACCATTCAGAACACACCTCTCTCTAAAGCAGTTGTGGATGTTATTTTGGAGGCCAGGAGGCCCAGCACCAGAAAATCTTATATAGAAAAATGGAAGAGATTCTGTGCTTGGAACCAGGCACAAGGAATTGACACGCTTTTACCAAATATTCCTCAGATTTTACAATGCCTAACTATGATGCTGAACAAAGGCCTATCCTTTTTATCAATTAAGATCCATGCCTCTGCCATTTCAGCTCTTTACAATACGGACCCACCTATTTTTTTACATCCACTGCTAAGGCAGTACCTCAGAAGGGCCAAAAACATAAGACCTCCAAGGAGAGTGCCAATACCTGCATGGGACCTCGAGTATGTCTTGGAAAAACTCACACTGCCTCCTTTTGAGCCAGCCAATACAGCTGAGATAAAATTCTTATCATGGAAAACAGCTCTGCTCCTAGCAATAACCTCGGCAAGAAGAGTCTCCGTTACAGTCACTAATGGCTGTGGATCCTTTTATAATTTTCCATCCAGACAGGATTTCTCTGAGGACAAACCCAACATTTATACCTAAGGTAGTGTCCAGTGTGGCCCTTAACCAAACCATTCATTTGCCTACCTTTTTATCCAAACCCACAGAATAAGGGGGAGAGACTTCTGCATTCTTTGGACATACACAGACAGCTACGCTTCTACTTGGACAGAACTAAAGCTTTCAGAAAGACTGAGCAACTCTTAGTGGCATATGCTGCAGGATGACAAGGAAAGGCTATCTCAAAGTAGACTATTTCAAAATGGATAGGCCACTACATTCGTTTCTGCTACTCACAACATGGCAAATCAGTGCCTAAGGGCATTAGGCCACATTCAACCAGAGCAGCAGCCACTTCAGCAGCCTTCCTCAGAGGAGTACCAACCAAAGACATTTTAGAGGCTGCAACTTGGACTTCAGTGCACACTTTTACAAAGCACTACCACTTACCTCATTACTCTAAATCCAGAGCAGGCTTTGCCACTGCAGTTCTGCAGGGCCTCATAGCCACTCCTAATTCTATTTAGACCCAGCCACCCAACCTCAGCTTTGGGATTCAACCCAAGTGTAATGACTGCAACAGTGAAACACGATGAACATAGTACAGTTGTGTACCTACCATAAATGTAGATGTTTGAGTGTATACACTGTTGCAGTCCAGGTTACCAACCCACTATCCCCCTTTCATTGCTGGGACTTATCTGTACCTCTCTATTCTATACAACCTATGTGGTGGTATTTGCTTGTAGATGAAGGTAATGTTTATTTTAATGCATGCATTATTACTGGCATAGTTTTAGCCTACCCTTTTGGGGGCACCTGACATCTGGGGCAAGAAAAACTGAAGAAAATGGCGTCTGCTGCATCTTTTATACCCCTGGTGCACTGACGTCAGGGAGGAGGCGACAGCAACTGACGCTGGACCAAGACTTTGGAATTCAGACCAACTGCGGGTAGCCTGCCAGCAGGATAACCCAAGTGTAATGACTGCAACAGTGAATACACTCGGACATCTACATTTATAGTAGGTACACAACTGTACTTTTTACACCTAATAATTCCAAACAAATTTAACTTTCAGAATGAATTAAGTTGTACTCAAAGCTGTCCTTCATTCTGGCCTTTCCTTGCAATATTTTTTAAACAAATTTAGTATTCGTAAGATGCACACTAGTTGTACAAACTATTCAGTGTACTCATCAGAAACTAGTAACCAACACATTTCTTTCACTTGAGGCACTTTAGTGCGGTTAAGTGGTGAAGTGAAACTTTCCAGTTTTCTCACCAGTAAATTGTTTTGTGGAATAGAATAAAACAAAAAAGGCTGTTTGTGCCTGGAGTGCCCCTGCAAACAACTCCACAGCATACTCTGCATTATGCTGCAAAGTTTACCTCAATTAAAAGTATACTGTCTGCTGCCATTATGAAATTTCAGACCAAACAATTTTCTTTTGTGTAAAGTCCTGTTATTGTAAGGAGCTTTCCTGGTGTACAACCACAAAATGAAACACTACTTCCTAACTTTAAATAAGGACAATTTGCTACTTTCAAGTTCATTGTCTGTATGAAAGTACTGTTTTCCATAGGAATTCGGGACAGTTGGCAACTCCAGCATCCTTGTCACAAAGTAGTATCCCCTATAATTAAGAACTGAACTTGCTGCTAGAGAAACACCTTGTGATAATTGCCAGATATTTTAATTTGGCAGAACCTAAGTGCAAAGTAACAAGTACGATCAGTGGAAGAAGCAGGCAGGGGAAGGTCTGAATGGTGAGCAAATATGTCCACTGTGCTTGAGGTCAGTGAAAGTCTTTTCAGTCTGTTACCACTGGGCATTCTCTGCTAATTGAAACTTGTGTTAATTCAGAAGTGAAATGTGTCTCATTATGTGACCTCAGCCTTAATGATTTGCAAAAAAATAAATCTTATCCACAACAGAACACTCTTGACTTGGAGCACATGCAGTTGCACATTAGTGCCACAGCCTACCAGAAGTGGTCAGAAGAGTACTAAAGTCTGTTAATAGAATGACATTATATAGAAAGGGCAAAACCTTGTTTTTCTTAAATGTCATTACAACATAGAAATAATCCACTCCTGTGTGTGAGTAATGCAGAATTTGCCCATGGTTAGCTTTGTTTAATCAATCTGGTTTCACTCTCACAATCAAACCACACCAACCGTGGGTAAATCTTGCATTGTCCACACCCAGTCATGGATTATTGCTAAATTATAGAACGCTTGTTAGTATTCAAAAACATGCACGGTGATTGGTCAGCCCAACCAGTGTGCCCATTGTAAAGCCGAGCATATACCAATAGAGAAAAGTTTGGCTGCCAGACTTTCTTCTATTAGTATATGCTACAGAAGTCAGTGTACAGTACCATAAATCCTGTTATTCTAGCAACTTTCTAAGTTTATGAGAGTAACATTTGCAATAGGGATCTTTGTCCTCCTTATTTAAGGCTTTACATATTTCTTTAACTAAGAGGATGAGAGGTACATACAGATGGCAAAAGAAAATCCACGTATGTTCTGCAAAACTGAAGAAACATACCTGATTTTCTTTGAATTTTCCCTACCTCTCTTGTACCTATAAACTGTCCGGATTTTACAATTTTTTTTTTTACCAAAATTAATTAAAAAAAAAAAAAGGCAACTGAGATGATCTTTCTCCTTTGCTTGCTTTCCAAAGCACTAATGTACTTAGTAAACATGGGAATGCAAGTCCCGTACACGTGCGCTGTGCATCAACAAAGCGGAAGAATGTGGAAACGGCACAGAGAAACACCACTGCGTCTTTATACAAAGACATTATTTAGTACAAGTAAGTAATTTCTCTTTTAAATAATGTCATTGTATAATTGTAATAACTGACAAGTGGGTGTGGGTAAATTTTCAGTATACCACACCCATTCATCAGTTATTGCTTAATTATATCATCTCTAAAACTTTATTGATTTGTTCTAATGCTTGACAGCTGTCCCTGATTTTGCAGAATATTCCTTACTTTGCCTCATATTTTGCCCTGTTCCTTGTAAAATGTTAGACTTTAATCCTCAATGATTTACCAGAAAATCAGTAATGGCAGACAGCAGTGTTTCGTATCTATTGTTCTGAAAATGCAAGTAGATGCAAAACCTGTTCTTTTGACTTTTTAAGCGAGTTAAAGTAATATTTAAAAAATGTTAATGATTTTGGGCATTTGCCCCCTCTTATTTTTGTCTGTCTAGAATTCCTGAGTAAAGAAAGTGAGAGGTATGGCTCCATTCTTTTTAAGTGCCCTGGTTCAGCATTTCTTCACCAAAGAATTTCAGACCTTCCCTCTCCTTCATATGAACTTCAGACCTAAAACATATATTACACAAGTGTTTTTTTTTTTTCCGTAATTGCTCTCCTCTGTTCTAGGAGATATTTTTGTAGTGTAACATCTTGCCCGTTAGTGTCCTCGGAGCTTGTGGCCAGTTATTTAACTTCCTCTCATGTTGGTCAATGAGTTTGTGAGAGTAGTCTGTACAACTAACCTTGCTTTGTTATCCTCAGTATGTGACTAGCCCTGCCCCGCTGTGCCTCATGTTTTACTACCACTGGTCATCTTTGTTCTGAGAGACTGACCTCTGTGTGGGTGCCACAGTAAACCCGTACAACAGTTTTGTAATACAGATTGGTTAGCAAATGTATCCATTGTGCTCAAGGTTAGTGAAACAAGCCTTTTTAGTCTGCTAACACTGGGCATTTCCTGCTGATTTATACTTGTGTTAATTCAAAAGTGAATAAGGCTGGTTTATTGCGTCTGTAAGAGACATCTTCCCAACTTTTGTGTATTATATAGTGGGTTCTGGTAGGTTCACTCTGTTGATGCCCTGTATGTTAAAAATTAAGATCTTTTCTGTCCGTAATCTGTTGTAACCTGATTTTGCAGTTCAAGCTGTTGTAAGTACAGTAGGTTCATACTGAAAGAATATGAATTCCCTGGACTATTTATTTTGGCTGTCATTTTTTCACAGACAGACTTAGAAAAGCAGAGAGCTAAGACCACTAGGATGCTGTACAGTTTTGTTTACCTTGACAGGAAGATTTGTTCAGTTGGTGTGCAATATTGGATGAAGATACTGTAGACAGTGCATAACTAAAAAATGTTTTAATGTTAAAATTGTGCTGTTATTGGCTAAAAGAGTATCTTGCATTTTAGTTTGTTTCTGAGAGGCGAAGTGAAAAAAAAACTTTGCTGTCAGAGGAACTGTTAATGAGGGTAATTAAATATAAAAATAAAAGGCAAGTCTAGGATGGGGGCTGTGTTTTTAATAAAGTATAAAAATGAGCTGCTGTTGTGGAGTACTTGATGCTGTGGTTGGATGAAAGTAGATTTTTTCCTGAGGTTAGTTCTACAGTAAAACAAACCTTTAAAGTTTTGACAGCTTTCTGCCAGACGTGGGTGATTATAGCTGTAGTCCATGGGATTTTGATTTAATCACTGTTGTCTTTTACCACAGCACTTTACCACAATCCAGCTCAGGAAATGCTACTGGGAGTAAAGCTTTGCATGTCTAGTTTATTTTTCCTCTGTTTTTGTTCTGTTGAGTTAATTAGGTGGTGAATGGACTGATTGTGGTCATCCCTTTCAGCCACAGTCTAAGCCATCAAAGTCAGATTTAAGATGATGATTTGAAGGAATTTTTCAGTAGAATAAATTGTAACACTTTATTCTTAATTGCCAGGGTGCATTATTATATCTTCATTAATGGTTTAAGTACATTTTGCCATTATGAGGAATGTATCCTTGTTTAAACACACATGATGCAGAAAGATGTGCTTTCAGATATAATGGAGGTGTGTTCTAGACTGGAGAACCCCATTGCCTATGATTAGCCATATGTTTTAGAGTGTGTAATGTAAACTGGAGTATTATAATAGTCTTAATCCTCCTGTAAGAATGAAATGCCTTTGCCATCTAATGAAGAAAAGATATTTTGTTCAGTAGTTTAACTTTAGGAATTGTGCAGCCAGAAATGCCTTGTTTAACACTGACTAAACTACTTTTGGGTCTGATTCCCTCTGTGTTCATACTGGAAATTCAATGAGTGCATCCACTGTGCTCACTGGAGCCTTGGAAGAATGGACTAGACCATGACCATCCAAATTCTTTTTTTTTATTTTTTTTTTTTTAATTTATTATTTTTTGTGGACATAATTTAGGTTCCTGAGATCTAGTATGTGTTACTACTGCTCCTACATTTTATTGGGTACTGAAAAGATCTTTGAATAAACTCAGAATCATTTCAGGTCTGATGGGACCTTGTGGATGGTTCTTTTGACTAGAAGATTTTAAGATGTCTTTTGCTTTCCTCTTTTGATGGGGTCGGATGTCTAGATTTAGAAGGTAATATGGTTTGGGAAACTGAGAAAAGGGAATTAAATAGTCTCTGGCTGTTAAGTCCGTGACCCCATTCGTCCCGGGTGATTGCCATCCATGCAACCAATTGCTTTCAGTATGGAGCACTTGGGCAAGAGCCTAGGTGTGGAACCCCTGATTCTGCAGAACACCTCTGCCTCTAGGGTGACATCCATTGAAGGGTCCCCCAAGTCCTCCAGGGGAACTGCTGTGCTCAGTCTGGTCAAAGGGCTGCCTTGATTATCTTTTTGAACCACAAGTTCATAAAACTTGACTGATTTCTCAAAGGACCTCTGGAGAGCTGTGTACTTGATGCCCGTAGTGGGCAGTGGCTTGCTGTTTTGCTTGCTTCTTTCCAGTTTGTAAAGCACTTGGGTCCTCTGTCTCTCCCTTTCTCTCCAGACACAATCAAATAAGGCATTTATGAAGGTTACCTTGAAGTTTTCCACAAAGACATATAGACTAAGCCAGGCAATAACATCTAATAGTAACTCCTGTCCCTGTGGCTGTAGCCTTTCCATTCACCACATTATGTAACATATGCATGGAGAGGGTAGAAATATTCAGCATAGTGGGCACCTGCACCTCTAACAGTCTGAGATTGTCAGGTGCCACTGGTTATCTCAGTGATCCTAGGGTCTCGTGGAGGAACTGAAGAAATAATGGGATTTTGAATTCAGATACTTAAGGAAAATAACAATCATACATAATATTATATTCATAAAGTAGCAGAAAGTATTCCAAGAACTAAGCCAACGTAAGAGTGGCAAAAAGAGATTTTGCTAATAGGGATGACTGTAAGTAGGGGATATAGAAAATAGGCAAGAGGAGGCTGGAATTTACTGGGAAAAATGGCAAAGGAACCAAGGTATTGCAAGCAAATAACTAGAAGGGGGAAGGTAATAGAGTGAGAGGAAGCCAATAAAATGTTTGGACTGTAGGCGAGAAACTGTCTTCCCAACCTTGGATTGGTATCAGAGTGTAGGCAAAGAGAAAAGGGATAAGGAAGTCTTGAGTGAAATACCTACTGTGCTGGGATTTTTAGTCAAATCTTGGACAGAATCTGCTATTAAAACAATAATTTACATTCTAACTATGAGTCAATCAGAGGAAGTTAGGAAAGAATGGGGTAGGGAGGCTAGAAAAACAATTTACAAAGGAACAATGGGAGTACGTATGCATGGCTCCCAAGTTTGGAACAAAGTCCAGAAGGTTTGGGATCTTTGCTTAGAAGTGTTTGCATAGGTATTTTATACCCAGGATTTTTCCTCCGGTAGATAGCAAATGTTAGAGGTGTGATGAGGGAGAAAGAGGTAACTGGGAACATGTTTTTAGGAGTGTATTGAGTTGGCAAATTTTGAAAATTCTCTAGTTATCTGTCAGAAATATTCAGTGAGCAAATGGCTGTAATTAAGGAGATTTTTGTTTTAAGCTGGGACACAGGATCTGTTGCCAAGACAGTAGGAATGCCTTATTACGTTTAACTTTGTTGGCTGCCAATAAAAAGCAGTTACTAGAAAATGGAAATCAAAGTCTAAACCAACTGTATTTGATGTATTGAATATTTATAGAAAAGATAAATGAACTGAAAGAAGGATTTATAAAAGGGAAGGAGCAAATTATGTAGTAGTAAATGGAAGTTGTGTGGAATAATAAATGCAGAATAATGTTGAGTAGTGAGGTTTAAGGGAAGACAGGAATTCAGCAGTTTATGTAATGTTTGACTAATGGTAATTACAAAGAAAGAAGATATTCTGTCTGTTGAGATATTTAGAAAAATGTGAAAATTATATCTATATAAATTAGCATCATAAAAACAGTTAATATCTATTTACCTGCACTAGCAGAGGTCAAGTATTAATGCAGTTGAGTTTGCCATTGTGTAAGCTTTATGATGAAATCTTTTAAAACCTTGTACATAGCATGGTTTTGTAATTATTGGTGCAAATATGAATAATCAGTATTTGACTTCTACAGACATCAGTAGGAGTTAACTGCAGATGAACCTGGAGACGTCACTTGGATATAATGAGTTCATCCTGTACAGTCACTCATCTTGAGCTGCTTACCCATCTCTGGCAAGAGAGCTGACTTGTCTTGGCATGGTAAAATTCCAAACCCACAAACTCTGGTATGGTATGTCTGCATTAGAAGAGAGAGGGAAGGACAGAACACAGTAAGGGCTGCAAGATGCCTTGCAGTGTATGAAGTTACCGGGCCAGAGGTCGGCAATGTAATGAGCTGCACATGTAAAAGCCGAGGAGATAAATTTAGATAAATTTATAAAATGTGTCACAAGGTTTCATGCAAAGTCTGTGTAGTGTACATAAAATACCTGTGTCCCTGAATAGGATATGAATGTCCTACAACAGGAGAAACCAATACAATATTTATTTTTATTTAATTTTGTTTATTTATTGTGGTTTTATGACTGAGTAAGTTGGCTGGTCATCATATCCTTTTCAGCAGTGACCTAGGCCATATTGCAAATAGAGAATTTACACAACGATGAAGAGGGATGTATAGGAAACTCTGGACATGATACGCGATAATGTTACATAAGGTCATATGAAATGCAACATAGAACAAGAGTTAGTAACAGATATAGAATAACCTTGCAACAAGCAGAGAATATGTAGGTGATGGCACTTAAATGAATATGATTTAATCCTTGTCACAAAAGCAAGAGCAGACTGCATCATTTACAAGGTGGTGTTTAGTTTTGTTTTGAAGAGCTGCAGTGTTTTGACGTCCAGAAGGGAGCCCATTCCAAATAGCGGGGCTTACTCTCAAGAAGGCTGTTTAACCCATGGAAGATTTTGAAGCGAGGTCTAACAAGAGAGAGGATTTCTTAAGTGCTCTCCCTAATCGTGTGCATTTCCTGTCTTTATAGTTGACGTTTCTATCGAGGGCAGTGGCCTTGTACTAAGTTTTTGAAATTGAGAGCGCTAAGGAGGAGAGACCGTGCTGTTTATGGGCAGCCATTGAAGGTTTTTAAACGAGTCACAGTGCTGACTATTAGTGACCCTCCCCATCTTGAGAGAAACTGAAATCTGCATATCATCTTAACAGTCTGCAGTTTGTGTGTTAGAACTGGAATATTGGGCTAGCAGTGGGAGGCCATATTCTATTTTGGGAGTAATTACATTTCTGTCAAGGCTTGACATGTGTCTGGTAAGAATAGATAGGTTATTCTATATCATACGTTGCGCCGAGTGATGGTTTTGCTAACTACCATATCTGTATGCTTGGAGAAAGTGTGAGGGAACTAATACCGGTCCAAGATATTTTTGTTCTGTGCTGTTTGGTAGTACTTTACCATTATTATCTCAGATTGTGAGAGGAGGGAGGTTATGTAACCTCTGACTTCTGTTGAACAACAAATTTACCAGAAGTGTATTGCTATGGGTCCAATTGCAGAGCTCTGAAAAAATAGCTTGTAATTCATGTTGTAGATCTGCTGTGCTTTTACTTGCTTCCTGGAGGAGAATATAAGCATACGTGACTGTTTTAAGATGGGAAGGGTCAATAATAGGTTCATAGGAGGTTACTAGGTTAATGCCCCCAAGGCCTTTACAAGCCAAGACGTATTTTACCTATGTTCCCTAGTTGACCATGGTTAGATGGTCTGTATTTGCAGGGTGAGTCTGTAATCCGCACCGAATGCCCCTGTTAGTGAGGGACATAGGTGCCAACCCCATGGTGAATTTGCAGTCTCCCATCCAATTGTCTAGGTTGCGGTTAAATAGGATCATTGAGGAGCTCTGTTTCATGTGTGGAGTTTATTCCAGAGGAATGGCAGTCACTGGGAAGCATACCTCTCAACCCGGAAACATCAAAAATCTGGACAAGGCCCATGAAAAATGGGTACAAATCTGTATGCTGATTCACATCTAATTTGCATACATGCTTACGCAACCCCACCCACTCCAATGGAATTGTGGGATACCAACTTTCAAATGCAAACTGAAGAACAGACAACCGAAATATAGCACCAGAGTCCCCCTGCAGCCATTCCAATGTCCCATTACCTGGCTATTTCGCCCCATTTACCATAAACACTAATGTATGCATACTGCTTTACATCTACAATGATTATTTGGATTTTATTTTTACATTTTACAGCACAACAATGCAGAAACACTAATAGACATAATCTGGTAAACAAAGCAATACTGTCTCACTGCCCTTGAAACTCACATTTATTGAAACAGCATTGAAACCCACACCACATTCAAAGAAAATGCATCTGGCCAGTGGTGAATAAAGATTACCTTTGGGCTGTTTTCAAATCATTGGCCCCTTGCACACAAAACAAGAAACATACATGTGTTCTTTTCTTTATACACCTTCCTGACTTTATTTAGTTACTTATTTAACATTTGTTGACCGGGAAAGTCCGACTAGGTTCCACAGATCCAGTTTTCAGCGGAGGCACAGGGAGAAATGCTCCAGAAGCATGTCTTTAGAATGTGGGAGGAAACAGGAGTACCCAGAGGAAACCCATGCGAACGCAGGGAGAACATGCAAACTCCACACGGAAGGCACCCTAGCCGAGAATCGAACTGGAGAACCTCTTGCTGTGAGGCGACAGCGTTAACCGCTGCACCACTGCGCCGCCCATAAAACTGAAGAACAGACAACCAAAATATGGCACCAGAGTCCCCCTGCAGTCATTCCAATGTTTTCCAAAGTCCAATGTACTTTATTAAATTATTTTGCTTGTATAATACAGCACACTTGTTAATGCGCATTTTAAATTTGTTTTGAACATTTTTCCAGTAAGCAGTGAAACAAAATGCATGCGCACACACACACCTCACTGTTTCCTTGTTTTTTTTCCGGTTTTGCTCAGAATATGTAACTACTAAAAGCAACATTAGCTGGCTTGGATCTGCTGAATAGCTCTTTCTACTGAATGGCAAATGAACAGCTCAAGTTTCTGTTAAATGGAGAAAATTTTAGCCATTTAACCATGTGAATTTCTAATTTATGGGACTGCAGGCTTGCAGCACAGAAGAAAACAATAAGTGATTTAATGTTTGGGTTATAACTCTGCATTTACCAATTGTAAGCCAACTGCTGAAAACATAATACAGAAGTGTGCAAAAGGGAATGATGACTGTACTACCCATAACCATTTGTAAACAAGAAAACAATATGTGTGGGCTAATTCCTATAGCTCATAACATAACTCATGTAAAAAAAATAAACAGTTAAGCAGTAGATTGCTTTATGATTGGTATTCAACACAGTTACCTAATGGACAAGGATATATTATCACCCAGGCATCAAGCATTTTTTGATTTGTCTTTTGCTTACATTGTCAGGTGCATTCAAGTACAGCTGTGTGTATGTAGTGACCCTTACAAAGAGCTGACAGCTTTATTATTTGCATGTTCACTACTTGCATTTCTGACTTTAATATCACAGGTTTAAAGCTCTCTGCATCCTGCATTAAGCAACATTGTACTGAATATATGCACAAAATACGTATAACAAACAATACAATTAGTGCAGCATTATACAAAATACATGTCTAACAATATTTGGCTTTCAAGAAAACTTAAGCAATTATAAAAAGAAAGTATTAAGCGTATACACACACATTATGCAGAACGAAGACAGAGTATTTCATATGCAGAATGCGCTTTATGAACTACGGCACTTCACTTTGCAGAATGAGGAACGAGTTTATCCTAGGCAGAACTATACAGCAACAGAATTACAAACGAGCAGCTCAGCAGTTCCTTACATGCACTAGATACAAACAAATGAACTACGGCACTTCATTTCACCACTATGCGGAATGAGTATTTCCTAGGCAGAATTACACAGTCAGCAACAGAAAGAATTACAAATGAGCAGCACTTCCTTGCATGCACTCTGAACTACAGCAAATGAATGAGCAGCACTCTATGAACTATCTCCTTACATTCAGCAGCAAAATTCCTTACATGCACACTCTGAACTATAGCATTATCCATTTCAGAACAGAGTCAGACTGAACCAGCAGCAGCATTGCAATAAGAAACAAACTTACTTGCTTGAAATGGGGCACTTTCTGCACAGAACAGGCAAGTAGTACACACATTTTTGCAGACTGCCATTCTCTGTCTCACACGTTAGAATTGCCGTTTCACATTTCAGGCCAGCTTAACCAGAAAAAAAAAACAGTACACTTCCTGCACCTTAACAGAAGCAAGCAATATACAAAATGCAGCAGAACTACAACAGTTCTTTACATGCACTCTCTGAACTATGGCACTATGGATTTCAGAATGGAGTCAGCCTCGGACTGAACCACCAGCAGCATTGCAATAAGAAACAAATTTGCTTGAAATGGGGCACTTTCTGCACAGAATTAGAAGCTTAACAGACAAGCAAACAATACATACACTTTTGCAGACTGTTGATGTTCGTGCATACAGCTGCAGTCATAACAGATGGGTTCTCCTGCCGTCAGGCGGGTCCTCGGTCGGCCGAATTCCAAAGTCTAGGTCCGGCGTCGGTTGTCGTCGCTTCTTCCCTGACGTCAGTGCGACAGGGGTATAAAAGAACCAGCCGACGCCATTTTCTTCAGTCTTTCTTGCCGCACGGTGCCCGAAGCAGAAGCAGTTCGCAAGTGCCGGTCGGCCAGCTCCTGAGATTACGAAAAATTTGGAAAACCGAAGTCTTCTTAAAAGCTAAGTACCCTGTTGGGGAAACTTTTCTTGCCTCTGACCGATGTCAGACAAAGTTAATAATTTGTATTTCTTGTGGGAAGCAAATACCGCATAAAGATTTTCATTTCCTCTGTATACCTTGTTTAGGCCCAGACCACGACGTCTCGGTCTGTCACTGTTGTGCTACATTCAACAAACGCACTATTAAGCGTCGGGCGGAGTTTGCCCAGCATTTTTTTGGGAAAGCATTTAACTATACCATGTCGTCGGATACTCCGACACCGGTTTTGTCTAAAAACCGCAGAGACAAGGACCGACACTCGAGGTCCGCGGCCTCTACCGACACCACGCCAAAGCCGACTACACGTGGTCCGGTTCTCAGTGAGGCGCCTACGCAGCCCCTGACTACCGACAACACATCTTTGGCGGTGTCTCCTGTACCCGAGGTCGCAGGCTCCTCGGCCCACACCCCGACTACAGATACAATAGCCACTCTTGGCGTTGAAACACAGAATGTGGACAGGTTCACCTCCACTCAAGGTGTCTTCAGACCTTCCTCTTCTTTCTCCATCAAGGCTTTCACAAAGTCTAAAGCAACCATGCACCCTAAGAGACCAGTTACACAGGGCCCATCTCCAAGCCCCATGCCTAAGAGACAGATGCTTAAAATGGCTGAGGATTTAATTACTCTAATCAGAGGTTCTCAGCCACCTCTGGACAAAAGGCCCAGAGTGGAGGAAGATTCCCCCTCCTCTGATCAGGGATCCATTATTTCAGACCACTCTGATGATTAGGAACAGGCTTACTCCCCTTTTGAAGACTCTGATGCAGAGGAGTCTATTCCTTCTGTATCCCCCCCTGAGGATTTCTCATTTGGGGAAACTTTGCATACCTTAAGGGAACACTTCCACTGGGAAGGCCAGGATTATTCAGATTCCAAGAAAAGGCTCAGGGAATTTCTTTTGTTACCCCAGCACAGGCCTCTGGCTATACCTCCTGTCTTGGACATCCTAGATGATGTTTACTCAGAGGCCTGCCTTAACCCGGACTCTCTACCTCCAGCTCCAGTTAAGCCTGACAGGTACTACAGGGTTCCTGACTCACACCAATTTCTTTACAAAAGCCATGCTGCTGACCTAGAAACCATCTCACAGGGACCCAAGGGAGTTAAGGCTTCCATTGCCAAAAATCCATTGCCTTCCGAGAGAGATTCCAGATCCTTAGAAAGGTGGGGAAAAAAGGTATATACCTCGGCTACCTTAACCATGAGGGCCTTAAACTGTCAGTTTCATATGCTAAAATACCAACAGTTTCTGTTATCTCAATTGAAAAGTAAAATGTCACAACCTGAACAACCAGACTTGAAGGAGTTGCAGGATTTGATGCATAGTGCAGAACAAGTGGGTAAACATACCTTACAATGTGGCTTTGATGCTCTAGAGGCCTCATGTAGAGCTGCTGTTACAGGCTCAGTCATACGCAGGCATGCTTGGCTCAAGGAACAAACCTTGCCTGATCATGTCAAAGCTAAATTACTAGACGCCCCACTTCAAAAGGATGTACTATTTGGGGCAAATGCTGAGGAAGTATTACGAAAAATGGAGGAAAAAGCTAAATCAATGCAAACTGTAAAAGAATTTCTGCAGGTTCAACCACCACATTTTAGTAGAAATTGGCCTTCCAAAAACTGGTCCTTTCCTGCCACGGACAGACCCCAAAGAGGCAGATACAGGCGCCCGAGGGGCAGAGGACAACCACAAGGATCGGACCGAGGCAGACAATGGCAAGCTCCTACACAAAGAGGTGGTGAGGACAACTCACAATCTTTCAGAAAGCAAACCCAATGACTTTCCCCTTTGCAGGCCAACCAGGTCTCAAATGGCAGCCCCCTTAGGAGGAAAGCTGGCACTATTCTCAAAAAATTGGCATATTGTCACAAGGGACAAATGGATCCTGGACATTATAAACAGAGGCTACAAATTCCACTTTCATACCCTTCCAAAAATGAGAGGCATGCCAAAACTGCCACACAATCAAAGGGCAGAGGCACAAAAGCAAATTTCGGATCTTATAAACATGAAAGCTATTCAAGAGGTACCTACACACGAACAAGGTCAAGGTTTTTATTCCAGGCTATTTCTGGTGCCAAGGAAGGGAAAAGATTGGAGACCTATTTTGGATCTTTCCATCCTAAACACATTCCTACTCGTACCAAAATTCAAGATGCTCACTCTACAGCAACTTCTTCCCATGCTGGGCAAGGAGTCTTGGCTGGTAACATTGGACCTCAAGGAGGCATACCTGCATGTCCTAATCAGACAAAATTGCAGAAGATACCTCAGATTTCTTGCAGGTTCAACCCATTATCAATTCTCTTCATTGTCCTTTGGCTTATCTACTGCGCCCAGAGTATTCACGAAATGCCTGGCATCAGTAATTGCCTACTGCAGACTTCAAGGGATACAAATATACCCTTATTTGGATGACTGCCTGATCCAAGCGGACAGCAAGTACATTCTTCTGAAACATCTGGCTTATGTAATAATGTTATTAAACTCTCTGGGATACACAGTCAACAAAGAGAAATCAAGGCTAATACCCTCTCGAAATATAATTTTCCTGGGTGCCAATTTGGACACAAACACCCAGATGGCCTACCTCACGCCAGAGAAGCAGGGGCAGCTAATTCAATATTTCAGAACACTGGCAAATTGCACCAGGCTGACTGCAAGGAAAATCCTGCAGGCTCTGGGGTTCATGGCATCTTGCATCTTGCTAATCCCATGTGCAAAGCTGCATATGAGAAAACTGCAATGGTACCTAAAAAAACATATGGTCTCAACACAGCCACAGTTTGGAAACAATAATACCACTACTTCCATGTCTGCAAAAGGAATTTCTGTGGTGGGCTCAAGCATGTCAAGCAAACACAGGTCTTCCATTCAGCAAGCCTCAAGCAAATCAAGTCATCACAACAGACGCCTCGGACTACGCCTGGGGGGTGCACATGACAGACCGGTGCATTCAGGGCAAATGGTCCCAAAAAGAAAAGCACCTTCACATCAATCAAAGAAATGCTAGCAGTAATAAATGCTATTATAGCTTTCAAGGACCTTCTACAACCAGGTCAACTATTGATAAGAACGGACAACACCACAGTTATGTGGTACATAAACAAGCAGGGAGGAACACATTCCTATCCCCTATGCAGACTGGCCATATCACTTTGGAACATGGCCATGGACTTACAAATGGAACTACAAGCACAGTACTTGCCAGGCAAGGAAAACACGCTGGCAGACAACCTAAGCAGGAATATGACAGATCCACACGAATGGATGTTGCATCCAAACGTTTTTACAGAAATAAGCCAAGAATGGGGAAGGCCAGACATAGATCTCTTTGCCTCCCACAAAAATCATCAATTGACAAAATTCTGCTCGAGGACCTTCCACCCAAAGGCCTGGAGAGTGGACGCTCTCTTTCAGCTGGACATCAATGACAGTTTATGCCTTCTCGCCTCTTTCTCTGCTGCCCAAAGTCCTATTGAAGACCAGAGCAGACAGACCAAAGATGATCCTCATTGCTCCGGACTGGCCAAGGCAACACTGGTACCCACTCCTGAGGAGCCTGACTCATTCCCCTCCATGGGACCCTGCCTCTAATGCCTCTTCTTCTGACTCAGCACAGCTTCAAAACTCTTCACAGTCAGCTAAAAACACTCAATCTAGCCGCATGGAAGATTCCTTAGCATCACAGCAGGCCCTACTCTCCAAGAAGGTGCAGGATGTCATTTTGGAGGCCAGAAGGCCATCAACTAGAAAAGCTTACTCCGCAAAATGGAAACGTTTTTGTGTCTGGAATGAGAAAAAGGGCCAGAACCCTGGAAAACTGAATTTACCTCAAATACTACAATATTTGGCTGAACTACTAAGCAGTGGACTTTCGTTCTCCTCCATCAAAATCCATGCCTCAGCCATTTCTGCAGAATACAACACTGATCCTTCTTTATTCTCTCACCCCCTTTTAAGACAGTTCCTCAGAGGGGCTAAGAATTTAAGACCTCCAAGGAAACAACCAATACCTGCTTGGGATCTAAATTTCATTCTGGAAAAACTGACTTTACCTCCTTTTGAGCCAGCTGCTTCATCAGATTTGCAATATTTGTCCTGGAAAACAGCTTTCCTTCTGGCTATCACTTCAGCTCGTAGAGTTTCAGAACTACAGGCCCTCATGGCTGTCCAACCTTTTATCATCTTCCATCAGGACAGAGTTTCATTACGAACCAACCCGTCCTTTATGCCTAAAGTGGTATCCAGGGTAGCTTTAAATCAGGCCATACATTTACCTACTTTTTATCCCAATCCTCAAAACAAAGGGGAGAGATTACTACATTCCTTGGACATCCACAGGCAACTGCGTTATTATTTGGACAGAACAAAGCCTTTCAGAAAATCAGAACAGCTCTTTGTGGCCTATGCGGTAGGAGCTCCAGGAAAGCCAATTTCCAAGCAAACAATCTCAAAATGGATAGCTCATTGCATACGCTTTTGCTATTCCTTTCATGGCAAAACTGTTCCTACAGGCATTAGAACTCATTCCACCAGGGCCACAGCCACCTCTGCAGCCTTCCTCAGAGGAGTTCCTACCAAGGATATCTTGGAAGCAGCCACTTGGAGTTCTGCCTTCTCCAAACACTACAACCTACCATTATACTCCAAATCTAGAGCAGGCTTTGCCACTGCAGTCTTGCAGGGCATTTTGGCTCCTCCTAGTTCCACCTAGTGCCTACCACCCCTTTCTTTGCTTTGGGATTCTACCCATCTGTTATGACTGCAGCTGTATGCACGATGAACATAGTACAGTTTTGTACCTACCATAAATGTAGATGTTCGAGTGCTACTACAGCTGCAGGCCAGGTTTCCCTCCCTCCTTCCCCTCTAAGGGTATTCTTTTATGGTGTATTTGCTTGCAACTACTGTTTTTTGATTATATTGCATTGCATTACTTCATAATTTTATGTATTGCCTTCCTTCTGGGGGCACCTGACATCTGGGGCAAGAAAAACTGAAGAAAATGGCGTCGGCTGGTTCTTTTATACCCCTGTCGCACTGACATCAGGGAAGAAGCGACGACAACCGACGCCGGACCTAAACATGTGGTGCACTGGCACCTTCTCTGCAAGTTAAACTAAATGAAGTACACTAATAATGAGTGGCTCTGCATTCTGACAGGCTGTCTGCCTAAGTGTTGAAGCTGACGTCATCGCATACGCCTCGCACACGATGACTTCAACAGCAAATTAAAAAAAAAAAGAGTGAAACTTGGAAATTAAAAGGGCCACTCGTGAATTAGTGGCACCCCAATATTTTGCCCTCAAAACAGGTATTTGCTGAGGAGTTCTGTACGGTTGAAAGGTATGACTGGAGGTTTATCTGTCTCTCCAACATGTTCTTTTGATGTCACAGGCTAGGTTATGTCACAGGCTAGGTTAAGATCTCTGGAGTGGTTGACACTTTTCCATTTGATTTGCAGATGTGCAGCATTTCCATTAGGGCTAGGTCATAGACTGCTCTGTAGGCCAGGCACAAGTCACCTGTCTGCAGCCTGTAGGGTACAGAGTACAGTGATAGGGCTTTCAGTCTTTCTATGCAGGTCATGTTTTGGAAGCCTTGAATTTTCTTGGTGAGAAACCTCTGTGGTGTTTCCAGCTGCTGCAGGTGTGTGGTGAGGTACATGTAAAAGGGAAAGTTTTACTGTATTTGTGGTCTGATGACGGCTGAGTACAGAGGAGTTATAAGCATCCTTAGTCTTGGATGCGTTCCCCTTACTTATGAGATGCGCAATGTAGAAGGCTTTCCTTACCACTATAGACACAGGGTGATTGAAGTTAAGGTTTCTGTCAACCTATGATGTCCTTCATGGATGCATCTGCAGTCATAACAACTGGGTTGTCCTGTCGTCAGGCAGCCCTTCGGTCGGCCGGATTCCAAAGTCCGGGTCCGGCTTCGGCTGATGTCGCACTTCACCCGACGTCAGCTCTGCTGGTCTTCGGGTATAAAGGCATCAGCCGACGCCATTTTCCCCAGTCTTTCTTGCCGCGGCGCCAAGCAGAAGCTGTTCGCAAGTGCCGGTCGGTCAGATCCAGAGATTACTACTTCGAATACTACTCAAGACTTCTAAAGCTAAGTACCCGCTGGGGACTCTTTCTTGCCTCAGCCGATGTCAGAAAAAGTCAATAACTGTTTAACTTGTGGGAAACAAATACCTCATAAAGATTTCCACTCTTACTGTTTGCCTTGTTTAGGCCCAGACCACGACGTAGCAGCCTGTTCAGCCTGTGCCTCATTCAACCGACAAACGCTTAGGCGTCGGTCGGAGTTTGCTGAACAGTTTTTCGGCTCAGATTTTGCGTATTATGCCGCCGGATCCTCCGACTACCCAGATTGTTAAAAACGCAAAGAAGACCGACACTTCCGGTCCGCGGTTTCGCCGAAACCATGGTTAAGCAAATCATGAGTGTCTCGGTTTCGGCCGAAACCGAGAAAACTGATCAAAGCACAGCTGAATCAATGACTACTACTGAGGCTCCTGCTACCATACTTGAATCGGCCTCAGAAATCTTACCTACAGTGGTTACTAGTGACTTATCAGACACCATCCCTTTGGATGTCTCTACCCCAGCACGTGGTGCTGCTAGGCCTCCTGCAGCCATGTCTATTAAGGCCTTTACCAGGGCTAAAGCAGCCAAATCTACTAAATCAGTGCCTGTTAAGCCCCCCTCAACTAGGCCCACTTCTAGTTCACAAATGCTTACTCTGGCAGAAGATTTAATATCCTTAATTAGGGGATCTCAATCTCACCCAGACAGGGCCTCTCAGCCCCCAGAAAAGAGACCTAGAGCAGAGCCCCCCGAGCCTGTGTCCTCTGATTCCGCGGAGGACTCAGATATTACAGACCAGCCAGAGGCTCATTTCTCCAATTATGAAGACTCAGATGCTGAAGAATCCATTCCAGCTGCTTCTCCACCAGAAGAATTCTCCTTTGGGGAGACCTTACATGCCATGCGAGAACAATTCCAATGGCAGGAACAGGATTTCTCAGATTCCAGAAAAAGACTTAGGACTTTTCTGCACCTCCCACAACACAGGCCTTTAGCTATACCTCCTGTCCTCTCTGTTGTGGACGATGCATTTAATGATGTCTGCACTGCACCAGATTCCTTACCTCCAGCCCCTGCCAAACCAGACAGATTTTACAGGGTTCCAGACACTCATCACCACTTATACAAGGCCCCACTTGCAGACCCCAAACTATATCCCAGGGGCCTAAGGCAGTAGCCTCGACCACAGCAAAAACCCTATTCCTTCTCAAAGGGAAGCCAGGTCTTTAGACAGATGGGGCAAAAGGTTTACACCTCCGCTACTCTCTCAGCTAGAGCTTTAAATTGTCAGTTTCACATGATACAATACCAAGAGTTTATGCTTGATCAGTTAACTAAAAAGCTATCCTCTGATGACTCTATAGATAAGAAATATATATTAGAAATGGTAAATAACATACAACAGGTTAGTAACCATTCCTTAAAATGTGGCTATGATGCACTGGAGGCTTCATTTAGATCAGCCATGACTGGCACAGTGATAAGAAGACATGCATGGCTGAAGGAACAGGTCTTACCGGATCATGTTAAAGCTAAGTTATTAGATGCACCTATGGATAAGGCCAGTTTGTTTGGTACACCTGCCCAGCAGGTAATGAAGAAAATGGAAGAAAAGGCAAAATCTGTACAAACGGTTAAAGATTTCTTGCAGGTTCAACCCCAAGGTTTAGCAGGAACTGGCCTGCCAAAATTGGTCCTTTCCTGACTCCACAAGATCCCAAAGGGGCAGGAATAGACGTCCCAGAGGCAGAAATCAATCCAGAGGGGGTGCCTACAGAGGACGACAGTGGCAAGGTAATAACAGAAGCACAGACACAGCCACTGCCACTACAACAGCACAGTGACTTGATTCTAACTCCGCCTACCAGGGAACAAATAGCAGCACCATTAGGCAGAAAATTAACCTTATTTTCGAAGAACTGGCACTATATCACAAAAGACAAGTGGATTCTGCAAACCATAGACCAAGGATACCGGTTCCACTTCCACACTTTACCAGTCAAAAGAGGAATGCCAAACCTGCCTCCAAATCAAAAAACAGAAGCTCTACAGCAGATAATGCAACTAACAAAGATGAGAGCTGTGGAAAGAGTGCCAATAACAGAACAAGGCAAAGGATTCTACTCCAGACTATTCCTAGTTCCAAGAAAGGAAAAAAGCTGGAGACCTATTCTCGACCTGTCCATCTTAAATACATACATCATTGTCCCAAAATTCAAAATGCTGACCCTCCAGCAACTTCTTCCCATGCTGGGCAAGGAGTGCTGGCTGGTAACTCTAGATCTCAAGGAGGCATACCTGCACGTCCCCATACGACCAATTTGCAGAAGATACCTCAGATTTCTTGCAGGATCAGAGCACTATCAATTCTCAGCATTGCCCTTTGGCTTATCTACTGCCCAGAGTATTCACAAAATGCCTGGCATCAGTAATCGCCACTGCAGACTACAGGAATCCAAATTTATCCATACCTGGACGACTGCCTGCTACAGGGGGACAACAAAAGCAAGCTGACAACAGATTTACAAAGGGTCATTTACTTGCTACAAGCACTGGGATACACAGTCAATTTACAAAAGTCAAGGCTGATACCATCCCAAACAAGGACATTCTTGGGCTGAATTGGACACAGTAAAACAAATGGCATTCCTAACTGCAGAAAAACAAAAGAACTCCCTCTTTACTTCTTGGCACTAACAAAACAGAACAAGCTAACAGCAAGAAAAGTTCTACAGGCCTTGGGCTTCATGGCATCCTGCATAATCTTGGTTCCACATGCCAGACTACATATGAGAAAACTACAGTGGTACCTAAAGAATTTATGGTCCCAACACAGGCACAGCCTAGAAGCAGAAATTCCTCTAATCCCATGCCTAAAACAGGAGTTCCTATGGTGGGCTCAAGCATGCCAGTCAAATCCAGGCCTACCCTTTCACAACTATCAAGCAAGCCAAACCATCACAACAGACGCCTCAGACCTAGGATGGGGGGCTCACATGCTGGACAAATGCGTACAAGGATTGTGGACACAGGACCAGCTCCATCTGCACATCAACCTAAAAGAAATGCTGGCAGTAAAACTGGCAATCCAAAAATTCAGACCATTCCTCAAAGCAGGACATTTGATAAGGACAGACAACACCACAGTCATGTGGTACATCAACAAACAGGGAGGCACTCATTCATACCCCCTATGCAGAATGACTTTGGACCTTTGGAACCTGGCGCTCAGCTACAGTATCCAGTTACAGGCAATATTCGTACCAGGAAAGGAGAATACTCTAGCAGACATGTTAAGCAGAACCACCTCGGATGCTCACGAATGGATGCTACACCCGGACATCTTCAAGGCCATCTCAAAGAAATGGGGAATGCCACAGATAGATCTATTCGCTTCCCCTCTCAATCACCAGCTCAAAAAATTCTGCACAAGGACATTCCACCCACTTGCATGGAAAGTGGACTCGCTCTCCTTCAGCTGGAAAGGTCTGACAGCATATGCATTCCCACCTCTTCCCTTGATACACAAGGTATTACTAAAAATCAAGGAGGAACGCCCAAGGATAACCCTGATAGCTCCAAACTGGCCAAGACAACACTGGTACCCATTGCTGAGGAGCATGTCTCGGGACAAAATGTGGTCAATACCCTGATGCCTTTGATGTTAACTCAGAACAACTACAGCATCATGCATCCAAACCTAAAAACGTTGCAACTGACTGCATGGAACATCACATAGCAGCAACTAATCCAGAGCTTTCCCAAAGGGTTAAAGACATTATCCTTGAAGCCCAGACCTTCAACAAGAAGGAACTATGCAGGAAAATGGAAAAGGTTTGTCATTTGGAGTGCTGAAAGAGGAAAAGATGTGTCGAATATAGACATTGCTAACATTCTGGAGTATTTGGCAGAGCTTCTACATACAGGCCTGTCCTATTCCTCCATCAAGATACATGCATCAGCTATTTCAGCAGAATACAGCTTTGATCCACCTGTCTTTTCACATCCTTTACTCAGGCAGTTCCTCAGAGGGATCAAGAATGTAAAACTTCCTAGGAAACCACCATTGCCAGCTTGGGATTTGAACTTTGTGCTGGAAAAGTTGACACTCGCACCTTTTGAACCAGCAGCAACAGCAGACCTGCAGCATCTATCGTGGAAAACTGCTTTCCTACTGGCAATAACCTCAGCAAGAAGGGTTTCTGAACTTCAGGCCCTAATGGCAGTACAACCCTTCCTAATCTTCCACCAAGATAGAGTGTCTATGAGGACTAATCCTACATTTATGCCTAAGGTGGTATCCAGAGTGTCTTTAAACCAGGCAATCCACCTACCTACCTTCTTCCCCAACCCTCAAAACAGAGGGGAAAGAATGCTGCATACCTTGGATGTACATAGACAGCTACGCTACTACCTGGACAGAACAAAAAGTAACAGAAAAACTGACCAGCTGTTTGTAGCCTATGCAACAGGAAGGGAAGGAAAAGCGATTTCCAAACAGACAGTCTCCAAATGGATAGGAAATTGCATACGATTCTGTTACTCCTTTCATGGAAAACCAATTCCACAGAACATAAGGCCTCATTCTACAGGGGCAACAGCCACTACCACAGCCTTCTTATGAGGAGTGGCAACCAAGGACATTATTGAGGCGGCTGCTTGGACCTCTGTGCATACATTTGCCAAGCATTATAATTTACCTCTGTATTCCAGATCCCGAGCAGGGTTTGCCACTGCTGTACTGCAAGGGATCCTAACCACACCATAATCTAGTCTTCCTCCTCCCCTAGTTGGCTATGGTATTCTACCCAGTTGTTATGACTGCAGATGCATCCATGAAGGACATAGTACAGTTTTGTACCTACCATAAATGTAGATGTCCGAACTGGATAGCATCTGCAGTCAGGATTACCCTCCTCCTTCCCTCTGTGGTACTCCTAGGGTATTTACCCTCCTAATAGCTAGCTGGCGGGGAGTCTCTTATGGTGTATTTGTTTGTATATATGTACATACATGCTTATTTTTGTTTGCCTTCTATCTTTTGGAAACATTGGCATTTACCCAAAATTTAGCCTTCCAAGAGGGCAACTGGCATCTGGGGCAAGAAACACTGAGGAAAATGGCCGCTGATGCCTTTATACCAAGACCAGCAGAGATGACGCCGGGTGAAGTGCGACATCAGCGAAGCCGGACCCGACTTTGGAATCCGCCGATCAAGGGCTGCCTGACGACAGGACAACCCAGTTGTTATGACTGCAGATGCTATCCAGTTCGGACATCTACATTTATGGTAGGTACAAAACTGTACTTTCTCAAATCTCACACCACTGGATTTCAGCTTAGGGGAGTGCTGTGTCAGTATTGTAATTTGCAAGGACTTCCTCTTTGCCAAAGGGGATAATGCACTTTTTGTTGTGTTTAGTTTTAGTCCATGGCTTTGGCACCAATCATTTCTGTATTGGCCCCTTTTGTAATGTGTTAACATCACTGTGGCACTCTGTGATTACACTCAGTCTGCAGTCATCAGCGAACTTGGTAAGCCATAAGCCATCTACTTTCACCTGGACTTCCAAGAAATATATTCCAAACAGTAGAGGGCTGAACACAGATCCTTGTGCACACCACTGGAAACTGATCTACTGGTAGAAGTGGACTTCCCGAACTTTGTCAGTCCGCATTCTGTCAGTGAGCCAGTTGGGAACCCATCTAGTGACATATGAGTTAATCCGAAGCTGGGAGAGTTTCTCAGTGATACCAGAGTGGGGGATTGTGTCAAAAGCCTTGACCAAGTCAAGATAGGTGGTATGTGCCATTTTCCCTTCATCCAGGGCTTTGGTGACATTCTCTAATAACTCTACCAGGGAAGCATGATCTACGCTTAAAGCCAAACTGGGTCAGGTCAAGAGTTTCAAGGTTGTCTTTGTCCTTGTTGATAAAAGGTCTATGATGATTCTTACCATGGCCTTGCATGTAAGGCTGGTCAGGCTTATGAGTCTATAATTTCCATGGTTGGTTGATGTAGCCCTTTTGTGCGAGGGGATTGCTGTTGCTGATGTTCGTGCATACAGCTGCAGTCATCACACTTGGGTTATCCTGCCGTCAGGCGGGTCCTCTGTCGGCTGAATTCCAAAGTCTAGGTCCAGCGTCGGTTGTCGTCGCTTCTTCCCTGACGTCAGTGGGACAGGTATAAAAGAGGCAGCCGACACCATTTTCTTCAGCCTTTCTTGCCGCGAGGTGCCCGAAGCAGAAGCAGTTCGCAAGTGCCGGTCGGCCAGCTCCTGAGATTTACAAAAAGTATTTCAGCCGAAGTCTTCTTTAAAGCTAAGTACCCTGTTGGGGAAACTTTTCTTGCCTCAGACCGATGTCAGACAAAGTTAATAATTGCATTTCTTGTGGGAAGCAAATACCACATAAGGAATTTTCACTCTTACTGTATACCTTGCTTAGGGCCAGACCACGACATCTCGGCCTGACGTTTTTGTGCTAGGTTTAACAAGCGCACTATTAAGCGCCGGGCGGAGTTCGCCCTTCATTATTTTGGCAAAAAATTTAATTATATCATGTCGGATATACCGAAGCCAGTTTTAGGCAAAAAACGCAAGGATATGGACAGACATCCGAGGCCTGCACCGAGTACTGATATCACGCTAAGGCCGACTACCGGTTCTCAGCGAGGCGCCTACGCAGCCCCTGACTACTGATGAAACTATTTTACCGGCGACTTCAGTACCCGAGGTCGCAGGTTCCTCGGTCTCCACTGCAGATACCGACGCCACTCTTGGAGAAACGGAAAGTTTAGCGAGGCCTGCCATTTCTGAAGGAGTTTTCAGGCCTACCACCTTCTCTATTAAATCGTTCACTAAATCTAAAGTTCCAATGAAAATTAAAAAACAGGGTCCTCAGACCCCCTCTCAAGGCCCCATGCCTAAAAAACAGATGCTTAAAATGGCTGAGGATTTGATTACACTCATCAGGGGGTTCTCAACCCCCCTCAGACAAAAGACCCAGGTTGGAGGAAGACTGCCCTTCCTCAGACCAGGCTTCTATTACCTCAGACCTTTCTGAGGACCAGGATTACGCCAATTCCCCATTTGAAGACTGATGCTGAGGAGTCTATTCCCTCTGTCCCCCCCCCCCTGAGGACTACTCTTTTGGGGAGACCCTACATACATTGAGAGAGCACTTCCACTGGGAAGGTCAAGATTACTCAGATTCCAGGAAAAGGCTCAGGGAATTTCTGCTGCTTCCCCAACATAGGCCCCTGGCTATTCCTCCTGTCTTAGATATTTTGGATGATGTGTACGCAGAAGCCAGTCTTAATCCAGACTCTTTACCTCCTGCCCCTGTTAAACCAGACAGATATTACCGGGTTCCTGATTCCAGATTTTCACCAGTTCCTTTATAAAAGCCCTTCTGCTGACCCAGAAACTATTTCTCAGGGTCCCAAGGGGATTAAGGCCTCTACTGCTAAAAACCCTTTGCCTTCAGAGAGAGATTCCAGAGCATTAGAAAGGTGGGGGGAAAAGGTGTATACATCAGCCACTTTAACCATGAGGGCATTAAACTGTCAATTTCATATGTTAAAGTACCAGCAGTTCTTGCTATCTCAGCTGAAAAGCAAAATGACACAAACAGAACAACCAGATTTGAAAGAGTTGCAGGATTTGTTGCATGGAGCAGAACAAGTGGGGAAACGTACCTTACAGTGTGGTTTTGATGCTTTAGAGGTCTCATGTAGAGCTGCTGTCACGGGGTCTGTCATACATAGACACGCTTTGCTCAAAGAGCAAACCTTACCAGATCATGTCAAAGCAAAGTTATTAGATGCACCACTACAGAAAGATGTATTGTTCGGTGTTAAAGCTGAGGAGGTACTAAAGAAAATGAAGGAAAAAGCGAAATCTATGCAAACGGTTAAAGATTTCTTGCAGGTGCAGCCTCCACGCTTTAGCAGAAACTGGCCTTCCAGCCTCAGACAGACCCCAAAGGGGTAGATACAGACGCCCATGGGGTAGAGGACAACCTCAAGGATCTTACAGAGCTAGGCAGTGGCAAGCACCAGTCCCAACAGATGGAGAAGATAGACCACAGTCATTTAGAAAACAGACACAATGACTTTCCCCTATGCCTACCAAACAAAGCTATAATGGCAGCACCTTTGGGCGGAAAACTGGCCTTATTTTCAGAAAACTGGCACATTGTTACAAAGGACAAATGGATTCTGGATATTATAGACAGAGGCTACAGGTTCCACTTTCACACCCTTCCAAAAATGAGAGGCATGCCAAACCTGCCACAAAATCAATGGGCAGAGGCACAAAAACAAATTTCCGTGCTCATGAATATGAAAGCAATTCAAGAGGTACCTGCAAAAGAACAAGGTCAAGGTTTTTATTCAAGACTATTTCTGGTACCAGGGAAGGACAAAGACTGGAGACCCATCTTAGACCTATCTATTCTGAACACATATCGAGAGGTACCAAAATTCAAGATGCTCACATTACAACAGCTTCTTGCCATGCTGGGCAAGGAGTCTTGGCTGGTAACGTTGGACCTCAAGGAGGCATACCTGCATGTCCCTATCAGACAAGATTGCAGAAGATACCTCAGATTTCTTGCAGGTTCAACCCATTATCAATTCTCTGCATTGCCCTTTGGCTTATCTACTGCGCCCAGAGTGTTTACGAAATGCCTGGCATCAGTAATTGCTTTCTGCAGACAACGAGGAATACAAATCTACCCATATCTGGACGACTGCCTGATCCAAGCGGACAGCAAGGACATTCTATTGCAGCATCTGGCATTTGTAATAAAACTGTTAAACTGCTTGGGGTACACAGTGAACAAAAAGAAATCAAAACTAATACCCTCTCAACAGATAATTTTCCTGGGTGCCAGCTTAAATACAACGGCCCAGATGGCTTACCTCACCCCAGACAAACAAGGGCAACTGTCTCAATACTTAAACAAAATGGCAACTTTAACCAGGCTAACTGCAAGGAAAATCCTGCAGGCTCTGGGGTTCATGGCATCTTGCATCCTACTAATACCATTTGCAAAGCTGCATACGAGGAAACTGCAATGGTACCTAAAAAACTTATGGTCTCAACACAGCCACAGCTTGGAAACAATTTTACCACTCATTCCATGCCTTCAAAAGGAATTTTTGTGGTGGGCTCAAGCATGCCAAAGAAACACGGGTCTCCCTTTCTGTATACCACAAGCAAGTCAAATCATCACAACAGACGCCTCAGACTACGCCTGGGGAGCACACATGGCAGATCAGTGCATCCAGGGAAAATGGTCCCAAAAACAGATGCACCTACACATCAACCAAAAGGAGATGTTAGCTGTGCAAAATGCTCTTATGACCTTCAAGGACCTGCTGCATCCGGGCCAAGTATTAATAAGGACAGACAACACCACAGTCATGTGGTACATAAACAGGGAGGGATGCATTCTTACCCCCTGTGCAGGCAAGCTATGACCTTGTGGAACACAGCACTGGAATTACAAGTTCAACTACAGGCACAATTCCTGCCAGGAAAGGAAAACACACTGGCAGACAACTTAAGCAGAAATATGACAGACCCACACGAATGGAAGTTGCATCCTCAAGTCTTCTCAAAGATAACTCAAGCATGGGGACAGCCAGACATAGATCTATTTGCTACCCACAGAAATTACCAGTTGGAAAAATTCTGCTCAAGGACCTACCATCCACAGGCCTGGAAAGTGGACGCACTCTTTCAATTGGACAGCATTGACAGTCTATGCCTTCCTGCCTCTACCTCTACTGACCAAAGTCCTATTAAAAACCAGAGCAGAGAGGCCACAAATGATTCTCATTGCTCCAGACTGGCCACGACAGCACTGGTACCCTCTCCTAAAGAGCCTGTCACACTCACCACCATGGATCCTACCTCAAGTTCCTCTTCTGTTGTCCCAGCACAACTACAAGACCCTTTACAGCCAGCTCAGAACTCTAAATCTAGCTGCATGGAAAATACCTTAATTTGCCAACAGACTCCCCTCTCCAAGGAGGTACAGGATGTCATCTTGGAGGCCAGGAGACCCTCTACTAGAAATACCTACTCCGCCAAATGGAAACTATTTTGTTCCTGGAATCATGCAAAGGGCCAGAATCCTTGGGTAATAAATATACCTCAGATTTTACAGTACCTAGCTGAGATGTTAAACAGTGGCCTTTCCTTCTCTTCCATCAAGATCCACGCTTCAGCCATTTCAGCACAATACAATACTGATCCTCCTTTATTCTCACATCCTCTATTAAGGCAGTTCCTCAGAGGGGCAAAAAATATAAAACCCCCATGGAAACCACCAGCTCTAGCTTGGGACCTCAACTTTGTATTGGAGAAGCTGACACTGCCTCCTTTTGAGCCGGCTTCTTCAGCAGAGCTACAATACTTGTCGTGGAAAACAGCCTTGCTTCTGGCTATTACCTCAGCACGCAGGGTTTTGGAGCTACAGGCCCTCATGGCTGTGCAACCATTCATCATTTTCCATCAGGACAGGGTTTCCTTACGAACCAACCCTACCTTCATGCCAGAGGTAGTATCCACTGTGGCTTTGAATCAGACTATTCATTTACCTACCTTTTATCCAAATCCACAGAACAAAGGGGAGAGGCTACTACACTCCTTGGACATTCACAGGCAACTTCGTTATTACTTGGACAGAACAAAGTCATTCAGGAAATCTGAGCAGCTCTCTGTGTCCTATGCTACAGGTGCTCAAGGAAAGGCTATTTCCAAACAGACTAGTTCAAAATGGATAGCCCACTGCATACGCTTTTGTTATTCATTTCATGGAAAATCAGTGCCTGCATACATCAGATTCCACTCCACCAGGGCTACAGCTACCTCAGCAGCTTTCCTCAGGGGGGTCCCTACCAAGGACATTTTGGAAGCAGCTACTTGGAGTTCAGTGCACACTTTCACCAAGCACTACCACCTTCCACTATACTCAAAATCTAGAGCGGGCTTTGCCACAGCAGTCCTGCAGGGCATTCTAGCCCCTCCTAATTCCACTTAGTACCAGTCACCCTTAACTTTGGGATTCTACCCAAGTGTGATGACTGCAGCTGTATGCACAATGAACATAGTACAGTTTTGTACCTACCATAAATGTAGATGTTCGAGTGCGCATACAGCTGTAGTCCAGGTTATCCTCCCTCCATCCCCTCTTAGGGCAGGGCTTATGACAAACACCTTTAACATACAACCTCTTTGGGGTATTCCTTTATGGTGTATTTGCTTGCAACTACTGTTTTGATTTATCTACTTGTGTGTTTGCATAACATCATGTATTCCCTTCTTTTCTGGGGGCACCTGACATCTGGGGCAAGAAAAACTGAAGAAAATGGCATTGGCTGCCTCTTTTATACCCCCTGTCGCACTGACGTCAGAGAAGAAGCGACGACAACCGACACCGGACCTAGACTTTGGAATTCGGCCGACCGAGGACCCGCCTGATGACAGGATAACCCAAGTGTGATGACTGCAGTTGTATGCGCACTCGAACATCTACATTTATGATAGGTACAAAACTGTACTTTTTCCACTCTGTTGGAACAAAGCCAGTCTTCAGGCTGTGGTAGAGAGAATGGCAAGTAGTTCCACTAGAACTTGTTTCAGATTGTTTAATAAGCAGCCTGGGATGTTATCTGGTCCCATAGATGCTGTGTTTTTTGCCTTGGAGAGTGCAGATATGACCTGCTGTTTGGAGACACTAGGTAGATGACTGGTGTCTGCTATGCTTTGGGGTATGGCTGGTGGGAAAGGGGGGGGTGATGTTTGTGCTAAATCTGAGTGTTGCCATCCACTGTAAGTTTGGCACATAGCTGGGCTTTAACTTTCAAATTTCTGATGTAGCTAAAGAATGCCTTATGATTATCCGTGGCTTGGGTTACTAATTTAGCCTCTTAACTAGCTTTAGAGAACTTTACAAGATGTCTGATTTGCTTGTTCAAGGTGTGGAAAGTATTCTTCCTCTGCTGAATAAGTTCCCTGTTGTTCTTTAATTGTTTCTTACTTTTGTAATATAACCTAGTAATACTTGAGGTGGCTTGTTTTTTTGGGAGACCTAGTTTTGATCCAGTCAGGTACAGCCAAGTCAATACAATTGTTTAAGTGGTTGTACAGAGCATCTGTGTACTCCTCTGCATAGGAGTCATTGCTGGCTGCATTAGCAGAGGTTTTGAAACTTTTTATGCCATTGCTTTGTATTTTTTTGTTTTGTTTTGCTTCTGTGGATGTGTTGGGTCTGTTCTTTACTTCGAGTGAGACAGATTTATGGTCTGACTGTACCAGGGAGGGTAACACACAGGGTGTAGTGCAGTGACGACCCCCCCCCCATGTTGGTGAGTACCAAGTCCAGGACACTTGAGCTCCTTGTGAGGGTGCAGACTAACTGTTCCACAGCATTTGTATTGCCAAAGTCCAGGAACCTCAGGACAAGCATGTTTGTGCTCCTGGATGTCGCCCAATCAATGAAAGGAAAGTTAAAATCTCCCATGATCAAAAGTGTTTGCATGTATAGTGAGCGACTCTAGCAAGTCCATGTAGGTGGTGTGCTTCTCTTGGTTTATGGTGGGGGACCTGTAGCTAGCTATTATGTGGTATGGTGTTTTACGTATAGTTAGTTGGACTTCGAGTAGCTCAAGAGCCCTACTGTTTAACCAGTCTCAAGGTGTATTTGGTTTTAATGAAGATGGATACACTTCCACCTTTAGATGTTCTTCGTGTTTCACTGTTGCAGTCATCACTTTTGGGTTATCTGCTTGCAGTAGCCCTCAGTCGGCCTGATTAACAATGTCTTGGGTCCTGCGTCTGTTGCAGTCTCTTCTTCCATGACGTCAGGGGTATAAAGCATGCAGCCGACGCCATTACATCAGTCTTTCTTGCCATGCGGTGCCCGAAGCAGAAGCAGTTCGCAAGTGCCGGTCGTCCGACTCCTGAAATTTTCATTTGAGTTACAGAAACAAAGTCTTCTACTAAAGCGAAGTACCCCATTGGGGAAACTTTTTCTTGCTCCTTACCGATGTCAGTAAAAGTTAATTGCATTACTTGTGGAAAGCAAATACCTCACAAAGATTTTCATTCGTACTGTATTCCTTGCCTAGGCCCTGACCACGATATACCGTGCTGTTGGTTTTGTGCTTTATTTAATCAACGCACTATCCGTCTGTATATTTTCGCCTCTAAATATTTCGGTTCTCTGTTTAATTATCCAGAAATTACGTCCATTAGCCATCCGACTATCGGGATTCTGAAAAATTGCAAGGATATAGACAGGCCGCCGAGGTCCAAAACTGCCGATGACGCTTCTCCTAAGCCAGTTTGCCGGTACTCAGTGAGGCACTTTCGCAGCTCTTGATACCCGCTACTTCTTATTTGCAGGCCTCTACTGAGACCCATTCGGAGTTGGGTATGCTGTGAGATGCTGAAACTATGGAACCTGCGGATGTCTCTACCTTGGATGGGTCTGGAGCTGCTGTGGAGGCACTGGCTTCTGATGGTGTATTCAGGCCTACGGACTTGCATATTAAACCGACACCTCCATCTTCTTTTAGGCCTAAATCTCGAACCATGCCTAAAAAAACGATGCCCAGGCTGCATGCTCAGGCCTGTATGCCTAAAAAACAAATTATAAGAATGGCTGAAGATCTAATAACTTTAATCAGGGGAAGCCAGCCTCCCCCTTCTAAGAGACCTAGGACTGTAGTTGTTTATGAATCTTCTGACCTGGATTCTGATTTTTCTGATTCTTCTGATGATCTGGATTTGCCCTTATCTACTTGTGAGGATTCTGATGCAGAGGACGCTGTTCCCTCTGCTTCCCCTCCAGGGGATTTTTCTTTTGGTGAAACCTTACATACTCTAAGGGAGCATTTCCACTGGGAAAGCCAGTATTTTTCTGACTCCAAAAAGAGGCTTAGGGATTTCTTACTCCTGCCTCAGCATAGGCCTTTAGCTATTACTCTTGTATTAGACATTGTTGATTATGCTTTTTCGGAATCTAGTTTGGCCCCTGATTCTTTGCCTCCTGCTCCCAGAAAACCTGACATATTACAGGGTTCCCGATTCACACAAGTTAAATCCTATTGCGGATCCAGAGACTATTTCACATGGACCCAAGGGCATTAAGGCTTCTATTGCTAAAAATCCTACCCCTTCTGATAGACTCCAGGGCGCTGGATAGATGGGGTAAGAAGGTTTACACTTCTGCAACCTTGGCCATTAGGGCTTTAAGCTGCAAGTATCAACAACATGTTATTGGATTGCTTAAACAGAAAATGATGTTGATTCCTGACTGTACGGAAAATAAAGAATTACAGGATTTAATGCACTCTGGTGAACAGGTTGGAAAACATACTTTGCAATGTGGATTTGATGCTTTAGAGGCCTCTTGCAGGGCTGCTGTTACTGGTTCTGCGCTCAGAAGGCATGCTTAGCTTAAGGAGCAATCTTTACCTGATCATGTTAAAGCTAAATTGCTCGATGCCCTCTTAAATCAGGACCGCCTGTTTGGCAACAAGGCTGAGGAAGTGCTTAAAAAGATGAAAGATAAAGCTAAATCTATGCAAACTGTTGAAGATTTCCTACAAGTTCAGCCTCCGAGATTTAGTAGGCACTGGCCCTCTAAGAATTGGTCCTTTCCAGCCTCTTCAAGGTCTTCTCAAGCTAAACCCCCAGACATAGCAGGAACCCCAGGTTTCAGTCCCAGGGGACACACAAGACTAAGCAGTGGGGGGTTTCCGCACCCAAATCAGGGAGCAGTAAGACTCCCCCCTATGGAAAACAGTCAATGACTTGCTTCTAAAACTTCCAAGCACTTCCCTACTGAATGCTCCTTTAGACGAAAAGATTAGTCTGCAGGCCAAAAACTGGGAACTCGTTACCCAGGACAAATGGGTTTTAAATACTGTCCCAAGGATGCAGATTTCACTTCCGCACCTTACCAACACCAAGCGGGTGGCCTACCCCCAAATCAGTGGGCAGAGGCCCAAAATAAATAAAAGTACTCTCTCTAAGCATGGGAGCCATTCACTTGGTACCAGAAGAGGAAAAGGGACAAGGGTTCTATTCGAGACTTTTCCTGGTACCCAGAAAAGGCAAAACATGGCATTCTATCCTGGACCTTTCTACTCTAAATACCCTTCTGGTGATTCCAAAATTCAAGATGCTGACTCTTCACCAGCTGTTTCCTATGCTAGGCAAAGATACATGGTTGGCAACACTAGATTTTAAAGAAGCATACCTGCACATCCCTATCAAAGGAGTCTTGCAGAAGATACCTACACTTCAAAGCAGGCTACATGCATTATCAGTTCTCTGCACTGCCTTTTGGCTTATCTACTGCACCCAGGGTATTCACAAAGTGCCTAGCTCCAGGCATTGCATTCTACACGCAAATAAATATTCAGATATACCCATATCTGATGATTGTCTAATTCAGGCAGAAAGCCAGGACATACTTTTGAATCATTTGGCCTTTGTTCAGAGAGGTACTGACTTGTCTGGGGTACACCATAAACGAAAAGAAATCACACCTGGTACCCTGTCAACAAATTATATTCCCTAGATGGCTTTCCTCACACCAGAGAAACAGATTAATTTGACAACCTACTTCAAACAAGTGGCCACAAAAACCCAGTTATCTGCAAGGCAAATTCTGTAAGCCTTTGGGGTTCATGGCCTCCTGCATTCTTCTAATTCCATATGCAAGGCTGCATATGAGGAAACTGCAGTGGTATCTCAAAAGCCTATGGTGTCAACATTCGCAGGATCTAGAAGCTATGATTCCTATCATAGCTTGCCTACGCGTAGAGTTCCTTTGGTGGGCAGAGGCCTGCCACCAAAACAGAGGACTGCCATTCACACTACCCCCTGCCACCCAAACCTTAACAGATGCATCAGACTATGCGTGGGGGGGCCCACCTGGCAAGGAAGTGCATTCAGGGCAAATGGAACCCAAGTCAAATGCACCTGCATATCATTCAAAAAGAAATGTTAGCTGTACAGAATGCGCTGACAGCCTTCAAGGACCACATTCTTCCAGGACAATTAATGGTAAAGACGGACAACACCACTGATATGTGGTACATAAGCAGAGGGGGACACATTCTTACCCCTTTTGCAGACTAGCCATGGCGTTGTGGAACACAGCCCTGAGCTATCAAGTACATTTACAAGCTCAGTTCCTGCCAGGCAAACTAATTACACTGGCAGATGAACTAAGCAGAAACCTCATGGACTCGCATGAGTGGAAACTAGAACCAAGGATTTTCAACATGTTGACAAGCAAATGGGGGAGCCCAGATATAGACCTGTTTGCCTCCCCCCAAAAGTATAATTTGGACAAATTCTGCACAATGACTCCCCACAAACAAGCTTAGAAAGTGGATGCTCTGTCCTTCAGCTGGAAAAACAGTTTGTGCCTTTCCTTCTCTGCTCTCCGAAGTACTACTAAAGACCAACCAAGAATGATTTTGATTGCACCAGACTGGCCACGCCAACACTGGTACCCCCTCTTGCGCAGTGTGTTACTGTGGGCCCCATGGCACCTGCCTCACTCCTACTCTATTGTCTCAGCAGGAGAACCAAATTCTGCATCCTCATCTTCAAATACTGAATCTAGCAGCCTGGCTAATTACATAATTTCTCCTTTACCATCCCTCAGTAAACCAGTGATTGGTATCATTTTAGAGGCAAGGAGGCCTAGTACCAAGAAGTCTTGCACAGAAAAATGGAGAAGCTTCTGTGCTGGGAACCAAGCTCAAGGGATGAGCACAACAGTGCCCAATTTACCTCAGATTTTACAATACTTAACTGAGATGCTTCATAAGGGCCTGTCTTTTTCCTCCATCAAAATTCACGCCTCCGCCATCTCAGCTCATTATAACACAGCACCACCTCTCTTCTCTCATCCACTACATAAGCAGTTCCTCAGAGGGGCCAAACATCTACGACCACCCAGGAGAGCTCCAACTCCAGCCCGGGACCTCAACTTTGTATTGGAGAAGTCACCCTTCCTCCTTTCGAGCCAGCTGCCACTGCAGATGTAAAATTCCTTTCTTGGAAACAGCTTTCCTTTTAGCAATCACTTCAGCAAGAAGAGTATCTGAATTACAGGCCCTCATGGCAGTGGAGCCTTTCATCATATTTCATGCAGACAGGGTGTCCATCAGGACCAATCCCTCCTTCATGCCCAGTGTTGGCCCTTTGTCAGTCCATACATTTGCCAACCTTTTTTCCTAATCCAGAGAACAAATGGGACGGATTCTGCACTCCTTAAACGTGCACAGGCAACTTAGATTCTACTTGGACAGAACTAAACCTCAAAGGAAATCAACTGCTGGTGGAATTTGCTGCAGGGGCAGAGGGGAAGGCTATTTCAAAGCAAACTATTTCCAAATGGATAGGCCATTGCATTCATTTCTGCTATAAACACCATGGAAAACCTATCCCACAGGGGATCAGACCCCACTCTACCAGGGCTGCATCTACCTCTACAGCCTTTCTCAGAGGCATCCTAGAAGCTGCTACCTGGAGTTCTGTACATACTTTCACCAAGCATTACCATCTGCCAGTTTTCTCTAACTCCAGAGCTGGCTTTGCCACTGCAGTCTTGCATGGCCTTTTAGCTGGTCCTAATTCTATTTAAATCCCCCCCTCCCATCCTTAGCTTTGGGAATCTACCCAAAAGTGATGACTGCAACAGTGAAACACGAAGAACATAGTACAGTTGTGTACACTTACCATAAATGTAGATGTTCGAGTGTATTCACTGTTGCAGTCCTGGTTACCCTCCCTCCAGCCCCCTTCTTTTTTTTTTGGATATACCTCTATTTTCCTTTGCTATCTTCAAAAGCTTTTTGATGTTTTTTGTTCGAAGTATAACCTTGTATATTTATAGATTTAATTGCTTCCCATTAAGGGGGCACCTGACATATGTGGCAAGAAAAACTGATGTAATGGCGTCGGCGGCATGTTTTATAGCCCTGACAACCTGACGTCATGGAAGAAGGGACAGCAACCGACGCAGGACCCAAGACTTTGTTAATCAGGCTGACTGAGGGCTACTGCAAGCAGATAACCCAAAAGTGATGACTGCAACAGTGAATACACTCTAACATCTACATTTATGGTAAGTGTACACAACTGTGCATGTTCATCGTGTTTCACTGTTGCAGTCATTACTTTTGGGTTATCCTGCTGGCAGGCTAGCCGCAGTCAGCCAGAATTCCAAAGTCTAGGTCCGGCGTTGGTTGCTGTCGCTTCTTCCCTGACGTCAGTGCGCCAGGGGTATAAAAGATGCAGCCGACGCCATTTTCTTCAGTCTGTCTTGCCGCGCGTTGCTCAAAGCAAAAGCAGTTCGCAAGTGCCGGTCGGCCGACTCCTGAGATTATCGCAGACTAATTTCAGATCCAAAGTCTTCATTAAAGCTAAGTACCCAGTTGGGGAAACTTTTTTCTTGCTCCAGTCCGATGTCAGAAAAAGTTAACAACTGTATTTCTTGTGGGAAGCAAATACCTCATAAGGATGATCATTCTTACTGTATTCCTTGCATAGGCCCTGATCATAACATTGCTAGCTGTCGGTTTTGTGCTAGATTCAACAAACGCACTATTAAGCGTCAGTTTGATTTTGCTTATTACTTTGGCCGAAAATTCAATTACATAATGCTGTCGGAACAGCCGGCGACCGGAGTTTCTAAAAAACGCAAGGAAAAAGAGAAGGACAGGCATCTGAGATCCAAAACCGACGACGAGGCTTCCGCTAAGCCAGTCGCCGGTTCTCAGTGAGGTGCTTTCGCAGCCCCTGACACCTGCTACCTCAGAGCCACAGGCCGCTGATGACTCCCACGTGGAGCCTCTGGATACTCAAGGTATTGGACACTCAGAAATCATTCTCTCAGATGGGTCCGGAGCCGCTGAGCAGGCATCGGCTTCTGAGGGTGTTTTCAGACCTACACAGCTATATGTAAAGCCTACTTCAGTTTCAAAAGCAAAGACTACAGTAACTTTAAAGACAAAGAAACAAGTACAGCATTCTCCAGGACAGACTTCCATGCCTAAGAAACAGATGCTCAAAATGGCCGAAGACCTTATTACCTTGATCAGGGGTTCCCATCCCCCTCCTGACAAGAGGCCTAGGCAAGAGACAGACTGACTCTTCAGATCAGGTTTCCATTTCCTCTGACTCGTCTTCTGTACATGAATACTCTTTTCCTCCCTATGAGGATTCTGATGCTGAAGGATCCATTCCTTCAGCCTCTCCTCCTGAGGATTTTTCTTTTGGGGAAACCGTGCATACTATGAGGGAGCACTTCCAGTGAGAGAGCCAAGATTACTCAGAATCTAAGAAAAGGCGTAGAGATTTTCTTTTACTTCCTCAGCACAGGCCTCTTGCTATTACCCCTGTGCTAGACATTGGAGATGATGTTTTTTCCGAGTCTGGCCTTTCTCCAGACTCCTTACCTCCAGCTCCTGTTAAATCAGACAGATACTACAGGATTCCTGATTCACATAAATTTCTTTATAAAAACCCTGCTGCTGACCCGGAAAATATTTCTCAGGGTCCCAAGGGGGGTTAAGGCCGCTACTGCAAAAAACCCTGTCCCTTCTGACAGGGATTCAAGGGCACTAGACAGATGGGGGGAAAAGGTTTACACTTCTGCTGCTTTGGCTGTGAGGGCTTTAAATTGTCATTTTCATATGATTAAATATCAGCAATACTTAATGTTACTGTTAAAACAGAAAATGTTGACTATTTCTGATTGTACAGAAAATAAGGAAATACAGGATTTATTGCATGCAACTGAACAAGTGGGAAAGCATACATTGCAATGTGGTTTTGATTCTCTGGAGGCCTCCTGCAGGTCAAGAAGTTACGGGTTCTGTCATTAGGAGGCATGCTTGGTTAAAGGAACAAAATCTACCTGATCATGTTAAAGCAAAATTATTAGATGCTCCATTACAGCAGGATACTTTATTTGGTGTTAAAGCAGAGGAGGTTTTGAAGAAAATGGAGGACAAAGCGAAATCTATGCAAACAGTAAAAGATTTCTTACAGGTTCAGCCACCAAAATTTAGCAGGAACTGGCCTACAAAGAATTGGTCCTTTCCAGTGTCGGACAGACCACAAAGAGGCGGATACAGATGTCCCAGAGGCAGATCCCAGTGCTCAAGTATGACAACAGTCTAGATTCAGCAGACCTGAATCTAGTCTATGATGTATGCTAGCTACTTAAAGCTGAAGAACAGCTTTTTTTAAGTGTAGAAAATTCAGTAAACACCAGCAAAATAATAAAATTCAGTCAGCAAAGGAAACTCAAAAAGTACTTATTTTTTTGATTTTAGCAGTGGATGCTTTGGATTTTGGATTTCAGCAGAATCTTGCCAAACCTCTGGCAAACGTCTCCAAAGGTTGAGCAACTCTGGTTAAAACAGCGCAAACCCACACAAACGCTGGGCTTAAATGAAAATGAGAATTAACACTTTTAAGCTAAACTACCAATGGGAAAGCACACTGAGCTTTTATCCAGTAATCTCCAACTCTGATGAGGCTTGGACTACACACTTCTGCCACTAGGGTGCATACAGTGCCCTCTTAATGTAAGGTGGCTGGAATAGTGCTCAAATGTTGCAATACAGTCGAGATTCAGCAGATCTGAATCTAGTTTATGCTGTATGCTAGCTACTTAAAGCAACAAAACAACTTTTTTTTGTTTTGTTTTTTTTAGTGCAGAAAATACAGTAAAACTCAGCAAAACGAGGCAGCAAATAAGAGTCAACAAACTGCAAAGGAGAATGAGGAGTCCTTCTGGAGCACCAGTATTCCTGGTTCTGAGAGTATCATAGGCATATACTTGGAGTTTTCTGTTACTAAGATAAGTGTTGCACCATTGCATCATAATGAGGTCAGAGTTTAGCTTGATGAGTAGAAGGTGACTCATGGTGTCAAAGGCATGCAAGTAAAATTTATTTACTTGTAAGTGGGATTATCTTGTTTGGTGGCTTCCAGCATCTGAGATGGACAATGCCAAAGTGCTTCAGCTGATGAATAGAAAGCTCTATAAATGGCCTTTCTACTGTTATAAATAATAAGTATTGGAGAAGCCAAGAAAATGACCAGTTTTCTGCTAATGGGTACATCAGGAAAGTGCCCCACCCAGAGAGGCAGTAGTAGGTTTTGGCTGTCGCTTCTCATCTCTACCTTTTTCTTCAGATACTGAGAAAGGGATTCACTTGCTGACAGGGATGAGGACGAGGCCTGAATGGTCTGAGCATATGAGCTTGACAGCACAAGAACTGAAGTCTATTTGTCAGAGAGTAGTTCCTTTGTTGACAGCAGAGGCCACAGTAAAGGCAACATTTAAGATGGGAGTCATGCCTACCACTTAAAGGAAAAGCATGGTATTTCCGGACTATGTGAATTAGCAGATGGAGATCATAAAAATGAAGGAAAATAGGTTATGATTTTTGAAGATCAGGCTACCCACTATAGTTTGAGTGACTTTGCATGCTCTTCTAACTTTAAGTGGTGTGGGAAGATACATTTTAAAGTAAAATCTAACTATATTTTGTCATTGTTAGATACGAATGTTCAAATTAAGAATAAAGTCTTACTGCTGATAGTGAAATGTCTGAGGATGCCATTTATTAACAGATTAATTCAGTGTTTTTCCACTATGACTTTATTGAGGTATGACTTTGAGGAATCGGCTCACTGAGCACACCTGTTCTAGAAGCAATCCCAATGAAAAAATAACTGTAAGCATTCCTTTGCTGGGGCAATTCCCTCCTGCATCCCGTTTAGGGGTCAGTTAGTCTAGAACTATGTATGCCAACTCTACAGTTATACAAACACAAATAGTGAAATATCCCAGAAGAAAAGAAAATGCTTCCACTAAACAGTTAGAAACCACACTGACAGCAGTTTTCTATGGAAAACAGCAATCTGGTAATTAATCTTTACTGAGTTGTGCTTGATAAGTTGGTTCCTCATGCAGTTTGCACTCTATAAACGGAGGCAGCCTGTTCAAGAACACAGCAGCTTCTTTTAGAAGAACGATGAATATCCTCTGCCCAGGTAATAGGTTCATAGGTTGATACTAGGCTATTGGCCCTAGGGCCTATATAAACCTAGCCAAAAAGGTACCATGGCTTTCGCCACCCAAGAAAATTATTGTCCCTGTCGAGCAGCGCCACAGAAGTGATCCCTGGGGTGAATTTCCTATCTCCCATCCAATCATCAAGATTTTTCTTGGAGTGCTAATGAGGAGCTTTGTTTGATATAGGTAGGTAGTTTGTTCCAGAATATGGGAAGTCTCTGGGACAGGAATCTATCCCTCCAGCATGTTCTGTTTATTGTGGTGACAAGGTTTAGGTCCCTAGAGCATGTAGCTCAGAGGGATTGGGATTTCTTTACATGGAACATGTCAAACAGATTTGGGTTTGACATAGCTTTCTATGTTAGGCAGAGATCGCCTCTGAGTAGGCGATATGCGACAGAGTAAAGCTGGTGTTTTTTGAGACTGTCTGCGTAGGGCATCTGTTTGAGGCCGGTAATCCTCTTTGTGAGGTATTTCTGTGGCCTTTACAGTTGTAGATGTCGTGAGGTACATACCAAAAGGGGCATTGTACTCTATAATGGATGACAAGTAGAGGGGAGCAATGACCTCTTTTTTTCCAGAATGATAAACCTTTTGTGATGAGGTGAGCCACATAGAAGGATTTTCTGACTACTGTGATTATCTAAGGAGAGACTACTGTCCACCTGTGTCCCAAGGTCTCTTATCACACTTTGTGTTAGACTACCGCCTATGTGGTGGTTCATGGGTACAGAGTTTTTACCAAAAGGGATGACCATGCACTTTTTAGCACTGAGCATGAGGCCATGGCTTTGACACCAGGCATCTGTCTCAGTGAGGCCCTGTTGTAGGATGTCCACATCGTTAGGCGTTTTGATTATGGCTCTTAGTTTGCAGTCATCTGCAAACTTCGTTAGCCAAAGACCTTCTGTGTTAGCCTGTACTTCTGAGAAGTCGAAACCAAACACGAGAGGACACAGGACTGAACCCTGTGGTACTCCATTTGTCACTGGTCTGAAGTCGGGTTTGAAGTCTACTACTTTCACAGTGCGGGTTCGGTCAATGAGCCAGTTGGCAACCCATCTTGTGACATAGGGAGTTATACCAAGTTTAGTGAGTTTATCTGTAATTCCTGAGTTGGGGATGGTGTTGAAAGCCTTTGCGAGATCTAGATAGGCTGTGTGAACCACCTTACCCTCATTTACGGCTTTGGTGACTGCTTCAAAGAAGTCTATCAGGTTTGGGGGGCATGATCTGCCTTTTACAAACCCAAACTGGGTTATGTCCAAAGTTTGGAGATTGCCAATATATTTGTTTATAAGTTCCATGATGCGTTCCATGGCCTTGCAGACCAGGCTCGTCAGGCTAATGGGGCGGTAGTTCCTGGGGTCTGTGGTGGATCCCCCTTTGTGGAGTGGGATAACTGTTGATGTGCACCATTCAGTGAGCACAAAGCCTGAGGTGAGGCTATAACTGAACATGGTACTTGGGTGGGGTGCCAGTTCGTTCTGTAGTTCATGTTGAGCGCAGCCTGGGATGTTGTCAGGTCCCATGGATGCTGTGTTCTTGGCTTTGAAGAGTGTTTTTTTTACCTGTGCAGCCGTGATTATAGCAACTTTGTATTCTTCCGGTATAGAGATGGGCCCTTTAGGGGGGTGAGAGAGGGGGTAAAGTTAGCACTGAACCTATGTGCCAGGATGTTGGCAATATCAGTTCTGTATATTTAGTGCCATTGTACTGTAGCTCAGAGCAGATTTGAATGTTGCCATTCAGATGTTTGATTTAGCTATAGAATGCTTTGTGGTTGTCTTTAGAAACAGTGGTGATTTTGTTTTCGTAACTAGGTTTGGAGGATTTTGAGGGATCTCAGCTTCTTACTGAAGCTGGCCAGGGAGTTCCTCCAATCATGGGATTTTACTCATTTTTGCAGCAGTTTCTTTCTTCTGTTGTTTATGGCAGGGGATCACCAGATTGGCTTTTTTTTTTTTTTTTGAAGGATAGCATCTTGGTTCTGTTAGGGATAGCACGATCCATGCACTCTGTAAGCGCTTATAAAGTGCATTTGTGTAGGATTCAGCAGTCTTACCCTTATTGTCCCTCTGCATGGGTGTCATGAAGTTTGCCACTTCAGTCTTAAGAATCGTGAAGTTGGCTTTGGAGAAATGTTTTATGGTGGTTTTCCTAATGAAAGGTGGAGGTGGGATGTGGATGTCTAGGATTAGTTTGTGGTCGGATCTGACCAACGAGGAATTGACCTCTGGTGTGGAACACCGGTCATCCATGTTGGTAATGACCAGGTCTAGGATATTGCTGCCCCTGGTGGGGGTGTGGATAAGTTGATCCAAGGCATTGGAATTTATGAATTCCAGAAGGCGTTGAGCGAAAGAGTTGGTACATGAATAATTTTCCAGTTAATGATGGGGTAGTTGTAATTGCCCATTATTAGGGTGTTAGGTTGTACCATAATATTGTCCATTGCATTAAGAAATGAGGAGTGGGAATCCTGGGGCATGGTGGGGGATCTGTAGCAAGCTATAATTTGGATTGCGGTCTTGCCCCGGAGTTAGTTGCTCTTGGATAATCTCGGATGCATTATGCTGAGCAGCTAGTCTGGAGGTGTGGATATCCTTAATGAATATAGACATGCCTCCGCCTTTAGTGTTTTGGTCCAGGTTAGGTGGCCGGAAGGTGTGGTTTGAATTATAGCCTGGTAATGCATGGGTGCTTTCTGGAGCCTTGAGCCAGGTCTCTGTCACTGAATAGATGTCGATGTTCTCCATTTGAGTGCCTCGAGTGAGTGCTTTTTGAGGTTTAGACTTCTAGCATTGAGTAACATTACCCTCAGATTTTGCTTGCTTGTACCTGTTACGGTCATGAATTTGTCATTTGAACTGTGCCTAAAAAACGCACTATAGGGGTGGCAACAGCCTTAGCCAGTATCCAGAATCCCAAGGGCAACAGGTGCAGGCATCATGCTTTGTCAATCATGTCATCCCAGACAGTCCGATACTGGATCCCCTTCAAATTACACCAGAAGCTTAACCAATTGTTGAAGTCCATCATTTTGACCTTGTACTGTGGTATCATTCTGGGTGAAGGCAGGATGCTACTCAAGGCTAGGGTCATACCTGCCTGGGCTAAAAGATCGGTGAGCTCCTTCATGTCTCTCCATGTACTCCAGGGAGGTATGTCTCAGGTCATTCACACCAACATGGACAATGACAGTGTCATATTTGTACTTGTTATGGAGTGACCTGAGTGCATGTGTTGTGACTGATCCTGGCACCCGACAGGCAGCTAACAGTAACTTTCTCCTTGTTTAGCATGCTGAGTGGAACCTAAGTGTGCCTGACTATAGAGTCACCTATGACTAGAGTGTTGTGTACGTTGTTGTGCCTTATGGGCTGTGGTTGGGTGGTACACCAAGTTTGTGGGCTATGTGTCATTTGGGTTGTGTTGGGGAGTGGAGGTTGCTTGCATTTCTGCTTTGGAGGTCTCGTTTTTTTTTGGGGGCAGATTTTTATTGAGAGCACGGTTAGTGTTTACTAATGTAAGTTATCTTTTGGTTTAACTGAATCATTTAGTGGCTGTTTTGTTTTTAACTTTTTCTATTTGTCAGTTTCACAGCAACTTCAAAGCTTGAAGCAGTTTAATTGTGTCTTTGTGTATGTCTGTATATGTATAATACAGATATACACCGCTTACTAGTGTAAGATTCATTGTCATGGAGGCACAGAGAGATCCTGCAGTCCAACATATACAGGTTTAATGTTGAAAAAAATGGGTATGCTATTTTAAGGCATGATGAATGTTTTAAGAATCTGAGAGTTGGCACATTATAATAAAGAAGCAAATGTCTTATAGCTTTACTCATGAATCTTTCAGTTTTGTTGGCCTGTTTTCCTTTCTACAGTAAACTCTCTGTTAACTGGCACCCATGGGGATTGGTAGATGCCAGATAACTGTATATGTTCTTTGTGTTCACTGTTGCAGTCACCACATTTGGGTCATCTGCCTGCAGGTAGTCCTCAGCTGGCCTGAATACCAGAGTCTTCGGATTCCCGCATCGGATGCAGTCTCTCTTTCCATGACGTCAGGGGTATAAAACATGCAGCCGATGCCATTACATCAATCTTTCTTGCCTTGCAGTGCCAGAAGCAGAAGCAGTTCGCAAGTGCCGGTCGGCCGACTCCTGAAATTTTCGTTTTCGGGTTTCAGTACCAAAGTCTTCAAAAAAAAAAGTACCCCATTGAGGATCTTTTTTCTTGCTCCAACCGATGTCAGTAAAAGTTAACATTTGTCTTACCTGTGGAAAGCAAATACCTCATAAAGATTTTCATTCGTACTGCATTCCCGGCTTTGGCCCAGACCACGACGTCCCTCGCTGTCTGTTTTGTGCCTTGTTCAACCCCCAAACTATTCTTCGTCGGGCTATCTTTGCAGCAAATTATTTTGCTACTCCATCTAAGTACTCCGAAATGGCTTCGTTAAGCCATCCGACTACCGATCTTCCGAAAAAATATAAGGATAAAGACAGAGACCGCATAGGTCCAAAACTGCCGATGATGCTTCTGTTAAGCTAGTTGCCAGTCCACCGGTACTCAGCGAGGTGCTTTCACAGCCCCGGATACCCGCTACTTAAGATTCGCAGGCCTCTACTGAGACCCATTCAGAGTCTGGTATGCCGCAAGATGCTTCTTCGACTATGGAACCTGCGGATGTGTCTACCTTGGATGGGTCCGGAGCCGCTCTGCAGGCACAGGCTTTTGAGGGTGTATTCAGCCCTACAGACTTGCATTTTAAACTGATGCCATCGTCTTCATCCAGGCCTAAAACTCGCACCACGCCTAGAAGACCGACGTCCAAACCGCAGGCTCAGCCCCATATGCCTAAAAAACAATTGCTTAGAATGGCTGAAGACCTTATTACCTTAATTAGGGGAAGCCAACCTCTAAGAGACCTAGAACTGATTTTCCGTCTGATTCTTCTGATCAGGAATCTGAAATTTCTGATGTCCTTCATGGATGCATCTGCAGTCATAACAACTGGGTTGTCCTGTCATCAGGCAGCCCTTCTGTCGGCCGGATTCCAAAGTCCGGGTCCGGCTTCGGCTGATGTCGCACTTCACCCGACGTCATCTCTGCTGGTCTTCGGGTATAAAGGCATCAGCCGACGCCATTTTCCTCAGTCTTTCTTGCCGCGTGGCGCCCGAAGCAGAAGCTGTTCGCAAGTGCCGGTCGGTCAGATCCAGAGATTACTACTACCGAATACTACTTTGAAGACTTCTAAAAGCTAAGTACCTCGTTGGGGACCCTTTCTTGCCTCAGCCGATGTCAGAAAAAGTCAATAACTGTTTAACTTGTGGGAAACAAATACCTCATAAAGATTTCCACTCTTACTGTTTGCCTTGTTTAGGCCCAGACCACGACGTAGCAGCCTGTTCGGTCTGTGCCTCATTCAACCGACGAACGCTTAGGCGTCGGTCGGAGTTTGCTGAACAGATTTTCGGCTCAGATTTTGCGTACATTATGCCGTCGGATCCTCCGACTACCCAAATTGTTAAAAAACGCAAAGAAAAAGACCGACACTCGCGGTCCACGGTTTCGGCCGAAACCATGGTTAAGCAAATCATGAGTGTCTCGGTTTCGGCCGAAACCGAGAAAACTGATCAAAGTACAGCTGAATCAATGACTACTACTGAGGTTCCTGCTACCTTACTTGAATCGGCCTCAGAAATTTTACCTACAACAGTGGTTACTAGTGACTTATCAGACACCATCCCTTTGGATGTCTCTACCCCAGCACGTGGTGCTGCTAGGCCTCCTGCAGCCATGTCTATTAAGGCCTTTGCCAGGGCTAAAGCAGCCAAATCTACTAAATCAGTGCCTGTTAAACCCCCCTCAACCAGGCCCACTTCTAGTTCACAAATGCTTACTCTGGCAGAAGATTTAATATCTTTAATTAGGGGATCTCAATCTCACCCAGACAGGGCCTCTCAGCCCCCAGAAAAGAGTCCTAGAGCCGAGCCCCCCGAGCCTGTGTCCTCTGATGACTCTGCGGATGACTCAGATATTACAGACCAGCCAGAGGCTCCTTTCTCCAATTATGAAGACTCAGATGCTGAAGAATCCATTCCAGCTGCTTCTCCACCAGAAGAATTCTCCTTTGGGGAAACCTTACATGCCATGCGAGAACAATTCCAATGGCAGGAACAGGATTTCTCAAATTCCAGAAAAAGACTTAGGACTTTTCTGCACCTTCCACAACACAGGCCCTTAGCTATACCTCCTGTCCTCTCTGTTGTGGACGATGCATTTAATGATGTCTGCACTGCACCAGATTCCTTACCTCCAGCCCCTGCCAAACCAGATAGATTTTACAGGGTACCAGACACTCACCATCACCTATACAAGGCCCCACTTGCAGACCCCAAAACTATATCCCAGGGGCCTAAGGCAGTAGCCTCGACCACAGCAAAAAACCCTATTCCTTCTGAAAGGGAAGCCAGGTCTTTAGACAGATGGGGCAAAAAAGTTTACACCTCAGCTACTCTCTCAGCTAGAGCTTTAAACTGTCAGTTTCACATGATACAATACCAAGAGTTTATGCTTGATCAGTTAACTAAAAGCTATCCTCTGATGACTCTATAGATAAGAAATATGTACTAGAAATGGTAAATAACATCCAACAGGTTAGTAACCATTCTTTAAAATGTGGCTATGATGCACTGGAGGCTTCATTTAGATCAGCCATGACTGGCACAGTGATAAGAAGACATGCATGGCTGAAGGAACAGGTCTTACCGGATCATGTTAAAGCTAAGTTATTAGATGCTCCTATGGATAAGGCCAGTTTGTTTGGTACACCTGCCCAGCAGGTAATGAAGAAAATGGAAGAAAAGGCAAAATCTGTACAAACGGTTAAATATTTCTTGCAGGTTCAGCCCCCAAGGTTTAGCAGGAACTGGCCTGCCAAAAATTGGTCCTTTCCTGACTCCACTAGATCCCAAAGGGGCAGGAATAGACGTTCCAGAGGCAGAAATCAATCCAGAGGGGGTGCCTACAGAGGACGACAGTGGCAAGGTAATAACAGAGGCACAGGCACAGCCACTACCACAGCACAATCACAGTGACTTGATTCTAACTCCGCCTACCAGGGAGCAAATAGCAGCACCATTAGGCGGAAAATTAACCTTATTTTCCAAGAACTGGCACTATATCACAAAAGACAAGTGGATTTTGCAAACCATAGACCAAGGCTACCGGTTCCACTTCCACACTTTACCAGTCAAAAGAGGAATGCCAAACCTGCCTCCAAATCAAAAAACAGAAGCTCTACAGCAGATAATGCAATTAACAAAGATGAGAGCTGTGGAAAGAGTACCAAGAACAGAACAAGGCAAAGGATTCTACTCCAGACTATTCCTAGTTCCAAGAAAGGAAAAAAGTTGGAGACCTATTCTCGACCTGTCCACCTTAAATACATACATCATTGTCCCAAAATTCAAAATGCTGACCCTACAGCAACTTCTTCCCATGCTGGGCAAGGAGTCTTGACTGGTAACTCTAGATCTCAAGGAGGCATACCTGCACGTCCCCATTCGACCAATTTGCAGAAGATACCTCAGATTTCTTGCAGGATCAGAGCACTATCAATTCTCAGCATTGCCCTTTGGCTTATCTACTGCGCCCAGAGTATTCACAAAATGCCTGGCATCAGTAATCGCCCACTGCAGACTACAGGGAATCCAAATTTATCCATACCTGGACGACTGCCTGCTACAAGGGGACAACAAAAGCAAGCTGACACAGATTTACAAAGGGTCATTTACTTGCTACAAGCACTGGGATACACAGTCAATTTACAAAAGTCAAGGCTGATACCATCCCAAACAAGGACATTCTTGGGCTGAATTGGACACAGTAAAGCAAATGGCATTCCTAACTGCAGAAAACAAAAAGATCTCCCCTTTACTTCTTGGCACTAACAAGACAGAACAAGCTAACAGCAAGAAAAGTTCTGCAGGCCTTGGGCTTCATGGCATCATGCATAATCTTGGTTCCACATGCCAGACTACATATGAGAAAACTACAGTGGTACCTAAAGAATTTATGGTCACAACACAGGCACAGCCTAGAAGCAGAAATCCCACTAATCCCATGCCTAAAACAGGAGTTCCTATGGTGGGCTCAGGCATGCCAGTCAAACCCAGGCCTACCCTTTCACAACTATCAAGCAAGCCAAACCATCACAACAGACGCCTCAGACCTAGGATGGGGGGCTCACATGCTGGACAAATGCGTACAAGGATTGTGGACGCAGGACCAGCTTCACCTGCACATCAACCTAAAAGAAATGCTGGCAGTAAAACTGGCAATTCAAAAATTCAGACCATTTCTCAAAGAAGGCCATTTGATGATAAGGACAGACAACACCACAGTCATGTGGTACATCAACAAACAGGGAGGCACTCATTCATACCCCTATGCAGAATGACTTTGGACCTTTGGAACCTGGGACTCAGCTACAACATCCAGTTACAGGCAATATTTGTACCGGAAAGGAGAATACTCTAGCAGACATGTTAAGCAGAACCACCTCGGATGCTCACGAATGGATGCTACACCCGGACATCTTCAAGACCATCTCAAAGAAATGGGGAATGCCACAGATAGATCTATTCGCTTCCCCTCTCAATCACCAGCTCAAAAAATTCTGCACAAGGACATTCCACCCACTTGCATGGAAAGTGGATTCGCTCTCCTTCAGCTGGAAAGGTCTGACAGCATATGCATTCCCACCTCTTCCCTTGATACACAAGATATTACTAAAAATCAAGGAGGAACGTCCAAGGATAACCCTGATAGCTCCAAACTGGCCAAGACAACACTGGTACCCATTGCTGAGGAGCATGTCTTGGGACAAAATGTGGTCAATACCCCTGATGCCTTTGATGTTAACTCAGAACAACTACAGCATCATGCATCCAAACCTAAAACGCGCAACTGACTGCATGGAACATCACATAGCAGCAACAAATCCAGAACTTTCCCAAAGGGTTAAAGACATTATCCTTGAAGCCCGCAGACCTTCAACAAGAAGGAACTATGCAGGAAAATGGAAAAGGTTTGTCATTTGGAGTGCTGAAAGAGGAAAAGATGTGTCGAATATAGATATTGCTAACATTCTGGAGTATTTGGCAGAGCTTCTACATACAGGCCTGTCCTATTCCTCCATCAAGATACATGCATCAGCTATTTCAGCAGAATACAGCTTTGATCCACCTGTCTTTTCACATCCTTTACTCAGGCAGTTCCTCAGAGGGATCAAGAATGTAAAACCTCCTAGGAAACCACCATTGCCAGCTTGGGATTTGAACTTTGTGCTAGAAAAGTTGACACTGCACCTTTTGAACCAGCAGCAACAGCAGACCTGCAGCATCTATCGTGGAAAACTGCTTTCCTTCTGGCAATAACCTCAGCAAGGAGGGTTTCTGAACTTCAGGCCCTAATGGCAGTACAACCCTTCCTAATCTTTCACCAAGATAGAGTGTCCATGAGGACTAATCCTACATTTATGCCTAAGGTGGTATCCAGAGTGTCTTTAAACCAGGCAATCCACCTACCTACCTTCTTCCCAACCCACAAAACAGAGGGAAAGAATGCTGCATACCTTGGATGTACATAGACAGCTACGCTACTACCTGGACAGAACAAAAGTAACAGAAAAACTGACCAGCTTTTTGTAGCCTATGCAACAGGAAGGGAAGGAAAAGCTATTTCCAAACAGACAATCTCCAAATGGATAGGAAATTGCATACGATTCTGTTACTCCTTCCATGGAAAACCAATTCCACAGAACATAAGGCCTCATTCTACAAGGGCAATAGCCACTACCACAGCCTTCTTACGAGGAGTGGCAACCAAGGACATTATTGAGGCGGCTACTTGGACCTCCGTGCATACATTTGCCAAGCATTATAATTTACCTCTGTATTCCAGATCCCGAGCAGGGTTTGCCACTGCTGTACTGCAAGGGATCCTAACCACACCATAATCTATTCTTCCTCCTCCCTAGTTGGCTATGGTATTCTACCCAGTTGTTATGACTGCAGATGCATCCATGAAGGACATAGTACAGTTTTGTACCTACCATAAATGTAGATGTCCGAACTGGATAGCATCTGCAGTCAGGATTACCCTCCCTCCTTCCCCTCTGTGGTACTCCTAGGGTATTTACCCTCCTAATAGCTAGCTGGTGGGGGGAAGTCTCTTATGGTGTATTTGTTTGTATATATGTACATACATGCTTATTTTTTGTGTTTGCCTTCTATCTTTTTGGAAACATTGGCATTTACCCAAAATTTAGCCTTCCAAGAGGGCAACTGGCATCTGGGGCAAGAAACACTGAGGAAAATGGCGTCGGCTGATGCCTTTATACCCGAAGACCAGCAGAGATGACGTCGGGTGAAGTGCGACATCAGCCGAAGCCGGACCCGGACTTTGGAATCCGGCCGACCGAAGGGCTGCCTGACGACAGGACAACCCAGTTGTTATGACTGCAGATGCTATCCAGTTCGGACATCTACATTTATGGTAGGTACAAAACTGTACTTTCCTTCTGATTGCCAGGATTTGCCCTTATCTACCTATGAGGATTCTGATGCAGAGGATTCCATTCCCTCTGCTTCCTCTCCAGAAGATTTTTCTTTTGGTGAAGCCTTGTACACTCTTAGGGAGCATTTCCACTGGGAAAGCCAGGATTACTCTGACTCCAAAAAGAGGCTTAGGGAATTCTTACTCCTTCCTCAACACAGGCCTTTAGCTATCCCTCTTGTTCTGGACATTGTAGATGATGCTTTCTTGGAATCTAGCCTTTCCCCAGACAGTTTACCTCCAGCTCTCAGAAAACCTGACCGGTATTAGAGTACCTGACTCTCAAGTTCCTCTTTAAGAATCCTACTGTGGATCCAGAAACCATTTCTTAAGGACCAAAAGGCATTAAGGCTACTGCTGCCAATAATCCTACCCCTTATGATAGAGATTCTAGAGCCTTGGATAGATGGGGTAAGAAGGTATACACTTCTGCTACTTTGGCCATTAGGGCTTTAAATTGCCAGTTTCATATGTTAAAGTATCAGCAGCATATTATGGGACTGCTTAAACAGAAAGATGATGTTGATTCCTGACTGTGCTGAACACAAAAAATTACAGGATTTAACACATTCTGCAGAACAAGTTGGTAAACATACTTTGCAATGCGATTTTGACGCTTTAGAAGCATCTTGCAGGGTTGCTGTCACTGGGTATGTACTTAGAAGGCATGCTTGGGTTAAGGAGCAAAACTTGCCAGATCATTTTAAAGCTAAATTACTGGATGCTCCCTTAAACCAGGACCCCCTTTTTGGCAACAAAGCAGAAGTCGTCCTCAAAAGAATGGATGAAAAAGCTAAATCTATGCAAACTGTTAAAGATTTCCTACAAGTAAGCCTCCCAGATTTAGTAGGCATTGGCCTTCAAAGAATTGGTCCTTTCCAGTCTCTTCCAGGCCTTCTCAGTCCAAACCCAGGAACAGCAGACCACCTAGGTTACAGTCTCGGGCTGTGCACAGGCCTAAGCAGTGGGAGGCTCCCACTTCCAAAGCAGGGAGTAGTAAGCCACCCCCCCACGGAAAAAAGACACAGTGACTTAACCTTAACCCTTCCAAGCCCTGCTCAACTACCTGCTCCCTTAGGAGGAAAGCTCGCCCTGCATGCAGAAAACTGGGAACTCATTACCCAGGACAAATGGGTTTTGAACATAGTTTCCCAAGGGTAAAGATTCCACTTCACACACCACACACTACCAACCCCAAATGGTTGGCCAGACCTACCCCCTAAATCAGTGGGCGGAGGCCCAACAGCAAGTTCTCTCTCTTCTAAGTATCAGGGCTATTCATCTTGTCCCAACAGTACAAAGGGGACAAGGATGTTCATCGTGTTACACTGCTGCAGTCATTACACTTGGGGTCATCCTGCCGTCAGGCTGTTCCCCAGTCGGCCTCAGTTCCAAAGTCTTGGTCCGGCGTCTGTGCGACAGGGGTATATAAGATGCAGCCGACACCATTTTCTTCAGTCTTTCTTGCTGCGTCGTACCCGAAGCAGAAGCGGTTCGCAAGTGCCGGTCAGCCGTCTCCTGAGATTTTCATTCCGAATCCAGAACCGAAGTCTTCTAAAAAAGCTAAGTACCCCGTTGGGGAAATTTTTTCTTGCCTCAGACCGATGTCAGTAAAAGTTAATAACTGTATTTATTGTGGGAAGCAAATACCTCAAGGATTTCCACTCCAATTGTATTCCATGCCTAGGCTCTGATCACAACATCAGTGGTTGTCGGTTTTATGCTAGGTTTAACAAGCGCACTATTAAACGTCTGTTTGATTTTGCCCGACATTATTTTGGCAGAAAATTCAATTACACCATGCCGTCAGAAATTCCGATGACTGCAATGCATAAAAAGCGCAAGGACAAGGACAGGCATCCGAGGCCCAAAACTGATGACGAAGCCTCTTTTAGGCCGGTCGCCGGTTCTCCGGTTTTCAGCGAGGCACCTACGCAGCCCCTGACCGCTTCCACAGAACCACAGACAGCCTCCGACTCCCATGTGGAGCTGGCTGGGTCTTCAGATGCATTAGGTTCTCAGCTTTCCTATCCTAACCCTACACAAGGAACCGAAGTAGCTGAGCAATCCACAGCTACAGAAGGTGTTTTCAGACCTACCCAGTTGACCATTAAACCCTCTGCTAAGTCTAAGCCCCCTTTAAAAGCAAAGAAACAGACACAACTCTCTCCAGGACAGGCTTCCATGCCTAAGAAACAAATGCTAAAAATGGCCGAGGACCTAATCACCCTGATCAGGGGGTCCCATCCCCCTCCTGATAAAAGGCCCAGACAGGATGCAGACTATGAATCTTCTGACCAGGTGTCCATTTCCTCAGACTCTTCCTCGGACCTAGGATATTCCTTACCCCCTTATGAGGATTCTGATGCTGAAGAATCAATTCCATCAGCCTCTCAGCCTGAGGATTACTCCTTTGGGGAGACCTTACATACCATGAGGGAACATTTCCATTGGGAAGGCCAGAATTACTCAGAATCCAAGAAAAGGCTCAGAGACTTCCTTTTATTGCCTCAACACAGACCCCTTGCTATCTCGCTAGTATTAGATATTGTGGATGATGTGTACACTGAATCCAGTTTAAACCCTGACTCCTTACTCCCAGCCCCAGTTAAACCTGATAGATATTACAGAGTCCCTGACTCTCACAAATTTCTGTACAAAAGCCCTGTTGCTGACCCTGAAACTATTTCTCAGGGACCTAAAGGGATTAAGGCCTCATCAGCAAAAAACCCAGTTCTCTCTGACAGAGATTCCAGAGCATTAGACAGATGGGGGAAAGAAGGTATATACATCTGCAACTTTAGCAATGAGAGCCTTGAATTGCCAGTTTCACATGCTAAAATATCAGCAATTTTTGATGTCTCAGTTGAAACAAAAGATGCTTCCAGATTCAGATCCTCCTAACTTTAAAGAAATGCAGGATTTATTGCATGCAGCTGAACAAGTGTGAAAACATACTTTGCAATGTGGGTTTGATTCCTTAGAGGCCTCCTGTAGAGCAGCAGTTACAGGCTCTGTCATTAGAAGGCATGCTTGGTTAAAAGAACATACGTTACCAGATCATGTTAAGGTCAAATTATTGGATGCACCTTTGCAGCGGGATGTGCTGTTTGGAGTTGAGGCAGAAGAGGTATTAAAGAAGATGGAGGATAAGGCAAAATCTATGCAAACGGTGAAAGATTTCTTACAGGTTCAGCCTCCTCACTTTAGCAGAAATTGGCCAACAAAGAATTGGTCCTTTCCAGTCACAGATAGACCTCAAAGGGGCAGATACAGACTTCCAAGAGGTAGAGGTCAGACACAAGGCCCTTACAGGCCTCGACATTGGGGTACACCAGGCCAGAAAGAAGGGGAAGAATGACCTCAACCTTATAAAAAGCACCCTCAATGACTTTCCACTGCAGCTGCCAAACAGCTCTCTCTTGGCAGCCCCCTTAGGAGGAAATCTGGCACTTTTCTATCACAACTGGCTTTGCATCACCAAAGACAAATGGATTCTGAACATTGTATCTCAAGGTTACAGGTTCCACTTTCACACACTGCCAAGGCTAAAAGGAATGCCAAATCTGCCACCAAATCAATGGGCAGAGGCTCAAAAACAAATTACAGCACTCATGGACATGAGAGCTATTCAAAAGGTACCACCACAGGAACAAGGATTTTACTCAAGACTCTTTCTGGTTCCCAGAAAAGACAAAGCCTGGAGACCCATTCTGGACCTTTCTTCACTAAACATTTACCTGGATGTTCCGAAATTCAAGATGTTGACACTGCAGCAGCTTCTTCCCATGCTGGGCAAGAAAACTTGGCTCATGACTTTGGACCTCAAAGAGGCATACCTGCATTTCGACAAAACTGCAGAAGATACCTCAGATTTCTAGCTGGTTCAATGCACTATCAATTCTCTGCACTGCCCTTTGGCTTATCTACTGCGCCCAGGGTCTTCACAAAGTGCCTGGCAGCAGTAATTGCATTTTGCAGGCAAAAAGGAATTCAAATTTATCCATACCTGGATGACTGCCTGATTCAAGCAGAGAGCAAGGACATTCTACTAAAGCATCTGGCGTACGTAAAAAAGTTAAGTTGCCTGGGGTACACAGTAAACGAAAAGAAATCAAAACTAGTGCCCTCACAACAGATAATATTCCTAGGTGCCAGCTTGAACACAGCGGACCAGATGGCTTATCTCACACCAGACAAGCAAGGACAACTGACTCAATATTTTCATTTAATGGCAACAAAGACCCAACTCCCTGCAAGAAAAATTCTGCAGGCCTTGGGCTACATGGCATCTTGCATACTACTAATTCCATATGCCAGACTGCATATGAGGAAACTACAATGGTACCTAAAGAGCGTATGGTCTCAACACTGTCAAAGTTTGGAAACAGTTATATCACTAATTCCTTGCCTACAACAGGAGTTTCGATGGTGGGCACAAGCTTGTCACCTCAACAAGGGACAGCCTTTCAATCAGCCCACAGCCAGGCAAACACTGACAACAGATGCATCGGATTACGCTTGGGGAGCACACATGGCAGGAAAATGTATCCAGGGCAAGTGGCCCACAGAGCAAAGACCTCTCCACATCAATCAAAAAGAGATGCTAGCTGTACAAAATGCTATTATAGCTTTCAAGGACCTGCTGCATCCAGGACAATTACTACTAAAGACAGACAACACCACAGTTATGTGATACATAAACATGCAAGGGGGCACACACTCCTACCCCCTCTGCAGACAAGCCATGACCTTGTGGAACACAGCTCTAAGCTACCAAGTTCATCTGCAGGCACAATTCCTGCCAGGAGAGAAAAACACACTGACAGACTACCTAAGCAGAAACATCATGGACCCACACGAATGGGAACTGAACCCACAAATATTCAGAATGATAACACAAAAATGGTGGAGCCCGGACATGGATCTGTTTGCTTCCCCAAAGAACTGCCAATTACAGAAATTCTGCACAAGGAGCTACCATCCACAAGCATGGAAGGTGGATGCCCTCTCATTCAGCTGGAAAGAACTACAAGTATACGCTTTCCCTCCTTTACCTCTCCTTCCAAAGGTACTCATAAAAGCCAGTCAGGAAGAGCCAAAAATTATCCTGATTGCACCAAACTGGCCACGCCAGCACTGATACCCAATCTTAAAGAACTTAGCACAAGAACCACCCTGGATTTTGCCTCAAATCCCACAGTTGCTGACACAGCACAACAATCAGATACTTCACAGCCAGCTAAAGACCTTAAATCTAGCTGCATGGAAAATTCCTTAGTCAAGCAATCAGTGCCTCTCTCCAAAGCTGTTATGGATGTCATTCTGGAGGCCAGAAGGCCTAGCACCAGGAAAGAATACTCAGATAAATGGAAGAGATTCTGTGCCTGGAACCAAGCGCACTGCCTTGACCCTCTTGTCCCAAACATTCTTCAGATACTTCAGTACTTAACTGAGATGCTGGACAAAGGCCTCTCTTTTTCATCCATCAAGATCCACGCCTCAGCTATCTCTGCTCATTACAACACGGATCCACCAATTTTTTCTAATCCTTGGCCAGTACCTCAGAGGGGCTAAAAACATAAGACCACCCCGTAGAGCACCTACACCAACTTGGGAACTCAACTTTGTTTTGGAAAAAAATAACTTTACCTCCTTTTTAGCCAGTTAACACAGCAGAATTAAAATGCATCCCTTGGAAAACTGCTCTGCTACTGGCAATAACATCAGCACGAAGAGTTTCAGAATTACAGACACTAATGGCAGTGGAACCTTTCCTCATCTTCCACCAGGACAGGGTGTCTTTAAGAACTAACCCTACGTTTATGCCAAAGGTGGTATCAAGTGGGGCTCTAAACCAAACTATTCACTTGCCAACTTTTTATCCAAAACCACAGAACAAAGGGGAAAGACTTCTACATTCTTTGGATATTCACAGACAGTTGCGCTTCTACTTGGACAAAACCAAAGCTTTCAGAAAATCTGAGCAATTATTGGTAGCAGACGCTGCAGGAGCACAGGGAAAAGCCATTTCAAAGCAGACTGTTTCAAAATGGATAGGACACTGTATACGTTTCTGCTATACCCACCATGGGAAACCTGTGCCTAGAAGCATTAGATCTCACTCCACCAGGGCAACAGCCACTTCAACTGCCTACCTCAGAGGAGTACCTGCCAAGGATATTTTGGAAGCAGCAACATGGAGTTCTGTGCATACCTTCACCAAACATTACCATTTGCCTTTATACTCCAAATCCAGAGCTGGCTTTGCCACTGCTGTACTGCAGGGCCTTATAGCCACCCCTAATACCTTATAGATCCAGCCTCCCTACCTCAGCTTTGGGATTCCACCCAAGTGTAATGACTGCAGCAGTGTAACACAATGAACATAGTACAGTTTTGTACCTACCATAAATGTAGATGTTCGAGTGTAAACACTGCTGCAGTCCAGATTACCCTCCCTCCTTCCCATCTTACTTTCTGGTACTTACCTAGGTCATCTACCCTTTATTACCTGTGGGGGGTATTTGCTGGTAACTAAAAATGGTTGTTTGCTTTTCTTTTGTATATTTTACTTGCAATTTGAATTGCCTACCTTTTTGGGGGCACCTGACATCTGGGGCAAGAAAAACTGAAGAAAATGGCGTCGGCTGCATGTTATATTCCCCTGTCGCACTGACGTCAGGGAGGAGGCAGCAGCAGCCAACGCCAGACCAAGACTTTGCAACTCAGGCTGACTGGGGAACCGCCTGACAGCAGGATAACCCCAAGTGTAATGACTGCAGCAGTGTTTACACTCGAACATGTACATTTATGGTAGGTACAAAACTGTACTTTTTTATTCAAGACTTTTCCTGGTACCCAGAAAAGACGGCTCCTGGCATTCTATCCTGGACCTCTCTATTCTAAACACCTTTCTGGTAATCCCAAAATTTAAAATGCTAACACTTCAACAGCTTCTTCCTATGCTAGGCAAAGATGCCTGGATGGCAACCTTAGACTTAAAGGAAGCTTACCTGCACGTTCCAATCAGGGAATCTTGCAGAAAATTCCCACGCTTCAGGGCAAGCTCCATGCACTATCAGTTCTCTGCACTTCCCTTTGGCTTATCTACTGCGCCCAGTGTATTCACAAAGTGGCTAGCTCCAGCCATTGCATTTTGCAGCCAGAGAAATATTCAAATATACCCATAGTTGGAAGATTGTCTGATTCAGGCAGAAAGCCAGGACTTGCTATTACAACATCTGGCATTCGTAAAGAAACACACCATAAAAACAAAAAAAGAAATCTCATCTAGTATCCTGCCAACAGATTGTATTCCTGGGAGCAAGCTTGAACATAGCTTCCCAGATGGCATTCCTCACTCCGGAGAAACAAGTTTATTTGACAACCTACTTCAAACTATTGGCTGCAAAACCCCAGCTATCTGCAGAGAATTTCATGGCCTGTTGCATTCTACTAATTCCATATGCAAGACTGCATATGAGGAAACTACAATGGTATCTAAAAAGCCTATGGTGTCAACATTCTCAGGACCTGGAATCAATGATGCCTATAATTCCTTGTATAAAGACAGAGTTCCTTTGGTGGGCAGAGGCCTGCTACAACAAGGGGCTCCTTTTCACTCTACCCCCTGCCGCCCAAACCCTACCAACAGACGCATCAGACTATGCATGAGGGGGGCCCCTCACTTAACAGGGCAGTGCATTCAGGGCAAATGGAACCCGAGACAGATGCTCCTGCATATCAATCAAAAAGAAATGTTAGCTGTACAGAAATCCCTGATAGCCTTCAACGACCGCATTCTTCCAGGACAACTATTGGTAAAGGCAGACAACACCACAGTTATGTGGTACATAAGCAGGGGGGAACCCACTCGTACCCTCTCTACAGACTAGCCATGGCTCTGTGAAACACAGCCTTGAGCTACCAAGTGCACCTACAAGCTCAATTCCTGCCAGGCAAGCTAAAGTCACTGGTAGACGACCTAAGCAGAAATCTCATGGACACACACGAATGGAAACTAGAACCAAAAATATTTAACCTCTTGAACAAATGGGGCACTCCAGAGGTAGACCTGTTTGCCTCCCCTCAGAACTACCAGCTGGACAAATTTTTCACAGGGACACACTCCACAGTCAAGTTTGGAAAGTGGATGCCCTGTCCTTTACCTGGGAAAGCCTCTCGGTTTATGCCTTTCTCCCTCTGCCTCTCCTCTCGAAGGTTCTGCTAAAGATCAAACCGGACAAACCAAGGACAGTACTGATTGCATGAGACTGGCCACGCCAGCACTGATACCCCCTCTTGCGCAGTATGACACTGCTGGAACCATGGCACCTGCCTCAGACCCTTACCCTGCTGTCCCAGCAGGCAGGTCAGATTCTACACCTTCAGCTTCAAACCCTTAACCTTGCAGCCTGGCTAATTCCTTGAGCTCTCCAATAGCATCCCTCAGTACGCAGGTGCTAGATGTTATTCTAGAGGCAGGGAGGCCTAGTACTAGAAATTCCTATGCTGAAAAGTGGAAAAGATACTGTTCCAGACTCATGGTATGGGTACAAAGGTGCCCTGCTTACCTCATATTCTTCAGTACTTAATAGAAATGCTCTACAAGGACCTAGCCTTCTCGTCAATTAAAATTCACGCCTCTGCCATTTCAACACATTATAGTACTGAGCCACCCCTATTCTACCACTCCCTGCTAAAACAATTCCTTAGAGAGGCCAAAAATTTAAAAACCCCAGGAGAGCCCCCTCTCCAGCCCTGGGACCTAAAGTTTGTATTGAAAAAGCTCACCCTCCCCCCTTTGAGCCAGCTGCAACATCAGAGTTGAAATTCCTTTCTTGGAAAACAGCCTTCCTTCTAGCCATCACTTCAGCAAGAAGAGTGCCTGAATTACAGGCCCTCATGGCAGTGGAACCCTTCATTATCTTCCATGCAGACAGGGTTTCCCTCAGGACCAAACCTTCCATGCAGACAGGGTTTCCCTCGGGACCAATCCTCTGCTCGACAGTGGCACAGGAAAATAATTTTCTTGGGTGGCAAAAGCCGGGGTACCTTTTTGGCTGGGCTTGTATAGGCCCCAGGGCCAATAGCCTAGTACCTACCTATGAAACTATGCACAAGGTGGTGTCTAGTATGGCCCTAAATCAGTCCATTCATTTGCCTACTTTTTTCCCTAATCCACAAAACAAAGGGGAACGAATACTGCACTCTCTGGACATGCACAGACAACTTAGATTTTATTTGGACAGGACTAAGCCTCTCAGAGAAACTGAACAGCTGCTAGTTGACTTTGCTGCAGGGGCAGAGGGGAAGGCCATTTCAAAGCAAACAATTTCCATATGGATAGCCCATTTTATTCATTTCTGCTACAAGCACCATGGAAAACCTATCCCACAAGAGATAAGATCACATTCCACCAGGGCTGCATCTACCTCTGCAGCCTTTCTCAGAGTCTCCCTACCAGGGCCATCCTAGAAGCTGTTACCTGGAGGTCTGTACATACCTTCACCAAGTATTACCACATGCCTATTTTTTCTAAATCCAGGGCTAGTTTTGCCACTGCAGTCTAGCAGGGCTTAATAGCTGGCCCTAATGCTCTCTAACTTCCTCCTCCCTTCCTTAGCTTTGGTAATCAACCCAAATGTGATAACTGCAACAGTGAAACATGAAGAACATAGTACAGCTGTGTACACTTACCACTAGTGTAGATGTTCGAGTGTATTCACTGTTGCAGTCCTGGTTACTGTCCCTCCAGCTCCCTGACTTCTCTTGGCTCTGCCTTTTATTCTTGTTTGGTATATTTAAGTTTTCTGGTGTATTTGCTTTTTGTTGGAGGTGAACCATAACTTATAATTGCTTCCCATTGTGGGGGCACCTGACATCTGGGGCAAGAAAAACTGATGTAATGGTGTCGGCTGCATGTTTTATACCCCTGACGACCTGATGTCATGGAAGAAGAGAGAGCATTCGACGCAGGAGTCCAATGACTCTGATATTCAGGCCAGCTGAGGGCTACCTGCAGGCAGATGACCCAAATGTGATGACTGCAACAGTGAATACACTCTACCATCTACATTTATGGTAAGTGTACACAACTGTACTTTTCTGGTTGCTTGAGAGTTACTGTTAAAAATAGGCCTAATACTTGTTCTCAGGTTGAGGAGAGTGGGAATTTATTCCTGTCTTCCTTTTTAAAACTCTAAAAACATAAGGTATGTTTCGGCAGGGGGGGAAACTAAAAGTACAGCACATGAAAATTGTACTGCATTTCTTCATTTTTTTTTTTTTTGCCTGTTGCTTGAGTTCGTTAAATGAGAGTTTACTCTGTCTAGCATTTCACAATTTCATGGAAACCAAATGAAAGAAGTGTCATTTGGAAGTAGTTCCATGTTTATAAACACACAGCTATTTAGTTTGTGGTATTGCAGCATTGTTAATGTAGAGAGTAACACACACACATGGTGTAATGGTACATTTCTTTGATTATAGTTTACAGGGCCCTGGATGCAAGACTTGGCAGGCCTTATAAAAATCTGAGGTGCCTTACTGGTAAATTGCTTTGACTATGGTGTGCAGGGTCCTGTATTCAAGACCTGCAAGGGCTGTTTATACATGTTGGAGAGAGAGATTTCTGGCCCAGAGACTTCCCATACTCGGGAACAAACTACCCATTCATGTCAAACAAAGCTCCTCATTAGCCCTCTTTAAGAAAAATCTTGATTGGATGGGAAATAAGAAATTCACCACGGGTATCACTTCTGTGGCTCTGCTCGACAGGGGCACAGGAAAATAACTTTTTTGGGTGGCGAAAGCCAGGGAACCTTTTTGGCTAGGCTTGTATAGGCCTCAGGGCCGATAGAGTCAGTATACTAAGCAAGTATGGAGTCAGTTCAGTGCAATACTGTAGCAACGTCTTGGTAAAGCACCTTGTAAGAGAAAAAGGAGGGTGTCAGACTTAGAGCTATACTTCATAATTTGCCCTACAGTTTGCTGAAGTATTCACACTGCTGTGCTGCATGTTATAATATTTGTGCTCCATAAAGTTTTAGTACATTTAATGTGTAAATATAAAAGGTTTGTTAAATACTTCAAGCATCCATAAGGCTGAATAAAAACTGATGAGTGATTACACCATTTGCTGATATAGTTACACACTGTTTGAGGTAATATAAGGAAGTGAGTTAATATATAGAGATTCAGAGCAGTCATGACTGGGATGCAGACTAGATACCAAGTTTTACCGTACAGTGGAGTAAGTAGTCAGTAATGCCCAATAGGATGTGTGTTACTGTGTAACATCTGTTTGGGAGAGTTATGAAACCCGACACCACAGATGTAGTGGAATAATTATAATACATGTAATGCCTAAAATGTCATTATTTACACAGTACACCCTGGAAGGTTATTACCCTTGGAGAATAGGCTGTCTGCAAAGTTGTTTTTTACTTGTATGTTTTTGATGTAAAATAGTTCCTGTGCCTAATGTTACAAACTTGCTGTAGTACATGTAAACTTTTTTGAATTAATTATTTTACATCTAAAATGTAATTATTTTCAAAAAGATATACAGATTTTGCTTCATTTTTTGGCCCCTTACTCCTAAAATGTACAGTTTGTTGCCAGTCGTCGGGGATTGAAGTCGCTAAGTAATGACATGCATTTGAGTTTCAGACTTTATTTCCTTCAGAAAATGAATCCTATTATTCAAGCAGTTCTGTAATTTTATAAGAGCAATATTAAATCTGCCTGTTTTGGAGACTTTGTTCTCCCTTTATTTTAGACTTTATCCAGATTTCTTGAGCTGAGTTTGAGAGGTATGCATACCACTTAACTGCTGCTGGTGGTCGATTTAGCAATCTCTCTGTCTCTCACACACACACACACACACACACACACACACACACACACACACACACACACACACACACACTTCAGAAAATGCATGCTAACACAAGCCCTGTTGTTCCAGCAACTTTGCAATTAAAAGCAACATCTATTCCTATTTTTGAGTTTTTGTTCTCCCTTTATTTTAGGCTTTATCAAGATGAGCTGAGGTTGAGAGATGTGCAACAACTGTTGCGGCTGCCACTACTCGATCACTGTCACTCTGTCTCACTCGTCATACACACACGTGCACACACTTCGGTCGTACACTCGTGCATGTATACGGAAAGATAAACACACATACACTTTTTTTCTTTTTTGTTTTACCTTTACACTCACTAAACAGCAAAAGTGCTACTTAGAGTGTGAAATAATGGGTTGATCGATCTCACTTTGACTTTCATGCACCCATGCACTGACACAAACAGACATACATACAAGGGTGTGCTTTTTCTATTTTTTTTACACTCTAAACAGCAAAAGCACTGCTTAACAAGCGTAAAATAATGACAATGTTTAACTTACTTGCTCTCCGAGCTTCAGGACTGTAATATGCTGCTGTGAAGTGGCGGACTCTCTTTTCAGTGGGCATTACCTGTAGATTAACACCCTGCTGGAGAATGTTCATTCTCCAGTTAGGATGCTGATGTACAGGTCACCCATTCTGTAAGTATTCATAAAACTAACAAGTTAGTTTTGACCGTGTACATTATATCTAATAGTGTTGGATAAAAAGTTTTGTGAATCCGTGTATGTTAGTACTGAGCATGTTTAACAAATCGAGCTGTACATTAACTAGAAAAGCATCAGAAGGTTCACTACTGATGTGGATTGTACGTTATTAATAGTTTAATGTCATTGGTGTACTCTTTGATGAGATGTACATGAAGCATGGGGAAGTGAAGAATAAGGTATTCAAGTGGTTTTAACTTAGCTGTCATGACCTGTGCACATCAGTGGTGAAGCTTAAAAAGAAAGCTGTTAAGGATGAAAGTTTATGGGGATTGCTCCTCTGAGATGTGCCCTCATCGAGGTAAACATTTTGGACTTTTTAGGACAAGTCTTGCATGAAGCACATGCACAGAAAGATGGTGCTCAGATATGCCATATTTGCTGTGTTTTCTATAAAGGATTTTTTTACATTTTTTATTGCTAGAAGTATTTGTTGCCTTGTATAAAACATTGTTTTGTATATTGTATAATTTAAGAAATTCTGGCCTTAGATGGTGTGATTTAAAAAATAAACAATAAGATCTTATTAGGGTTTGATATAAAGTAAAGATGGCATATATGAACCAAAACAATACTGAGGTCTCTCAGAGATGTAATAAAACCACCAATAAAAAAAAATCTTAAATCTGCCCTGGCCATTGGAAAACACTAAGGCAGAGAACACAAATTAAATAACAAGGTTTTTATTATTTAATTTTGTTCATTTTTTTATATACAAAATTATTAGTTTCATTAGTCAAAGATCAGTTTAGTTTGAATATTTTGAGCATAGTCTAGTTGTTTTTTAACAAGTTACTATTTTTTTTGTATTTGTTAAGGTGTTTTTCATAGTTTGGGTTTCTGATTGTATTGTATTAGGCAAATACATATTGAAAGAAATGTCAAAAAAGGAAACATGACCTCCCAATGAACTTTGAACTCAGGATATAAATTAGTTTGAAAGTGTTTGTTGTACTGTTCTGATGAAGTCTTTGTTGAGATGAAAGTACTTAACTTATGTTAAGTGTTATTTTTTTAATTTAAGGTGTGTTCTCTGACTTAGTGTTTTCCAATGGCCAGGACCATTTTTAGTGTGTTTTTTTTTTTTTTTTTTTTTTTTTTTGATGACTGATAGTGGCATATATTTGGATTTTTTTTGTGTGCATTTTAAATTGAGTGAAGACTGGTAAAAGTGAAAATACTGTTTAAACATTTTTAAAGTTGTAGAATGTTAAGTGATTTCTTTTCAGAGTAATAGCATGGAATTTAAAAATAGTAATGTTTTTGGGTCACCCTTAACAGTACTTTTGTGGTGGTATCTTGAAACAGTAACGGAGAACATTTTCCTTAGTAGTAAACAACAGTCAAGTGCATCAAGGATATTGGTATTTAAAAATGAAGACAAAAAGTGCAGTTGCGCACACTGCTTTAAAGAGGGTTAGTGACCTGAACTTTGACCTCCATGTGTCCCCAGTGATGAGGAAATCCTTTTATGTGATACAACTTATAAGTAAAGGTATGGCACCCAGATCCAAGGAAATTTATAGTCCTGCTGTACTCAGCCCTCATTTAAACCAGTAATTGAATACAGTGCGCCATTTGTCATGTACTTGACTAGACATTTTCAGCACCTGGAGTGACCTCAGAGGTTCCTCACAAAGAAAATACAGGGTGTAAACATGAACTATGCAGATAGACTAAAAGCCCTGTCCCTTTACTCTCTCTCTCTCTCTATCTACTATTAAGGGGCGAACTATGCCTGACCTATAAGGCACTCACAGATCCAGCCCTGATGGAGCTACTGCACATCCACAAGTCAACCAGCATGAGGGTCACCCGATTTAGGGATCTAAACTTAGTGACTCAAACAAAACATGCTGGAGGGACTGATGTGTCTCTCAGAGATTGCCCCTTATTTGGAACAGGCTTCCTTTTCACAGTAACCAGAGCCCTTCCCTAGCCCTCTTCAGATGCAGTTTGGATCAGTGGATAGGAAATCACAAATTCACACCTGGCCTAGTGCCTCTGACCCTTATGGACAGGGGCAGTCTGTAAGATAGTCTGCACAGGCATAAATCTATGCTATCCTCTTGCTCATAGGGGCCATATGTTGAATTGAGTTATTGGCTAAGCTTGTAAGGACCCTTAAGCCATTAGCCTAGTAATCTCTTATAAACCTATGGTTAAATGCAAATGTAATAGAAGATTTTGATATGAAGATAGCTTTAAGCAGTTCTAAGGGGGAGCAACACACAGATTTGTGGGTGTTGAAAGTCCTTCAGAACAGTATTAGGAGTAATGGAAACTAGAAAAAGGATGTTTGTCCATAAGATTGTGTATGTGGGTGTATATAGTACTCATTACTACAGTTAACAGGTAAAAACTGTATTTCAAAATATAGTCGAAGAATAGATGAGATGTTTGGATGGAAACAGACAAATTAACAAGTAAAAGAAACCTGGAATTTTCTGAAAAAAACAATCGTATGCAGATTAAATGGAATTGAAAGTTTTAGATTTTGAATATGTCCCTCATTCCTTTATCTGACATGTTACGGGTCTGTGGGCTCTTAAGTCAAGGATATTGCATAAAAGGAAAGGAGAAAACTGCAGAAAAGGCAGTCTAATCATGGAATTAGTGATTTGGTAGCTCAGTTTATGGGTGGTGACAAAGCTAATATTTTGATAATAGAATGGGTAGTTATTGGACAGTAGAAGACTGTCGGGTATGATGTGATGTCATGAGGATTTTTGATAAGCTGCAGGGATGCCATAAATTGTTCTGTGCTGAAGTTCAGTGTATAGGGAACTAAGAGCATGTGTTAACATGGAAAAAATTCAAAAAGAGAGAGAAAAAAAGGAAAGTAAATAGAAACTGTAAAATTTAGGAAAACGAGGCAGGTCAAAAAATGGAAAAAGAACAAGAAGAAATATTTATGCAAGTTAAAAATTGGAGTGCTCATTCTCTGGTAATGATGGTATGGGCTCTGTTAAAGTGCCAGTACAAAAGAAGATCAAAATGTATCAAGCTCTTTAGAAAGTAAGAGTTAAAAGCTTAAAATTGACAAAGTACTAAGGTGGGAAATATGAAATACATTGGGTTAACAGTGTTGAAGTGCTTGCTGTATTATTCCCAGTTTGAGTGCACACTTACAGTGGATATAAAAAGTGTACACACCCCTGATAAAATGCCAGGTTTTTGTGATATTAAAAAAAGGGATCACAATAAATCCTTTCAAAATTTTTTCCCACCTTTAATGTGACCTATAACCTGAACAATTCAATTGAAAAACAAATCTGTTAGGGAAAAAATATAATAAAACATGTACAGTATGCTGGTTGCACAAGTGTGCACACCCTTAAACTAATACTTTGTAGAAGCACCATTTGATTTAATTACAGCATTCAGTCGTCTTGGGTAGGAGTCTTATCAGCATGGCACATCTTCACTTGGCAATATTTGCCACTCTTCCTTGCAAAAGCGCTCCAAATCTGTCAGGTTGTGAAGGCATCTCTTGTGCACAGCCCTCTTCAGGTCAAACCACAGATTTTCTATTGGATTTAGGTCTGGGCTCTGACTGGGCCATTCCAAAACTTTAATTTTCTTCTAGTGAAGCCATTCTTTTTTTGATTTGGATGTTTGCTTGAGGTCATTGCCATGTTGAAAGGTGAAATTCCGCTTAATCTTCAGCTTTCTAGCAGACGCCTGAAGGTTTTGGGCCAAAAGTGACTGGTATTTGGAACTGTTCATAATTCCCTCCACCTTGACTAAAGCCCCAGTTCCAGCTGAAGAAAAGCAACCCCAAAGCATGATACTGCCACCACCATGCTTCACCGTGATGATGGCGTTCTTTTGGTGATGGGAAGTGTTTTTGCACTAAACGTACCTTTTGGAATTGTGGCCAAAAAGTTCAGCCTTGGTCTCATCAGACCATAACACATTTTCCCACATGCTTTTGGGAGACTTGATGTATTGTTTTGCTTCTGTGTTGCAACCTTACCCCATAGTCCAGACATAGGAGAATATGGGAGGTTGTTGTCACATGTAGTACGCAACCAGTACTTGCCAGAAATTCCTGCATCTCCTTCAGTGTTGGTGTAAGTTTCTTGGCAGCCTCCCTGACTAGTTTTTGTGTTGTCTTTTCATTAGTTTTGCAGGGATGTCCAGGTCTTTTCACTTCACTATTGTCCCATATTTTTCCACTTTTTGATTACTATCTTCACTGTGTTCCATGGTATATACAATACTTTGGAAGTTTTTTGTTCCCTTCTCCTGACTGATCCCTTTCAATGTTGATATCTCTTTGATGGTTTGTAAGCTGTCTGCGAACCATGGTTTTTGCTGTAGCAGGCAACTGAGTAAATGTCAGGAAAATCCTACCAGGACAGCTGAACTTTATTTGGGGTTAATCAGAGTCTAATTGATGGCAGGTATGTACCTAAGAAGACAATGCTGTAATTAAATCAAAAGGTGCTTCAACCAAATATTAGTTTTAAGGGTGTGTGCACACACAACAAAGTATTAGTTTGACGGTGTGCACACTTATGCAACCAACATATTGTACATTTATTTTTTATTTTTTTCCCCTAACAGATTTGTTTTTGAATTGAATTGTGCAGGTTATAGGTCACATTAAAGGTGGGAAAAGTTTTGAAATGATTTATTGTGGCCTCATTTTTTATATCATAAAAAGCTGACATTTTAAAAGGGATGTGTACACTTTTTACATCCACTGTAAATCTGTAATTCCTGCTAGAGTGCAGATGCATTTCTTGGTGGGATTGTACTCGCCAGAGCCCCCCCTAACAAGAATACTGCAGTCCTGGGCTCCTTCCGCCCCCCTAACAGGAATACTGCAGTCCTGGGCTCCTTCCCCAGGTGGATTTATTCAAGTAAGACTGTGTCTTTCTCTGCTGTTTTCTCAGTTCCATCCTTTTGCAGCTCTTCCATCCACTGAGCTGCTAATAGGTTGTCTGGGCCAAAGTCTCTGCACTGCAAAAGTGTCAGGTAATTCTTTTTTCCCGTAGTTTTTAAATCTTTTATTTTAGATTCATAATCCATTTCTAATGGGAGAATTTGTTCATTCTGTTGTACTGGGATTTTGTTCAGGATTTAGGTCTGTTTTACTGGCTATTTTGTTTCTCTTTCTAAAGAGATGTTGGCATATTTTATATTTGTTTAAGCATAGTTGTGCTTGCTGTTTAAATTCTGTTAGGACAAGGATTGTGTTTTAGAGTTTGATTGTTGAGTACCGTTGAGGTCTCTAGGGTGATTTTATGCTTTTTAAAATTCCCATTTTCATTTTGTTTTGTGGCTTTTGTTTATTTTTTACTGCTTAATGTTTTGTGCTGGTCAGGTAAACCATTAATGTTTCTACTGGTTGTCATGTTTTTATTTCTTAGAAGGGTAAATAGTGCTAGCTAAAAATCCTTGGTTACAGATGTAGCTGTAGTGCATGTAAAGTAGTCTGTGCTTTAAAGTGTGGTTCATGTTTGTTCGAGCACTTTAGGTCAATAATTTGTGTGTTTTGTTTGGTGTGTGTATGTATATAGATTTCATTTAAGTCATGAAAGAAAAAAATGGACCAAAGAAGTCCTCTTCAGAAAAGATAATATTTGTGTATTGTGACTTGTGTGTACATTTCTCACCTGAAATGACTATTTCAAATCAGAAGACCAACAGTGCAGTGCATTATGTGTTTTAGTGCAGTTTTAATAAGTAATGTATGAGTGAAAGTTGTTTGTGTGTGTGTGTGTATATATATATATATATATATATATATATATAATGTGTGTGTGTCAAAAAACATTAACAAGATAAGGAAAAAAGTCTTTTTCTAATTTTCCTTTTTTTCTTTTCTTTTTTTTTAAGATGAAAGCTTCCCCCGTGCAGTAGTAATTCCACAAAATCAAATTGTTAGCAAGCATGAAGAGGCGATTTTTCACTGTCAGTTCAGCGCAGTGCCACCTCCAGTACAAAAATGGTACTTTGAGAATGAGACTGCCCCCATTACAAATAAGTCACGGTAAGGCACAAGTTTCAATGAATGGTGTTTGGTGTGATGTTTTGTTTTTCATTATGGCATCTCCTACAGCGATCCACATATATTTTCTTTTGCATGAAAAGAAAAGGAAGGCTTGAGTCTGCATTTGTTTTACCTGTACATCTATAAATCAACAGGAATGTATGTATTTTGGTATTTTCCTATAACGCCACTTCTATGGAAAACATTTGATGTTCTTCGTTTTTCAATGTTGCAGTCATTAAATTTGGGTAATCTGCTGGTAGGTTGCCCTCAGTCGGCCTGAATTCCAAAGTCTTGGGTCCTGTGTCGGTTGCGGTCTCCTCTTCCATGACGTCAGGGGTATAAAACAGGCAGCCAACGCCATTTTCTTCAGTCTTTCTTGCCATGCTGTGCCCGAAGCAGAAGCAGTTCGTAAGTGCCGGTCGGCTGACTCCTGAAATTTTCAAATTCGAGTTTCAGAACCAAAGTCTTCACTAAAGCCAAGTACCCCAGTGGGGAAACTTTTTTCTTGCTCCATACTGATGTCAGTAAAAGTTAATAATTGCATTACTTGTGGGAAGCAAATACCTCATAAGGATTTCCATTTATACTGTATTCCTTGCCTAGGCCCTGATCATAACGTGCTTAGCTGTCGGTTTTGTTCTAGATTTAACCAACGCACTATTAAGCGTCGGTATAGCTTTGCCTCAAAATATTTTGGAAACAGATTTAACTATCCTGAAATGTTGTCTGATAGCTATCTGACTACCAGAGTACACAAAATATGCAAAGAAAAGGGCAGAGACAGTCCGTCGAGGTCCAGAACCGACGACGAAGCTTCTCCTAAGTCAGTCACCGGTTCGCCGGTACTCAGTGAGGCGCTTGCGCAGCCCCTGATACCTGCTACTTTCAGGTTGCAGGCCCCTACCGAGACCCATGTGGAGTCCGGCACGCCACGAGATTCTCAAAGTATTGTACCCGCGGATATCTCTCCCTCGGATGGGTCCGGAGCTGCTGAGCAGGCACTGGCTTCTAAGGGTGTATTCAGACCACAACATTTTTAAATAAAACCGACGCCAGCTTCAAAATCTAAGACAAAAGCAACTTATAAAGCTAAAAAACCGACGTATGAGCCACGTGCACAGGCCTCTATGCCCAAAAAGCAGATGATCAAAATGGCTGAAGACCTAATTACCTTGATCAGGGATTCTCAGGCCCCTCCTGATAAAAGGCCTAGGCAAGACACTGATTATGAATCTTCAGATCAGGTTTCTATTTCTTCTGATTCCTCTACTGATCAGGAATTATCTATACCACCCTATGAGGATTCTGATGCAGAGGAATCTATCCGATCTGCATCTCCTCCTGAAGATTATTCCTTTGGAGAAGCCTTGCATACTTTGAGAGAGCATTTTCACTGGGAGAGTCAAGATTTCTCAGAATCAAAAAAAAGAGGCTCAGGGATTTCCTTCTCCCTCAGCATAGGCCTTTAGCCATACCTCCTGTTTTAGACATTGTGTTCTCGGAGTCGAGCTTGACCCCAGACTCCTTACCTCCGGCTCCTAGCAAGCCAGACAAATATTACAGGGTTCCTGACTCTCACACATTTTTTATTTAGAAACCCTGCCGCTGACCCTGAAACTATTTTACAGGGTCCAAAAGGTGTTAAGGCCTCAACAGCAAATAGTCCTACCCCCTCTGACAGAGATTCCAGGGCACTGGATAGATGGGGAAAGAAGGTTTATACATCTGCAATCTTGGCAATTAGGGCCTTAAACTGCCAGATGTTAAGTTGTCAATCTCGCCTTCATTCTTGCTGGATGGGTTCGGAGCCGAACCTCGGCTCCGACTCGGCCTATACTAAAGCTCGAGAGCTAATTTTACCGGCTCGAGGCAACCCTATATCCCATGATGCTAGGTGGTAACTACCCAGATCTCGTTTGCTGCTTACGCTAGCGAGGTTGCTCTTTTTACCGGCTCAGGTTAGTGACTGTTTTTTCTCACAAAAATCCTATTATTTTCCTTAGTTTTTCCCCTAGTGTATAATTTTTAGTCTTTTATAGGCCAGTTTCTGTTGCATTTAAAGTTTAGTCTCTATTTTTTATCCCTTATCCCTGTCATACTCCCTCTCCCTAGGTTAGGCCTTAGGCCCTTCCTTTTTAGTTTAATTCCCTGACAGGGATTCTTTGCTGTTTGTATGTTCCCCTGTATCCCTGTATCCCTATTTGTTGGGGTGTGTGTGTTTTTTTTTCTTTCTCCTAACTGTGGTTTTCCTTACGACTTTTCAATGTCGAAGGAGACAAAGGTCTCAGGCTTCAAGAAGTGTGACTTGTGCTGTCAGAAGATGTCTCTGACAGATGGTCACACTTGTGTTTATTGCCTGGGACCCCTGCACCTGCAGGACTCTTGCTCAGTGTGCCATGCTTTTAGCCCTAGAGTCCTGCAGGAGCGCAGGAATAAATTGATATTAAGGGGCTTGTTAAAGCCCGAAGGTTCCCTGGCTAAGTCTTTGCTGTGGAAGCCTTCGAAACCACCTAAACCTTCGGCTCCGAGTTTCAAGCCCTCGGATGGTGGTTCATCACCTGCGACATTATCGGCTCCGGCTGGAGCCGATACCTCAGTATCGCAGCTACCTGCATCGTCTCCTGCCAGAGCCGATACCTCTAAGACTGTCTTCAAAGTCGGCTCCGGCTGGAGCCGACGTGTCTTCGGCTCCATCGGCTCCATTAACCCTGATGCCCTCCGCAAGAAAGCGGTCCAGATCTCCATCACTGGAGTCCATACATTCGGCTCCAAAGTCACCATTACTCTTGGAGCGGAGCCATCGGAGCCATTCCTCTCGGTCATCTAGACTTTCCGATCATGACCTTGAGAGAGTGGTAAGTAGACTATTAAAGTCTCAGGCACTGGCCCAAATGCTTCATAGCCCGTCTCATCAGACAGCGGATACGTCCATACAACAGACTATTCCTCCTTCGACTCTACCCCAGTGTTCAGAGCCGGAGCTCCTCGGAGCCGTGACCGTTTTGACGTCGGGGCTGATACCTCCCCCTTTGGCTCCGTCGTCTGCTCTGATCTCGTCCATGGTGGAGGGATCCGGGCGCTTGGACTCTCTCGCCGGCTCCGCGGGGGCGAGTGGCATCGGACCCTTGTCCGACCCCGTTCTCCCTCTCCGAGCGTCGGCGTTGGTGAGTTCGGCCCCGACATCGGCTTCGGAGCCGTCCTTGTCGGTGCCGGCTGGGGTTTCCTAGCTCTTCGGAGCGGGAGCTCTCCAGCCTGCCTGACAGGGGCGCCTTCGAGGTCATGAGGAGCGTATTGGCCACAGTGCCTGCTCTACGGTCAGCTCCATGAGCTCCTCCCACAGTAGTGCCTGCTGATGTCTCTTCCTACTCTCTTGCCCCCGGCCATCGAGACCCAACGCCTCAGGTTTCCCCATTGGGAATATCCTCCTCTTCCAAGGTTTCCCCTGATCCGTCAGGTGAACCCCCGTGTAAAAGGACATGTAAGAGGAAGCATGTGGACTCCCCCGAGTCAGTCACATCTGATACCGACTTGGATGAGTCGGAAGGATCCCCAAGGTCCCCCTCTGAGGATGTCTCCTTCTCTGACATCCTTGAAATCCTTAGAGGGGGAACTGGTCTTCCCTTAATCCTTCTGAGGACGAGTCGGTTTACCTGGAGGCTTTTGGTTCTCGACCCTCCACCTCCTGGGTGTCTCCGCCCTTCGACCCTCTTATGGAAGTGGTGGCACGGAAGGCGTGGATGGACCCTGACTCGTTGGAACCCACCCCACAGAGGCCTTCTAAATTTATAACAGCCCCTTCTGATAAAAATTTTTATCCAAAGGTGTCCCAGTTGATGCCATGGTGGTGGCGGCCACTAAGAAGGAACTGGCTGATCCTTCAGTACCTATCCATCCGCCTAACAAGGAATCTAGGACGATGGATAGGTACGGCAAGCAGATGTTCTTTCTCAGCGACCTTTGCCATGCGGTCGCTGAACTACTTATGCCACTTCACCCGTCTTCAAAGAGACATTCTTAAAGAACTGGGTGAGGTTCTACAGGATCCATCAGCTGCTGGGTCTCAGGAAAAAATTAACTCACAGCTAGGAACTCTGAATTCTATTGTCAACTCCTCCATGCGGCTTATTTCATATGCAGCCGATGGAGCGAGTAGGGCCACAGGCACAGGTGTGGCTTTGAGGCGTCACGCCTGGATGCTTTGTAACTTCGCAGACCCCTTCAAGGCGTCTTTCACTAACTCCCCCTTTGATGGTTCAGCGTTGTTTGGACCTCAAGTGAAAGATACTTTGACCAGATGCGAACAAGATGACAAGACCCTTTCTGCCATAGGAGTCCATTCTTCTACCCCGTCTAGACCATATCCTAAGGGTCAAAAGGGTGGAAAAATGTGGTTCCGTAAATCACAAGGAGTCACGCCTGACGCAAGAGGTCAGTTCACCCCTAGAGGCAGAGAGGGGAACAACAACAACAGACGCCACCCAAGAGGCAGAGGGGGGTCCGCAGAACCAGGGTAGCAGAGAAACCCTCTCTGACAAAACCCTTCCAGCATCCCTGAGGTGTTGCCCGACTGTCCACCTTCGGAGGCAGTCGGAGGAAGATTAGCGCTGTAACCACAAGCCTGGCTCTCCCTCACTCAAGACAAATGGGTGCAGTCAGTCATATCCGAGGGTTACAAAATCCCCTTTATCCAAACCCCAATGATTCAAATGGGGTGTCTCCCAGACGTTCCACCCAGTCTAAGGGAACAAGCAGCACTAGAAATATCAAAGCTGCTAAAAAGAGAGCCATCCAGCCAGTCCCAGCAGACCAGCTAGGATCCGGAGTCTACTCAAAGTTCTTTTTGGTACCAAAAAAAACAGGACTGGAGGCCAATATTGGATCTCAGCAATCTAAACAAGTTTGTAAAAAGAACAAGGTTCCAGATGGTCATGCTACAGTCCATTTTACCACTTCTGGGCAAGGACAATTGGATGTGCTCAGTGGACCTTCAGGATGCGTACTATCACATCAAAATGCACAGGAGCTCCAGAAAGTTTCTCTGCTTCAGGCTGGGAGCCAGTCACTACCAGTTCAGAGCCCTGCCCTTTGGTCTCACTACAGCCCCCCCGAGTGTTCACCAAATGTATGGCAGTGGTTACGGCTCACCTGAGACGTCAAGGATTCCAGGTGTTTCCATATCTAGACGACTGGCTCCTCACTGCCACCACCAGGCGTCAACTTCTAGCCAGAGACTACACCATCCACATTTGCAAAGAGCGAGGTATCTCTCTCAATTTCGAAAAGTCTGCCTTGTCAGTCTACTACCTTCATAGGTGCCACCTTGGACACCGTTCAGCTCTCAGCAAAGTTAACAGAGCAGAGGGTCTTAGATATTCAAAGTCATGTTCACGTCCTTCTCCAGAACAACAAAGTTCAGGCCAGGTATGTTCTGAAGGTGTTAGGTCTCATGGCGGCAGCCATCACGCTCCTTCCCCTTGCCTGCTTTTACATGCGGCTTCTTCAATGGATGCTTTTCTCCCAGTGGTCCTTCCAACAGCTCCCTATGACACACAAGATCCTAATAACTCTATCTTGCAGAAAACATCAGTCTTGGTGGATGGTCTCCCCTCAAGTCATTCAAGGCAGACCTTTACCCCCCCCCCCCAGTCGCCACAGTCACAATGGACGCCTCCCTGATTGGGTGGGGGTGGGGGGGGCATTTTCAGGGCAGGACAGTCCATGACACATGGCAACCCTTCGAATGCCACTTGCACATAAATGTCCTGGAGATGAGAGCAGTGCTTTTGACGTTGCAAGCCCTTCAAGACTCTCTTCCCCTGGGGACGATTGCAATTCAGACGGACAATATGTCCGTAATATGGTATATCAACAAGCAGGGCGGAACCAGGTCATATCACCTGTGTCGAGAAGCACTCAGACTCTGGCAATGGGCGATCTCTTCTCAGCGATTTCTGATAGCAATGCACATCCCCGGGAAGTCCAACGTCATAGCGGACAGGCTGAGCAGAGCTGTTCTCATGCCTCACGAGTGGTCTCTCAAGCAATTTTTCGGAAGTGGGGGTTTCCTTGCTGCGATCTTTTTGCAACACCACAAAACAGCAAGTGCCTCGACTTCTTCACACTCTTTCCCCCTTCCAGGCCATCCCCCCAGAGACGCTGTAGTCCAAGATTGGCCTCGGGGACTTCTTTACGCCTTTCCCCCCTTTCCGTTAATCACACAAACAATTCAGAAAGCTACCGCCTTGAGGGCCAAGATGATCCTCATTGCCCCTTATTGGCCTCTACAGATATGGTTCCCTTTCCTGCATTGCTACCTTTTGGAGCAGCCTTGGCATCTGGATCCAATGCCGGATCTTTTGACCCATCAATCAGGGCAGCTGCACCAATCCCTCCAATCTCTCAACCTCACAGCTTGGTTGCTCCACTTCCGTCCCTAGCCAGGCTTCCAATGATTTCAAATTCTGTCCGTGATATTATCGTAGCTTCCCTTAAATCTTCCACCAGAAGGATCTATGTTAGTAAATGGCAACGCTTTTCCTTTTGGGCAAAGGCTAGGAACATAGATCCCTTCACTGCTCCAATACACTCGGTCTTGGATTTCCTAGCCGAAATCTTTCACTCAGGATCTTCTTCCTCCACAGTAAAAGTTCAGCTAGCAGCCATCTCAAGTTTTCACATAGGCTTGTCGGACTCCAACATCATGTCCCATAAGCTTTGCAAGGCATTCCTCAGAGGTATCTTTTTACTCAGGCCTCCAATCAAAGACCCCCCCCCACCACCACCGTGGTATTTAAACTTAGTTTTAGCATCCTTGATTCTCCCTCCCTTCGAACCTGCGGCCACCTGTTCCTTGAAGTTACTTTTCTGGAAAACACTATTCCTAGTCACCATTACGTCGGCTAGGAGAGTATCTGAACTTCATGCCCTCTGTATTCGCCCTCCTTATTTACTGTTCCACAAAGACAGGGTTTCTCTAAGAACTAACCCGTCTTTTTTACCCAAGGTGGCTTCTCAGACAAATTTAAATCAATCTATTGATCTTCCAGTTCTCTTTCCTAATTATTCAAACAGGGCGGAGCAAAAACTACATTGTTTGGACATTCATCAGCTCCGCTTCTATCTGGACAGAACTAAACAATTCAGGAAATCTGATCAACTTTTTTTATCTTATGCTGAGAGTAAGAAGGGTCTTCCGGTATCTAAAGTAACCCTGTCTAGGTGGCTGTCTTCTGTGATTACCTGTATTTATCAACTCAGAGGTAAAGAATTGCCTTCTAGGCCAAGAGCCCATTCAACCAGAGCGTTGGCTACATCTACAGCCTTTCAAGCTAGATTACCAATAGACACTATCTGTGCGGCTGCCACATGGGCCTCTCCTCATACTTTCGTTACACATTACAGATTGGACATGGCCTCCAGAAACAGGGCAAATTTTGGTTCCACCGTTCTCAAGAGTCTGTTTCTATGAGCCACCCAGGATAAAGGTGCTAGGGACGTGGTCCCATCCAGCAAGAATGAAGGCGAGATTGACAACTTAACATTGAGAAGTTATGTACCTACCATAACGTTCCATGTTAGTTGTCTTCTCTCGCCTTCTTTCTTGCGTCCCGCCCACCATCCCCCTAGCCTGGACAGACCGAGACGTTCTTCCCCTTTTTACAGGGACCTTATCTTGCATTATTCCTAGCTCAGACATTTGGTCCTGGGGTAGATTCAGCTTCAGGTAGTGATATTTTGGGCGTTGTTCCTTCTCCTCCTCCACCTCAGAGGGGAGACTGAATTGGCTATGGTTTCTTAGCTACCAAACGAGATCTGGGTAGTTGCCGCCTAGCATCATGGGATATAGGGTTGCCTCGAGCCGGTAAAATTAACTCTCGAGCTTTAGTATAGGCCGAGTCGGAGCCGAGGTTCGGCTCCGAACCCATCCAGCAAGAAAGAAGGCGAGAGAAGACAACTAACATGGAATGTTATGGTAGGTACATAACTTCTCATTTCATATGCTCACGTATCAACAACATGTTATGGGATTACAGAAACAGAAAATGATATTGATTTCTGCATGTGCAGAAAATAAAGAATTGCAGGAATTATTGCATGCAGCACAACAAGTTGGAAAGCATACTTTGCAATGTGGTTTTGATTCCTTAGAGGCCTCCTGCAGGGCCACAGTTACTGGATCTGTGATTAGGAGGCATGCTTGGCTAAAAGAGCAAAATTTGCCTGATCATGTTAAAGCTAAATTGCTGGATGCACCTTTACAGCATGATACTCTGTTTGGTATTAAGGCAGAAGAGGTTTTAAAGAAAATGGAAGACAAAGCTAAGTCTATGCAAACTGTAAAAGACTTCTTACAAGTGCAGCCACCAAGATTCAGTAGATACTGGCTAACAAAAAATTGGTCCTTTCCCGTGTCTGACAGAGCTCAACGGGGCAAATCCAGGCACCCTAAAGGTTCTATATACAAGTCTACAGGATTCCTACAGGTCAAAGCAATGGGGTGCTTCTACCTCCAAATCTGGAGGAAATAAAGCGCAACCCTACAATAAATAGTCTCAATGACTTCCCTCTGCCATCACCAAGCACTTATCTTTTGGAAGCACCCTTAGGGGGAAAATTAGCACTTTATGCTCAAAATTGGCAGTTAATAACCCAGGACAAGTGGTTGTTAAATGTAGTATCTCGGGGATACAGATTCCACTTCCACACTCTGCCAATTGCAAACGGATGGCCAGGTCTGCCAAAAAATCAATGGCCAGAGGCACAGAAACAAGTTACGTCCCTCATGGATATAGGGGCTATTCAGCCAGTACCAGAACAGGAAAAAGGGCAAGGGGTTTTATTCAAGACTGTTCTTGGTACCCAGAAAAGACAAGGCCTGGCGCCCAGTACTGTATTTTTCAATTTTGAACACATACCTGGACATTCCAAAATTCAAAATGCTAACTTTGCAGCAGCTTCTGCCCATGCTGGGAAAGAACGCTTGGCTAGTGACAATAGACTTAAGAGGCATACCTGCTTATCCCAATAAGGGAATCGTGCAGAAGATGCCTCCATTTCAAGGCTGGCTTTATGCATTACCAATTCTCTGCACGGCCCTTTGGCTTATCTACTGCACCCAGGGTCTTTACAAAGTGCCTGGCAACAGTAATTGCATTTTCCAGACAAAGAAGTATACAAATCTATCCTTACTTGGACTGTCTCATTCAAGCAGAGAATAAGGACATTCTTCTTCAGCATCTCGCGTTTGTGAAAAGGCTTCTAACATGCCTAGGGTACACAGTAAACGAAAATAAATCACAATTGGTACCCTCTCAAAAGATAACATTCCTGGGTGCAAGCTTGAATACAACTGCCCAGATGTCTTTCCTCATGCCAGACAAACAAAGGCAACTGACTACTTACTTCAAACTGATGACAACAAAAACCCAGTTATCTGCAAGACAAACACTGCAGGCTTTGGGGTTCATGGCATCCTGCATTCTGCTGATTCCATATGCAAGACTGCATATGAGGAAACTACAGTGGTACCTAAAAAGTTTATGGAGTCAACATTGTCACAGTCTGGAAACAATGATTCCTCTCATTCCCTGCCTACCACAGGAGTTTCTATGGTGGGCAAAGGCATGTCACCAAAACATGGGACGGGCTTTCACTCTACCCCCTGCCAGCCAAACCTTAACAACAGATGCATCAGATTATGCATGGAGGGCCCACCTGGCTGTAAGATGCATTCAGGGAATATGGACCCCAAAACAAATGCATCTGCATATCAACCAAAAAGAGATGTTAGCTGTTCAAAATTCCTTGACAGCCTTCAAGGACTTACTTCATCCAGGACAACTACTGATAAAGACGGACAACACCACGGTTATATGGTACATAAATAAGCAGGGGGCATGCACTCATACCCCCTTTGCAGACTAGCCATGGCACTGTGGGATACAGCCTTGACTTACCAAGTACATATTCAAGCTCAGTTCCTGCCAGGAAAGCAAAATACTCTGGCAGACAATTTAAGCAGAAACCTTATGGTCCCTCATGAGTGGAAACTAGATCCACAAGTCTTCAGCATGATAAAGAAATGGGGGAGCCCGGACATAGACCTATTTGCCTCCCCTCAGAATTATCAACTGGAAAAATTCTGCACAAGGACTTATCACAGACAAGCATGGAAAGTGGATGCCCTATCCTTCAGTTGGAAAAACCTTTCGGTTTACACCTTTCCTCCTCTGCCTCTTCGTCCCAAGGTCCTACTAAAGGTCAGACAAGAAAATCCAAAGATGATACTAATTGCCCCGGACTGGCCCCGCCAATACTGGTACCCAATCCTAATGAATATGTCTCAATTCCCAGCTTGGTACTTGCCTCAAATACCTCACTTACTGTCCCAGCAAAACAA